>NC_091978.1:299806035-300123065 GCF_044704955.1 Pristiophorus japonicus
TGGAGAGCACCAGTTCCTACTGTCACAGGACGGGAGAGTGGATAACACCAGTTCCCACTGTCACAGGACAGAGAGTGGAGAGCACCAGTTCCAACTTTCACAGGACAGAGAGTGGAGAGCACCAGTTCCCACTGTCACAGGACGGGAGAGTGGAGAGCACCAGTTCCAACTGTCACAGGAGAGAGAGTGGAGAGCACCAGTTCCCACTGTCACAGGAGAGAGAGTGGAGAGCACCAGTTCCCACTGTCACAGGACAGAGAGTGCAGAGCACCAGTCCCAAGTGTCACGAGACAGGGAGTGGAGAGCACCAGTTCCCACTGTCACAGGAGAGAGAGTGGAGAGCACCAGTTCCCACTGTCACAGGACGGGAGAGTGGATAACACCAGTTCCCACTGTCACAGGACAGAGAGTGGAGAGCACCAGTTCCAACTGTCACAGGACAGAGAGTGGAGAGCACCAGTTCCCACTGTCACAGGACGGGAGAGTGGAGAGCACCAGTTCCAACTGTCACAGGAGAGAGAGTGGAGAGCACCAGTTCCCACTGTCACAGGACAGAGAGTGGAGAGCACCAGTTCCCACTGTCACAGGACAGAGAGTGCAGAGCACCAGTCCCAAGTGTCACAAGACAGGGAGTGGAGAGCACCAGTTCCCACTGTCACAGGAGAGAGAGAGTGGAGAACACCAGTTCCCACTGTCACAGGACAGAGAGTGGAGAGCACCAGTTCCCACTGTCACAGGACAGAGGGTGGAGAGCAACAGTTCCCACTATCACAGGACAGAGAGTGGAGAGCACCAGTTCCCACTGTCACAGGACAGAGAGTGGAGAGCACCAGTTCCCACTGTCACAGGACGGGAGAGTGGAGAGCACCAGTTCCAACTGTCACAGGACAGAGAGTGGAGAGCACCAGTTCAAACTGTCACAGGACGGAGAGTGGAGAGCACCAGTTCAAACTGTCACAGGACGGAGAGTGGAGAGCACCAGTTCCCACTGTCACAGGAAAGAGAGTGGAGAGCACCAGTTCCCACTGTCACAGGACAGAGAGTGGAGAGCACCAGTTCCCACTGTCACAGGACAGAGAGTGGAGCGCGCCAGTTCCCACTGTCACAGGACAGAGAGTGGAGAGCACCAGTTCCAACTGTCACAGGAGAGAGAGTGGAGAGCACCAGTTCCAACTGTCACAGGACGGGAGAGTGGAGAGCACCAGTTCCCACTGTCAGAGGACAGAGAGCAGAGAGCCCCAGTTCCCACTGTCACAGGATGGGAGAGTGGAGAGCACCAGTTCCCACTGTCACAGCAGAGAGAGTGGAGAGCACCAGTTCCCACTGTCACAGGAGAGAGAGTGGAGAGCACCAGTTCCCACTGTCACAGGACAGAGAGTGGAGAGCACCAGTTCCCACTGTCACAGGACAGAGAGTGGAGAGCACCAGTTCCCACTGTCACAGGACAGAGAGTGGAGAGCACCAGTTCCAACTGTCACAGTACAGAGAGTGGACAGCACCAGTTTCCACTGTCACAGGATGGGAGAGTGGAGAGCATCAGTTCCCACTGTCACAGGACAGAGAGTGGAGAGCACCAGTTCCCACTGTCACAGGAGAGAGAGAGTGGAGAACACCAGTTCCCACTGTCACAGGACAGAGAGTGGAGAGCACCAGTTCCCACTGTTACAGGACAGAGAGTGGGGAGCACCAGTTCCCACTGTCACAGAAGAGAGTGGAGAGCACCAGTTCCCACTGTCACAGGACAGAGAGTGGAGAGCACCAGTTCCCACTGTCACAGGACAGAGAGTGGAGAGCACCAGTTCCCACTGTCACAGGACAGAGAGTGGAGAGCACCAGTTCCCACTGTCACAGGAGAGAGAGAGTGGAGAACACCAGTTCCCACTGTCACAGGACAGAGAGTGGAGAGCACCAGTTCCCACTGTTACAGGACAGAGAGTGGAGAGCAGCAGTTCCCACTGTCACAGGACGGGAGAGTGGAGTGCACCATTTCCCACTGTCACAGGACAGAGAGTGGAGAGCACCAGTTCCCACTGTCACAGGACAGAGAGTGGAGAGCAGCAGTTCCCATTGTCACAGGACGGGAGAGTGGAGAGCACCAGTTCCAAGTGTCACAGGACAGAGAGTGGAGAGCAGCAGTTCCCACTGTCACAGGACGGGAGAGTGGAGAGCACCAGTTCCAACTGTCACAGGACGGAGAGTGGAGATCACCAGTTCAAACTGTCACAGGACGGAGAGTGGAGAGCACCAGTTCCCACTGTCACAGGAAAGAGAGTGGAGAGCACCAGTTGCCACTGTCACAGGACGGGAGAGTGGAGAGCACCAGTTCCCACTGTCACAGGACGGGAGACTGGATAACACCAGTTCCCACTGTCACAGGACAGAGAGTGGAGAGCACCAGTTCCAACTTTCACAGGACAGAGAGTGGAGATCACCAGTTCAAACTGTCACAGGACGGAGAGTGGAGAGCACCAGTTCCCACTGTCACAGGAAAGAGAGTGGAGAGCACCAGTTGCCACTGTCACAGGACGGGAGAGTGGAGAGCACCAGTTCCCACTGTCACAGGTCGGGAGAGTGGAGAGCACCAGTTCCCACTGTCACTGGACGGGAGAGTGGAGAGCACCAGTTCCCACTGTCACAGGACGGGAGAATGGAGAACACCAGTTCCAACTGTCACAGGTCGGGAGAACGGAGAGCACCAGTTCCCACTGTCACTGGACGAGAGAATGGAGAGCACCAGTTCCAACTGTCACAGGACGGGAGAGTGGAGAGCACCAGTTCCCACTGTCACAGGACGGGAGAGTGGAGAGCACCAGTTCCCACTGTCACAGGATGGGAGAGTGGAGAGCACCAGTTCCAAATGTCACAGGACAGGGAGTGGAGAGCACGAGTTCAAACTGTCACAGGACAGAGAGTGGAGAGCACCAGTTCAAACTGTCACAAGACGGGAGAGTGGAGAGCAGTAGTTCCCACTGTCACATGACGGGAGCGTGGAGAGCACCAGTTCCCACTGTCACAGGACAGAGGGTGTAGAGCAGCAGTTCCAACTGTCACAGGACAGGGAGTGGAGAGCACCAGTTCCCACTGTCACAGGACAGAGAGTGGAGAGCACCAGTTCCCACTGTCACAGGACAGAGAGTGGAGAGCACCATTTCCCACTGTCACAGGAGAGAGAGTGGAGAGCACCAGTTCCAACTGTCACAGGAGAGAGAGTGGAGAGCACCAGTTCCCACTGTCACAGGACGGGAGAGTGGAGAGCAGTAGTTCCCACTGTCACATGACGGGAGAGTGGAGAGCACCAGTTCCCACTGTCACAGGACAGAGAGTGGAGAGCACCAGTTCCAACTGTCACAGGACAGAGAGTGGAGAGCACCAGTTCCAACTGTCACAGGACGGGAGAGTGGAGAGCACCAGTTCCCACTGTCACAGGACAGAGAGTGGAGAGCACCAGTTCCCACTGTCACAGGAGAGAGAGTGGAGAGCACCAGTTCAAACTGTCACAGGACCGAGAGTGGAGAGCACCAGTTCCCACTGTCACAGGACAGAGAGTGGAGAGCACCAGTTCCCACTGTCACAGGACGGGAGATGGAGAGCACTAGTTCCAACTGTCACAGGACAGAGAGTGGAGAGCACCAGTTCCCACTGTCACAGGACGGGAGAGTGGAGAGCACCTGTTCCCACTGTCACAGGACGGGAGAGTGGAGAGCACCAGTTCCAACTGTCACAGGACGGGAGAGTGGAGAGCACCAGTTCCAACTGTCACAGGACAGAGAGTGGAGAGCACCAGTTCCAACTGTCACAGGACAGAGAGTGGAGATAACCAGTTCCAACTGTCACAGGACAGAGAGTGGAGAGCACCAGTTCCAACTGTCACAGGACGGGAGAGTGGAGAGCACCAGTTCCCACTGTCACAGGACGGGAGAGTGGAGAGCACCAGTTCCCACTGTCACAGGAGCATCCAGTCGTGCCCCGGTAACTGCCCCCAAAGGAAGTGGAGTGTGGGAAATTGCGCACCGCTTCCATTGAGGGGTGGTAAGGCCAATTCTGCAGTGGAAGCAGGACTTCCATGCTGGGGGCTAAAATTCCCTGCCCCTGAAGGTTACCGCCCCCAAGATGGGAGCCTGGGCGAGGAGGCAGAGGGAAGATGAGGTGAGACGGGGGCGGGAGATGGAGGGAAGAGTGGTGGAGGTGAGGGGCGGAGAAACCCATGGCGGGGGACAGGAGGGGCCACATTGCAGCAAAGGTCTGAGGGTGCGAAGTGCGTTGGAGGGGCGGGCCTGGGGACTCTGTGCCTCAGTGCGGGGAGTGTTCAGAGTGGGGTGGACGGGTTGACTGTGCAGATGGCGGTTGCTGGATGTGGTGTGGTTGGCGTCGCGGGGGCGTGGCTCCGGGGTGGCCGGGGCTGGGGGCTCGACATCCGCGGGTGTTCGGCATTTTGGAAGGATTCTGACGGGACGGGGCGGGTTGGGTGCGGGGGGAGTGTTCCCGGGGTTGGGTGGGTCTGGAGCCGGGGGGTGGCATGCTCTTGGGATGGGGGTGGTGGACTGTTTGGGGCTGGGATTGGGAGAGACGTCTTCACTCGGGAAGTTGTTGGCCTGTGGGGTTCCCTGCCGCGGAGAGTTGTTGATGCCAGTTCATTGGATGTGTTCGGGAGGGAGTTGGATGTGGTCCTTAGTGCTGGGGGGGAGGGGGGGCGGTGGGGTGTGGAGGGGGCGTGGAGATGCTGGGGTGGGTGATCAGCCATGATCTTGTTGAATGGCGGTGCAGGCTCGAAGGGCCAAATGGCCTACTCCTGCACCTATTTTCTATGTTTCTATGTTTCTATTTGTGTTATTTGCTTTCTTGAATAAAATTCATAACTTCTTTGTACAAAACAATTGTCTGCTGTACTTTATCACACCCTGATTAATAAATCCAAGCTCGAGAACCAGGGAGTGGGAGCGACTCGCAACTGCTCTGGTCAGTTAGGCAAGCAGACAGACCCACCACCTATAGACTGGCGAGCCAGGTAGGAGCTTGGTCAAAAGGGTGTGATGCAGTAGACATTCTTTTTGAGTAAAGAAGCAAAATGGAAGACAGGATTTCCTCTTACAAATTCAAGAAAATCAATATAACAAAGAAATGGGTACTGAACCTATTGCGCGCTGAGCATCCTGTGGACGTTGCAGCCACATGGACTGAGATTAAGAACCATAAGTGCTCTGTGGAGAAAACAATATGGTTAGTCTGCTTACACCGACAGGTCCAGCAGTTGAACAAGAAAGTCGAGTAGCTGGAGGCAGACCTCAGCAAGTCCGAGGAACACTCGAGTGCCAGAGCTATCATGGGGGAAGAGACTATTTGAGGAGTTATGCAAGCAAAAGCAAGGGAAACTACGGTTAGTGGAAACACAGAGAAACCGCCAGGATTACCTTCAGTGCCGGGTCACCGAAGCGAAGGGTCAAAAACTGATGCTGCGGGAAAAAAACACCTGCCTCACCAGGATAATTAAAGAACAGGAGAAGTTAAGGGATGTACAGGCTGCTTATAAGGTAGCAAGCAGCAGAGGGTTCGAGACTGGAGACCACGGTTCCTGCCAAAAGCAAATTGAGAGTCTGAACCTTGCTCTTTCCAAGGCCAAAGGAATGTTCTGCCTAATAAACCCAAGTACGGCTCGGCAGACCTGGAAGAGCAGGGGGGAACCATTCGACCAGTACCTGTGGGGCCAGGGCTTAGCCCGTTCTGCCAGCAGGAGTGGCGAATGGAGAGGGACATTCACCCAATACCTGTGGTGCCGGGGCTTAGCCCGATTTGGCAGCAGCAGCGGCGAACAGTTTGTGGGGCAGAGGGGGACGGTGCACCACCACCTGTGGCGTTGGGCTGTAATTCGACTTGGCAGCAGGGAGAGGTGGGAGCGACACCAGTACGACAACGGTCGGAACCGGGGCCGATGTGCCCGGTACGGCAGCAGAAGTACAGTGCGCCCACTCTCGGTGGGGCAGCAGGGCCCCTCGAAAATAACTTCATGGTCCCCCACAGTACGCAGCAGCTTAGAACCATGGTAGCCCACCTGAACAAGCTCACCCATAGAGGGGACCTTCGGTTCACTTTATGGAAGTAGACTAAGCGGCAGGCATCAATGGGTGCGACAACTCCGAAACGTCAAAAATGCTCCTATTCGCCCTAGTCAGTAGATTGTACCATTCTCTCTCCACAAACACCAAGAGGGGGCAAAGTACATCTGCAGCCATCCAGGAAGAAATCCTGAAGGCTATGGGCCTCAACGATGGAAGCCCGTTTTCCCGAGTGGAGAGGACACTGCAACAGGCAGGGAAACCCCACAAGCTTTGCAGACAGGCTGTGGCCCATCTACGAGAGTGCCTGCAGTGGGACCCTCAACTGGGATCACTTAACCCAGGCTGAGAGGACCCACTGATTCCGGAGCCTGGTGGCAAAACAGTTTGCCATGGGTGAAGGCCAAAGCCGAGCTGTGGTTCGATCCTAGGGATCCCAACGCCACGAGGAGTCAGTGATTAGGCAACTAACCCTGGCTTTTAGGAGCGGCCGAGGGACGGAGGAGAACCCACCCAAGAAAGGGTACATGAGGTAAGGCCCCACCAAGCAAAGCGGGAATGGCACCAGGAAGGGGGTATCTCTTCCGACACCAAACGTAACTGCTTTGGGTGCGGGAAAAGTGGGCATTGGAGAAAGGATGGTAGGAACCCTTGGAAGGATAACGTAGCTAAGGAACCCCTAGCACCTGCCCAAAAGGCTGGACCCGGACCTGGAGCTCAGAGCTCTCCCTCTTCCTTCGAGGAGTTCGTGGCCACGCTCCGGTCCGTATTGGGCAGCCTAGGGAAGGTAGCTACGGCCATCGGGAGGGAAACCCCATCCGCCCGCCAAATCCCGACCCATGATTAGAACCGGCTCCACCTGTGTACCTGCGTCCCCTAGAATACGAGAAACTGTGCGTTAAGATGGAGGTGGAGAAGGTGACAGGACCTATCTGCTAGATACTGGAGCTTCAAGCACCATTGTATATGCAGATAACCCAGCCGCCTCACCTCTATCTAACAGGGTCCCATACAGTTTAGTGGGTTTCACAGGGAATGAACAGGCTGGGTCGTTCTCCATCCCGCTACCATTGGGAACAGTGAACCGTTTTGGGGACAGGGATCCTCAGCCAGCAGCCTCCGATTGTGGAAAGCCCACAGGGGATGTTGCAGACTCACAGATTGTACCGATAGGGGCGGTGAACTGTATTACTGGAGGAGCTATCCCCCCAATCATTTGGGACTCGGACGCACCCCCAGTAGCCAGAGCCTTAAGATGTATTCCCCGCACACCACGGCCAAAGACACTGTGGTCACCAGCACCCCAGTTTCAGTGGTTTAGCCCCGGGAGGTTTGCCATCCGTAAATGAATACCCAAGATCAGGAATCAATCTACGGACAGGGACCCCCGGCCAGCAGCCTTCGGCGGTGAGAGACTCACGGGAGAGGTAGTGATGGACCAGCCACCAACTCAGAGTCCCCAGCCTGCAGCCTCAGGCTGCGCGGAACCCACAGGGAACAACATGGACCCATCAGCTACAGAGAAGGGGGTAGTGTGCTGTAGTACTGGAGGGGCCATTCCCCCGATCATCTGGGACTCAGGGAAACCCCCAGTTCTCCAAGTCCTGTGATACAGACCACCTTACATCCAGCCACACAAGCTGCCCAGAGGCCGCAAAAGGAAAGAGCAGAACAGGATTTTGCCTGGCCTCCCGGAGATGGGTGGCGAATGTACATCGTGTTACTGTACGATTTTAAGGGTGTTTTAAATATTTTGGGGAGTTAAGTTTCGATCTTAGAAATTTTAAAATTTTAAAGTTCAAGTTGGATTGTAGAACTGGATCATCTTTGCCAAGCCAGAGAATTGTTTTTCTCAAGGGCAAGGCTATTTATTTTGTGTCCCGACAGGGAAGGAACCGAATGATGAGAGGGGCCTTGCTCCTGCTCGCCCTAACGGGGGTGAGTACGGGTCACAGAGGTGACATCGCAGAATACCAGGGGATACACTATGCTTCAGTCATCTTAAACTTTACAGAAGTACACTTACTTACATGGAGCCCGAAGGAAACGGAGCAGCTATATCAGGCCCTACTCAGAGAAATGTTCAAGAAATTTTACGAGTTAGATTTTGGCAACATAGACAAAGCAGATTTATACACACTACTCGCTGGGAACACTATGGGCACAGGGAGACAAGAGGGAGCTAATGCGGGTCAATCCCAAGAGTGTTATAACTGTGGGAATTTGGGACACTGGAGCCGGAATTGTAGGCTCCCGAAAGGAGGGAATCCAGGTTACGAGGGTGCTGAGGCAAAACAGAGCCACAGGAAGGCAGCCGACGACCCAGTACAAATTTTAGTGGCTGCATTACAGCAGGTTATGGGCACGGGTGGAGAAACGCTGGACTAAAAATCTCCGATGTTTCAGTGTGAATGGTAAAATTAAAAGCATGTGGATGGTTTGTAACTTGTCTTTAAGTGTGTGTGTATAGTTTTTTTCAACTGGCACTGGTTAGTTTGAAATTGGTTTGAATTCATTTGGAATTGAGGTTAATTAACCTGGGAAAACCAAACTTTCATTATGGCCATGGTGGAATTTTGGTTGATTTAAGTTGTCTGAAAAAGCTCTAGTTCCGGACATAAGGCAATCACATATATTTGGTATTTTAAAATAAAAATGTTCTGACCAATTCAAGAATGTGACCAGTGGAGAAAAGGCTGTGTGCTGATATTATGCATGAAAGAGAGAACCATTGTAATGTGTAAACTATTGGTATGCGTGGTATCATGCATTAGTATGCGTGTTTGTCGAAAAAATGGTAACACTCTGTACAAGCAGAAAGCAACACCTTGTCAAGAGTGTATAATTATTCCGAGCATTTGTAAAATTTTGAAGTTATATTTTAAGTTATATTTTGATGAATTAACCCTTTGGGTGGACAGAAAAGCCACAATGGATGTTCTTTTCTTTTTCTCTCAAGCAGGCAATTACCGGAGATGTGTAATTGATTTATAGGGAAATGACCTCAAGGTGCAGCTGAACTTGAACCTGGATGGGGCAGTGCTGTGTGAACTCCAGTAATTTAGATCACAAAGGCTGGATATTTGACTTAGCTAAATTGATTTAAAGATGAAAAAATGTGAATAACTGGAGAAGGACCTGTGAGGGGGCGGCCCCAACAGAGCAAAAGATTTTTCTTTCACTTTTTGTCTTAATAGGAACAAATTGAGCCAAAGATATGAAATTGTGTTGGGAAAGGTGGTGGAAGGAGAAACAAGGGATCCATATCATGCCTTGTCTGTCTTGTCTGCATGGGTTTGAGGCCCAGCATGTATTGTTTGTCTGCGTGAGTTTGAGCCCAATGTCTGTGTGATCCCAAATCCCCCAAACACCATCAGCGCCACAGAGCTCGTCTCATACACCAGGAAGCCCCCACCCAGAGCCCTGATGGTACAGACGACTATAGATAGGTGTCCCACCACCACCAGGGGTCCAGGGAATGGGTTGGTGTTAATCCCTACTGACAAAGTTTTGTTTCAGAACGTGCACTACTCCGTGGCATCCGTGATCCTGAACCTGACTGAAGTCCACCTGCCTGTGTGGTGCCCGAAGAAGACGGAGAATCTTTATGATAAAAGTGATGTTTCAGGAATTTTATGAACTGGACTATGGAAATGTAGATAAAGAACAGCTTTATGATCTGAATATTAGGAATAGTGTCCGGGTGGGGTCCGGGAGGCAGAGAAGAGGGACCTGGAATGATGTAGCCACAGTGTTCAGTACAGGAATGGGTATTGTTAATAGTATGGATAATGTACAACAACAGATGCAGATCACGGGGTTAAAGAACCAACAGCGTAAGATTCTAGGGGAAGAGAATACAGTGGTGGGTTCAGAGCTTCATGAGGACCAGGCAATGACCATTCATTTAAAGGACGGCATTGTGGAGCTGGAGAGGCATGCTAAAACTGTTAATGATTTGATACAGGAGGACAGGAACGCCTTGGAGCAGGCTGCACGGAATGAGGTGTGTGTTGTATGGAGCATTGTTGCTGGGCGAGGGCCGCAGTAACCTGAAGGACCTGAGGCAGGGTCGCGTCCCTTCATGGATAAGTAACAAACATCTCGCTGCGCTGCACCCGCATAGCAATTCATTGAGCCCGTGCCAGCTTCGTTTAGCCTCTGAAGCCTACCCTGTCCCTGTAGATTGCAGGCGGTCCAACCATACAGTGATGGGAATTGTAGTTGGGAAATGAGAGGCGTGTCACCCCAGCCAGCACCGGTATACAGGGTTGAGAATATCTGGGTCATTCGCGGAGGAGTGCATGTTCGTTTTAAAGCGGACCCGCCATATGTCATAAAGTGAGAGCATGCTATGACAGGTACTGACCTCTCTGGATGCCAGAGCCGGGGTGCACACGTAATTACTGTGTCCCCAGCACTTGAATGGCTTTGCTCGATCAGAATGTGGGTTTGCTTCTGCAGGCGCAGAACCTATCAACTGCACCATGGAAGTGATGGCACAAGACCATGTTCCTCCACAGGTAGCATACATAGTGGGGTGGGACATATTGTGTCACCACAAGTGCACCCCACTACCAGCATAGACAGCACCTCTGGTGTCCGGTGAGTGAAAGCAGTTTTTGCTTTAAACCCAAGGCAGAAGTTCAAGTAGCCCAGGAACGGATTGTCCCCATTCCTGAACCCTCCACTGTTCACCTCACTGTAAGTGACAACATAACAAACCTGCAAGACTATGTTGCACATTTCATATACGAAATACCCCCTCTACCTGAACATCTTACCGCCCTACTGAAAGCTGTAGAAGTATCACAGAAACATTTCTATACTTTCGAACAAAAAGTGAATGAGATGGGGGTGAAATTTCGGAGATCACAGTTCCACTCTGGTGAGATATTTTCAGAAATATAGAGGTCCCAGCTGGGATCAGAATAGCTTCCCACGTTTTAGTTGTCTGCCGGCTCGCGATTATTCTTTATGGTGTACTACCTGCAGGGTGAGAGGCAGAGGTTGTCGGTCCCGGCACCAGAGGGTGCTGGACGAGCCCTAGCTGAACTTAAGGGTGGTATCAGGGAGGAAAACACAAAATATGATAAGACACTGCAGAAAATTCGCAGTCACCCGGTGAGGTCGGTTTAGATTCCATCTGCTGTAAAAAAAAACGCAGAGGTCAAGTGTTAAAAGGTTTTTACTATGTGTGTTTTACTGTGTATTTTTGTGAAACTGGAGTAATGGAGGGACATTAGACCCCCTCTATGCTGTAATGTAACTTATGACTGAATTTATCTGTAAACAGTAATACATTTCAAAGGAGAATGTACGTTTGGGTTTAGCGAGGTAAATTACAGGGGAAGGTTGACTCTCGGGAATCAGGAATTTTGCTCACCTAGCATGACACTAGCATGTAGAGTATCAAAGGGGGACTGTAGGTTTGCAAAATTCGTGGAAACCCCCCCGCCCCCGCCCCACAGTGTTTGGACTCATTGAAAAGGAAATTCGATTAGGGACTATCAAACAGAAAGTTTGGGATCCTAAAATGCTTATGGAAGAAATCTACAAGTTTTTAACCAAGTTTGTGATTTTTAAAAGGTGAATGTTGAGTCTGCAAGAAAAGGGCTGGGGTCAATATCGAAAAGGCCAGTTTGGATATTGGAGCTCATCAAGCTGCCTGGGGACATTTGAATTAATCAAATTGTCTGGGAACTGTTTACCCTTGAAACCTGCCCCGAGAAGACATTTACATTTCAACAATCGATCCAAGGAAGTACAGTTTCAACTCAAGCACAAAAACTCATCCAACACATGCATAATGCTAATCACTTTGACAAGAGCTCATCAGCTCAAAAAAGTCTATCAACGCCAGATTAAAACCACTTAATCAAGTTTCAGTCAGCTGGGCTGCAAAACTTAAACAAAGAACCAAGGTTGATTTGGGACATAAGAACATACATAAGAATTAGGAACAGGAGTATGCCATCTAGCCCCTCGAGCCTGCTCCGCCACTCAACAAGATCATGGCTGATCTGGCCGTGGACTCAGCTCCACTTAACCGCCCGCTTCCCATAACCCTTAATTCCCTTATTGGTTAAAAATCTATCTATCTGTGATTTGAATACATTCAAACTGCTTCCCTGGGCAGAGAATTCCACAGATTCACAACCCTCTGGGAGAAGAAATTCCTTCTCAACTTGGTTTTAAATTGTCTCCCTCATATTTTGAGGCTGTGCCCCCTAGTTCTAGTCTCCCCGACCAGTGGAAACAACCTCTCTGCCTCTATATTGTCTATCCCTTTCATTATTTTAAATGTTTCTGTAAGATCACCCCTCACCCTTCTGAACTCCAACGAGTAAAGACCCAGTCTACTCAATCTATCATCATAAGGTAACCCCCTCATCTCTGGAATCAGCCTAGTCAATCGTCTCTGTACCCCCTCCAAAGCTAGTATATCCTTCCTTAAGTAAGGTGACCAAAACTGCACGCAGTACTCCAGGTGCGGCCTTACCAATACCCTATACAGTTGCAGCAGGACCTCCCTGCTTTTGTATTCCATCCCTCTCACAATGAAGGCCAACATTCCATTTGCCTTCCTGATTACCTGCTGCACCTGCAAACTAACTTTTTGGGATTTATGCACAAGGACCCCCAGGTCCCTCTGCACCGCAGCATGTTGTAATTTCTCCCCATTCAAATAATATTCCCTTTTACTGTTTATTTTTCCAAGGTGCAGATAAGGAAGTCTCTCTAAGTATAATGAAGGGCCTATCGTACCAAGAGAGCTATCCCTATTCTGACCATCACAGAAAGAACTTTTCTGACCAAGCACTTCGGAACAACAAGATCAAGAGCACACGGCAAGGAAACGCAGGAAGAAACATCACGACATTGGAGAAAAGAACTTGCCCCAACTGCTTCAATATGCAGCAGAGGTCTTCTGCCACGTCCGGGGTACGTCAAGGCAAACCGGCTATAACCAAAGAACCACGAAACCGCAAAACAGCCCTAACTGTGAAAGGAAGGATTGGTGAGCATTATCCCTGTAGAGTCTAACTTAGCTAGAGAGTAAGTGGGAGGTATTGCTGTTGTGTTTATTACCTGTAATAAAGTATTCCCCGTTGTTTAGAAACTTTTGTAAGATTTTACAGTTTTACTGCAGTGTATTTGTGTTATTTGCTTTCTTGAATAAAATCCATACCTTCTTTGTACAAAACAGTCATCTGCTGTACTTTATCACATCCTGATTAATAAATCCAGGCTCAAGAACCAGGGAGTGGGAGCGACTCGTAACCGCTCTGGGTCAGGGAAGGCAAACTGACCGCAAACACCCAACTCTACAATAATGTATGTACAATTACATTAGACCACTGAATGTATCTTCACACTGTCTACACTATACCTGTACCATCAGAGGGTGCTACTGGTGGAGGTAAGGGTCACCTGCACACTGCAGGTAACCAAGTATAAAAGGGAGCTCACCTTACTGTACCCTCATTCAGGAGCTGCAATAAATGGACCAAGGTCACAACAGTTCAAGTACAATACTTTGCCTTGTGGAGTCATTAATAGAGTGCTTACAGACACAACAACTGGTGACGAGATTATGAATTTCCACGCACAAAATGGCTAATCTTAGCAACTTTCAACAATTCGCTGATGGGGAAGATTGGGATGCCTTTATGGAAAGGCTCGAACATTTTTCATCGCGAACGACCTGGCAGGAGACGACCCGACCTCGCTGGCTGATAAGTGCAGAGCTATCCTGCTCAGCAGTTGTGGTCCCACTGTCCATGGCCTTGTCAGGGACCTGCTAACCCCAGCGAAGACGACAACCAAAATGTACGTGGAGCTCGTAACGATGATACAGGAACAGCTCAAATCTAACGAGAGCATCCTCACAGCCGGACACCGGTTCTATACACACCAGCAGCCTGAAGGCCAAGAAATCGCGAAATATGCTGCAGACCTGAGACGAAGGGCTGCACCGTGTGATTTTGGCGACCACCTCACCGAAGTACTGAGGGACATCTTTGTTATTGGAATCGGCCACGAAGGCCTCCTCCACAGGCTGCTCTCTGCGGACACCACGGTCACCCTGCAGAAGGCAATCAACATCAGCGATTCCAAGCGGATGATGACTCACCCCCAGGACTCTAACCCGACAAGTACTGTGAACTGACTGGCGCCTTTTAGAGGCAAGGCTGCTACCCTGAGTCCCGCAACCCTGAGTCCGCCACATGGGGCCAACCGGCCAGCCCCATGCTGGCGCTGTGGAGGAAATCACAGGGCCCACCAGTGCCGATAAAAAGACTATACTTGCAAAGGCTGCAACACTAAAGGCCATCTCCAGCGAATGTGTAGAAGAAATTTTACTCACCGAGTCGCTGAAGAGTTGGCCAATCACCCAGGCTCCAGTGCTAATGAGGACAAAGAGAGAGTCCATGAGGCAGCTCAGCCCCAGGAAGAGGTGTACGGAGTGTTTACCTGCTCCACCGAGTGCTCCCCGTTGAAAATGGAAGTCGAAATTAACGATGGAGGTCGACACAGGGGCGAGCCAATTGCTGATGAATCAGGCGAACTTCGAGAAACTCTGAGACAATCCCACCGAATGATCTAAAATGCTCCAGATCCAGCTAAAGCTGCTCACCTACACAAACGACACCATCTCAATCGTTGGCAGCGTGGATGTCCAGGTGTCCTACGGCGGCGCGATGCACAAGCTACCTTTGTGGGTCGTTGCTGATGGTGGTCCAATGCTGCTGGGAAGAAGATGGATGAAACAAATCCAAATCTGTTGGGAGCTGGGAAAGCCTCCAGGCCCCGGTGATTGACGTCCTACGTGGTCCCAAATTTGGAGCCATCACAGCACCTGAAGATCCTACCGTCCAATGCGACTGCGCGGCGACGACACAGACTGCACAACACCGTGGCGAGATGATCCAATCCAAATGACCAGACCTCATCTTCCGGGCTCCAGTGGCAGGACTCCAAAGGAAGAAGATCGGCACAGAAGGTAAATTCCCAGTTTCCGTGGCAGAACCTGGAGCGAAAAGAATCACTGCAGCCTACCTCGTGGAGAGAGAGAAGATGGCGCCCGCACCACGAGGTGAAGCGCCTGAAATTAAGATGGCCGTGTCCAGACCAGGAGGGGCAGCGTTGAGGGAGCAACACGTGATGCCGAGCAGCAAATCGGATTGGGGTAAAGATTGCAAGGCCCTCTTAAAGGAGACCGGCAACCCAACACAACTCAACACTCTTTGTACAGCAATGCCTGTAATACTAATGAAAAAGATGTAATTAACAAATGCAAGTATCTAAATGTACCTTTGAACAGCAATGCCGGTAGGATACATGGAAAAGATGTAATTGATAAATACAAGTATCTAGATGTAACCTTGTACAGCGATGCCGATAGTATACAGGAAAGAGATGTAACTGACAAATGCGAATTCGGTCAGATCCAATGTATCATGAATGTAAATAATGAAATGATGTGTGATGCCGGGTTCTACACGAACGGCAACAAAACCAAGGGCAACCTCCCGTGGGAAGCACCCAGGTCCAGCGGGCTACCCGATTATGTAGCCTGCGCCTCTGGGACCAATGTAATGCTCCAGGGAGTGTGGACACACACACAAGAGGGAGCATACCCACTGCAGGGCCAGCGATCAGCGGACGGCATAGGCACCACCACTGGCACTCTGCCCCAGATTGGCCCTATCTCTCTGGCCACCAGGGTCAGCACCAGGAGCAAGAGGCCAGCACCCTCCAGCCCTACCGACAGGACCTGGGATGCCCAGGCTCCCACCACTGCTAAAGGGCAGCAGGGAGACCCTGCAGCCCTCAAAGGAGGTCAGGGAGGCCACACATTCCTGTGGCTCTGTCCACCATGAGGCAACGGCAAAGGCCCTGAGACTCAGCCAGGTGAACGATCCGAGCCCACCCAGCCGCCATCAGACAACCTGGACACAGTCCGGTTACTCAAGAACTAGCGTCCTCACCCACCTGCACCTACAGCCCAGGGGCAAGACTGTAATACCACGAATGTACCTTACCTGTAAAATGTACTTGCTCCACTAATTCTGAACTGAAACAGTGATATATGTCTGCTTTTGCTGATAAGAGGCTCCCGAGGTATGGGAAATGGTCCACGTTGTCCAGGGCCGCGCAGTGGATCTTGATGACTGGGGGGCAGTGCTGTGCGGCGAGGACAGGCTGGTGGAGGACCTTTGTCTTACGGATGTTTAGCATATGGCCCATGCTTTCGTACACCTCAGTAAATACGTCGACTATGTCCTGGAGTTCAGCCTCTGAATGTGCGCAGAGACAGGCGTCGTCCGCGTCCTGCAGCTCAATGACAGAGGTTGGGCTGGTCTTGGACCTGGCTTGCAGACAGCGAAGGCTGAACAGCTTCCCACTGGTTCTGCAGTTTAGTTCCACTCCAGCGGGGAGCTCGTTCGAAACATAGAAACAAAGAAAATAGGTGCAGGAGTAGGCCATTCGGCCCTTCGAGCCTGCACCGCCATTCAATGAGTTCATGGCTGAACATGCAACTTCAGTACCGATTCCTGCTTTCTCGCCATACCCCTTGATCCCCCTTGTAGTAAGGACTACATCTAACTCCTTTTTGAATATATTTAGTGAATTGGTCTCAACAACTTTCTGTGGTAGAGAATTCCACAGGTTCACCACTCTCTGGGTGAAGAAGTTTCTCCTCATCTCGGTCCTAAATGGCTTACCCCTTATCCTTAGACTGTGACCCCTGGTTCTGGACTTCCCCAACATTGGGAACATTCTTCCTGCATCTAACCTGTCGAAACCCGTCAGAATTTTAAACGTTTCTATGAGATCCCCTCTCATTCTTCTGAACTCCAGTGAATACAAGCCCAGTTGATCCAGTCTTTCTTGATATGTCAGTCCCGCCATCTCGGGAATCAGTCTGGTGAACCTTCGCTGCACTCCCTCAATAGCAAGAATGTCCTTCCCCAAGTTATGAGACCAAAACTGTACACAATACTCCAGGTGTGGCCTCACCAAGGCCCTGTACAACTGTAGTAACACCTCACTGCCCCTGTACTCAAATTCCCTCGCTATGAAAGCCAACATGCCATTTGCTTTCTTAACCGCCTGCTGTACCTGCATGCCAACCTTCAATGACTGATGTACCATGACACCCAGGTCTCGTTGCACCTCCCCTTTTCCTAATCTGTCACCATTCAGATAATAGTCTGTCTCTCTGTTTTTACCACCAAAGTGGATAACCTCACATTTATCCACATTATACTTCATCTGCCATGCATTTGCCCACTCACCTAACTTATCCAAGTCACTCTGCAGCCTCATAGCATCCTCCTCGCAGCTCACACTGCCACCCAACCTAGTGTCATCCGCAAATTTGGAGATATTACATTTAATCTCTTCGTCTAAATCATTAATGTACAATGTAAACAGCTGGGGCCCCAGCACAGAACCTTGCGGTACCCCACGAGTCACTGCCTGCCATTCTGAAAAGTATCCATTTACTGCTACTCTTTGCTTCCTGTCTGCCAACCAGTGACTGGAGGTGGAGATTGAGAAGAGTGTTGGGGCGATGACGCAGCCCTGTTTGACCCCGGTCCGGACATAGATTGGGTCTGTAATGGATCCGTTGGTGAGGATCTCGGCAATAGGCAACTAGGCTCACCATAGGCAACTAGGCTCATACAGCAGTGCCTGGTTTACAGTCGTCTTGGACCCCCTTGCCACTGGACTAAGACCGTGCTCTGCTAAGTCCGTGTGGTAGCCATCTGCAATAGCCACCCCATATTAAAAGAACTCATGCACAGATATCTTCCAACCTTCAAAATGAAGTTCAGGACCTGGCGTGTCAGGACCCTCATGGACAACGCCAACAGCGACAGACCGCCATCATTGGCCGGGAACTTAGATGCTTCAATGTCAACATTGCTACCCTAAGCGAGACCCGACAGGCAGGGGAAGGCCAGCTCAAAGAACAAGTTGGAGGTTACACCTTCTTCTGGAAAGGCAAACCAGAAGAACTCCGCCTCCTTGGAGTTGGTTTCGCCATCAAGAACGAGCTGGTCGGCTGCCTCAGAAACTCCCCCTGCGGGATTAGCGAACATATCATGACTCTCCGGCTCATCCTATCCCGGAACCAGTGAGCCACAGTTATCAGCGCCCTCCCGGATGCACTTCCTCCACTTAGGGTGGTCTTTGACCAGGAACTCCCAGGTGTCGGTGGGGATGTTGCACTTTATCAGGGAGGCTTTGTGGGTGTCCTTGCAACATTTCCTCTGTCCACCTTTGGCTCATTTGCATGAAGGAATTCTGAGTAAAGCGCTTGCTTTGGGAGTTTCGTGTCTGGCCTGCGGACAGGTGTGGTCAGTGCTTCAATGCTGGGCATGTTGGCCTGGTCGAGGATGCTAATGTTGGTGCATCTGTCCTCCCGGGGGATTTGTAGGTTCTTGCGGAGGCATCATTGGTGGTATTTCTCCAGCGGCTTGAAGTGTCTACTGTACAGGGTCCATGTCTCTGTGCAATACAGGAGGGCGGTTATTACTACAGCCCTGTAGACCATGAGCTTGGTGGCAGATTTGAGGGTCTGGTCTTCAAAAACTCTTTTCCTCAGGCGGCCGAAGGCTGTGTTGGCGCACTGGAGGCGGTGTTGAATCTCGTCATCATGATCTGCTTTTGTTGATAAGAGGCTCCCGAGATATGGGAAATGGTCCACGTTGTCCAAGGCCGCGCCGTGGATCTTGATGACTGGGGGGCAGTGCTGTGCGGCGAGGACAGGCTGGTGGAGGACCTTTGTCTTACGGATGTTTAGCATAAGGGCTATCCTTTCGTACGCCTCAGTAAATACATCGACTATGTCCTGGAGTTCAGCCTCTGAGTGTGCGCAGGCGCAGGCATCGTCCGCGTACTGTAGCTCAACGACAGAAGTTAGGTGGTCTTGGACCTGGCCTGGAGACGGCGAAGGTTGGCCCGCTCACTGCCAGGAGTTTTCACTGGGATCCGGTCGAAAAATGGCGACCACCACTCTAGCGCCCCTCTCTGGCATGTGACTCGGCGGCCACCATTTTGGTGAATGCATTAGCGCTGGACCTGGAAATGTAAATTAAGAGGGTGATGACACGCCGACTTAATGTCACATCAGCGAACTTGAACCTTAGTGCTGTATTCAGCGCTGGGTCCTAACTTTGCCTGAAAAGCCAGCATTCAGCAGACTGACAGATGCTCTTAGCACCTCTTATAGAGACACAGACATCTTTCAGTTAAGTGTGCATTTAAGTTTCAGGATTGGATTTTTTTTATGTTAAAAGTTTTTTTAAGTGTGCACGGTGTGCAAGGAGTGCTGCTAGGTGCTTGCAAGACTTCAAAAGAACGCTTCTGAGATGACAGAAAATGTTGCAAATACTCAGCAGGTCAGGCAACATCTGTGGAGACAGAAACAGAGTTCACATCTCAGGTCGAGATGTTGGTGACCTGCTGAGTATTTTCAGTATTTCATGCTTTATTTCAGCTGTACAGCATCCGCTCACAGAGAGAAGAGGAAGATGCAAAGGAGGAAGATGCAGAGGCGAAGCAGAGAGGAGGAAGCAGAAGGAAGGATGCAACCCAGACAGCCCCTTTCTGGTCGGAATATCCGGCATAGAGTCATCCGCCTGCAGTGCCAGTGACCACAACCCCAATTCCCTTTTCAACATTTGTCCCACAACTTACCTTCTCTCTGTTACTGACCATCACAGCATACTCTTAGCCACAGTGCTGAAATAAAAGCCACCACAAATATGACTTTCCAATCCAACCTTATACATCTATCCATCCAATATGACATCAAGAAATCAACTCAGCACTCTTATGCATTTCCTTAGTGACTGTCTTGTGTGTGCCTTTGCTTTTCCTACTGATGTGCACAGTGCTACCCCAGTCATCATCATCTTTTTCTTCATCGTCATCTTACATAGAAACATAGAAAATAGGTGCAGGAGTAGGCCATTCGGCCCTTCGAGCCTGCACCGCCATTCAATGAGTTCATGGCTGAACATTCAACTTCAGTACCCCATTCCTGCTTTCTCACCATACCCCTTGATCCCCCTAGTAGTAAGGACTTCATCTAACTCCTTTTTGAATATATTTAGTGAATTGGCCTCAACAACTTTCTGTGGTAGAGAATTCCACAGGTTCACCACTCTCTGGGTGAAGAAGTTTCTCCTCATCTCGGTCCTAAATGGCTTACTCCTTATCCTTAGACTGTGACCCCTGGTTCTGGACTTGCCCAACATTGGGAACATTCTTCCTGCATCTAACCTGTCTAAACCCATCAGAATTTTAAACGTTTCTATGAGGTGCCCTCTCATTCTTCTGAACTCCAGTGAATACAAGCCCAGTTGATCCAGTCTTTCTTGATAGGTCAGTCCTGCCATCCCGGGAATCAGTCTGGTGAACCTTCGCTGCACTCCCTCAATAGCAAGAATGTCCTTCCTCAGGTTAGGAGATCAAAACTGTACACAATACTCCAAGTGTGGCCTCAACAAGGCCCTGTACAACTGTAGCAACACCTCCCTGCCGCTGTACTCAATTCCCCTCGCTATAAAGGCCAACATGCCATTTGCTTTCTTAACCGCCTGCTGTACCTGCATGCCAACCTTCAATGACTGATGTACCAGGTCTCGTTGCACCTCCCCTTTTCCTAATCTGTCACCATTCAGATAATAGTCTGTCTCTCTGTTTTTACCACCAAAGTGGATAACCTCACATTTATCCACATTATACTTCATCTGCCATGCATTTGCCCACTCACCTAACCTATCCAAGTCGCACTGCAGCCTCATAGCATCCTCCTCGCAGCTCACACTGCCACCCAACTTAGTGTCATCCGCAAATTTGGAGATAGTACATTTAATCCCCTCGTCTAAATCATTAATGTACAGTGTAAACAGCTGGGGCCCCAGCACAGAACCTTTCGGTACCCCACTAGTCACTGCCTGCCATTCTGAAAAGTACCCATTTACTCCTACTCTTTTATTCCTGTCTGACAACCAGTTCTCAATCCATGTCAGCACACTACCCCCTACGTTCTTCTTCTTAAGAACATGAGAAATACAAGCAGGAGTAGGACATATGGCCCCTCGGGGTTGCTCCACCATTCAATAAGATCATGGCTGATCATCGACCTCAACTCTACTTTCCCGCCGATCCCCACATCCCTTGATTCCTCTATACTCCAAAAATCTATCTCAGCCTTGAATATATTCAGTGACTTAGCATCCACAGTCCTCTGGGACAGAGAATTCCAAAGATTCACAACCCTCTGAGAGAAGAAATTCCTCTTCATCTCTATCTTAAATGGCCTACCCCTTATCCTGAGACTGTGCCCTCTAGTTCTAGACACTCCAGCCAGGGAAAACAACCTCTCAGCGTCTACCCTGGCAATCCCCTTCAGAATCTTGCATGTTTCAATGAGATCACCTCTCACTCTTCTAAACTCCAGAGAGTATAGGCCCATTCTACAAATCTCTCATCATAAGACAGCCCTCTCATCCCAGGATTCAATCTAGTGAACCTTCCTTGCACCACCTCCAAGGCAAGTATATCCTTTGTTAGATAAGGAGACCAAAACTCTGCACGATACTCCAGGTGTGGTCCCACCAAGACCCTGTACAATTGTAGCAAAACTTCCTTACCCTTATGCTCCAAACCCCTTGCGATAAAGGACAACGTACCATTTGCCTTCCTTATTGCTTGCTGTACCTGCAAGCTAGCTTTCTGTGTTTCTTGCATGAGGAAAGCCAAATCTCTCAAAACACCAACATTTAAAATGTTCTCACCATTTAAAAAAATTCTGTTTTTCTATTCTTCCTACCAAAGTGAATAACCTCACATTTCCCCACATTATACTCCATCTGCCACCTTACTGCCCACTTACTTAGTCTATCTATATCCCTTTGCAGATGTTTTGTGCTCTCCTCACAGCTTACTGTCCCATTTAGCTCTGTATCATCAGCAAATTTGGATACATTACACTCGGTCCCTTCATCAAGGTCATGAATATGGATGTAAATAGATGAGGCCCTAGCACTGATCCTTGCAGCACCCCACTAGTTACAGACTGCCAACCTGAAAAAGACCAGTTTATCCCTACTCTCTCTTTTCTGTCTGTTAACCATTCCTCTATCCATGCAAATACATTATTTACAATCCCATGAGCCCTTATCTTGTGTAATAACCTTTTATGTGGCATCTTATTGAATGCCTTTTGGAAATCAAAATACATGACATTTACTGATTCCCCTTTATCTACCCTGCTAGTTACATCCTCAAAAAACTCTAATAAATTTGTAAAACATGATATCCCTTTCAGAAAACCATGTTGACTGTCTAATCATGCTATGATTTTCTAAATGCCCTGTTACCACTTCCTTAACAATGGATTCCAGTATTTTTCTGATGACTGATGTCAGGCTAACTGGCCTGCAGTTCCCTGTTTTCTCTCTCCCTCCTTGAATAGTAGTATTACATTTGCTACCTTCCAATCCATTCCAGAATCTAGCAAATCTTGAAAGATCAAAACCAATGCATCCACTATCTCTGCAGCCACCTCTTTTAGAAACCTAGGATGTAGGCCATCAGGTCCAGGGGATTTGTCAGCTTTTAGTCCCATTAGTTTCTCTAGTACTTTTTCTCTACTTATATTAATTACGTTAAGTTCCACACCCTCATTAGACCCTTGGTTCCCCACCATTTTAGGTATGCTTTTTGCATCTTCTACTGTGAAGACAGATGCAAAATATTTAGTTGTCGTTTCTGCCATTTTCTTATTCCCTATCATAATTTCTCCTGCCTCAGCCTCTAAGCGACCAATGTTTACTTTTGCGAATCTCTTCCTTTTCACATACTTGTTGAAGCGTTTCCAATCTGTTTTTATATTTCGTGATAGTTTTCTCTCATATACGGTTTTTTCCCTTTTTATCAATTTTTTGGTCATCCTTTGTTGGTTTCTGAATCTCTCCCAATCCCCAGCCTTACTAGTATTCCTCACAATATAAGCTTCTTCTTTCAATCTAATGCTATCCTTAACTTCTTTAGTTAGCCACAGATGGATCACTTTTCCTGTAGAGTTTTTGTTACCTTAGCCAACTCACCCTTCATACCTATGTAATTGGCTTCATTTAAGTTTAAGACTGTAGTTGTGGATTTAAACAAGTCAATCTCAAACGTAATGCGAAATTTTATCATATTATGATCACTCTGTCCCAGAGGATCACATACTATGAGATTGCATTTCTTCTTTTTCTTCTTCTTTTTCGGCTTCTCTCCCTCTGCTTGGTTAATCATTGGCTGGGAGGCTGAATTTCTTGGGTGTGTGAAATGAGAAAGGCAAAAGGATGGAGTTGTGATGGGGGAGGGCAGGAAAGCAAGAGGTGCATGCGTGAAACAGGATAATGTATGAGGATACCAACATCTTGTATCCTTTCAGCCCCGCCACTGACCAAGAACTCAGACATACCCCTGCCAAGAATGGCTTGCATCCAAGGGTTGAAGTGAAGCTAGGCATGGGAGGCGGCCTCGTGATAAAAACATAGAAACATGGAAAGTAGATGCAGGAATAGGCCATTCGGCCCTTCGAGCCTGCACCGCCATTCAATATGATCATGGCTGATCATGCAACTTCAGTACCCCATTCCTGCTTTCTCTCCATACCCCTTGATCCCTTTAGCTGTAAGGGCCACATCTAACTCCCTTTTGAATATATCTAACAAACTGGCCTCAACAACTTTCTGTGGTACAGAGTGTTGGTAGGTGAGTGATTGGGAGGCGGGGGGATGGGGGAGTTGTTCATTGAGAGGTGTGTGAGGTTAGAGGTGCAGTTGGTAGGAGATGGCTTTTGACCGATGTATTCACTGACCCTGTACAGTGGTCTGAGGTCATGAAGTTTCTTTGGGCACTGGAGCCAGGTGGTGGGGATGATACTGCTTTCACTCATGTGGTCCAACATAGTTCTTTCTGGGGGGCCTCCTGTCCCCTGTGGGTAAAGGACATCTCTTGCAGTGTTGACCCCCTGCAGAAAGCTAGAGTTTTGCATACGAGACTCTGGGTGCCCTTTCCCTGGCTTGCTGATCCATTTGTGTAAGTACTGAAACACAAATCTGTCCAAAGTGTTCAAAATAAAGATTTCAATGTTTGATAACACATTAGCAAAAAGTCGACATGAACATTAGCTAAAACAACCATGTACCTACCCCTGCATGTTGTTAGTCAGTATGATTGGACAAGGATGAAGGTGAGTGTGAGGGGTGGCTAGCGAGATGGGGAAGTGATAATTAAGATAGAGAGAGAAGGATGGGTGGAGGTGCAAGGTCAGTTGGTGCGAGTAAGGATGTGCAGGGATAGAGTAGGGAAGGCAGAGTGATGGAGATGTGATGAGAGGCACAGCAGGATGAGGATGAGTTTGGCTTTGCAGTAATGTTTTGTGATCTACTCAGATCATTGAATGGTTTGCCAGGTACTCCTGACAATATTCCTGCTTGTGCCCGACTGTGCTCCCAGGCTGTGTTGGTGTCTTGGGGAGGTCTCTTCCACCCAGTGGAAGGGAAAAGAACGTCCCTTTTGAGACTCCCTCCATAAGAATCATGGGAGTGCCTGGGTGCAGCCGTGCACTTTTGAGCACTGCTTGTCAGTGTTTGCAGTAGCTCAATGCTGCAAAACACTGACAGAAAAACTGTCAGAAAAGTGTTGGCTTTGGTCCCTTTACGGAAACCGGCTGATCAAATCCATTTCTTGTTAATTGGCCGGGAACCCCTCAGAGCAGACTTAACAAGCCCTATCAATGGAATATTGCTGTCAGAGGGCAGGCTGGAGACGGGAGTGCCTTCCCCACACACCACCGATGCCCCCCACACACAACTTGCACCCGTTTGTGAAATCACAGCCTAGGAATGGTAGAAGTGTGAAACTCTCTCCTGCAAAGAGCAGTAAATGCTAGCTCAATGAAAACCTGGCTGAAAGGACGCAAGTTATAGATGAATTTCGACCTGTTTGGAGACCGGTCACCAGTGCAGGGCTCAGTGTTGGGACCGTTGCTTTTTACTATTTTTATTAATGATCTGGATTCAGGGGCTGGCGGCACAATTTGCAAATTTGGAGATGATACTAAGATCTGTGCGAGTGCTAGAACTGTAGAAGAGGCTCGTCTGATTCAGGCAGATCTTAACATGTTGCGAGACTAGGCTCATGACTGGAAAATGATGTGTAACTTAGATAAGTGCTGTGTAAGAAAAATAAAAAAAGCAAATTATTATTTAAATGGGGAGAGATTACAAAATGCTGAGGTACAGCAGGATCTGGGGGTCCTTGCACATGAAACTCAAAAAATTAGCGTGCAGGTACAGCAAGTAATTAGGAAAGCAAATGGAATGTTAGCCTTTATTGCAAAAGGGATGGAGTATAAAAGTAAGGACATCCTGCTATAACTGTACTGGACGTGTTGATGAGACCACACCTGGACTACTACATACAGTAATGGCCTCCTTATTTAAGGAGGGATATACTTGCATTGGAGGCAGTTCTGAGAAGGGTCACGAGGTTGATTCCTGAGATGAACCCAACTAAAAACAAGGGCATACAATGTGGCCAAAATTAGTGGGAAGACTGGGATGCTTTTAAAAGCCAGCAAAGAACGACTAAAAAAATGATTAAGAAAGGGAAAATAGACTATGAAAGTAAACTCGCACAAAATATAAAAACAGATAGCAAGAGTTTCTATAGGTATATAAAAAGGAAAAGAGTGGCTAAAGTAAATGTTGGTCCCTTAGAGGACGAGACGAGGGAATTAGTAATGGGGAACATGAAGATGGCAGAAACTCTGAACAAATATTTTGTATCAATCTTTACGGTAGAGGACACTAACAATACTCCAACAGTGGATAGTCAAGAGGTTTTGGGGGGAGGAACACAATCACAATCACTAAGGAGGTGGTACTCAGTAAGACAATGGGACTAAAGGCAGATAAATCCCCTGAACCTGATGGCTTGCATCCTAGGGTCTTAAGAGAAGTAGCGGCAGGTATTGTGGATGCATTGGTTGTAATTTACCAAAATTCCCTGGATGCTGGGGAGGTCCGAGCAGATTGGAAAACTGCAAATGTAACGTCCCTATTTAAAAAAGGAGGCAGACAAAAAGCAGGAAACTATAGACCAATTAGCCTAACATCTGTGGTTCGGAAAATGTTGGAGTCCATTATTAAAGAAGCAGTAGCAGGACATTTGTTTAAGCAAAATTCGGTCAGGCAGAGTCAGCATGGAATTATGAAGGGGAAGTCATGTTT
Source organism: Pristiophorus japonicus (assembly GCF_044704955.1). Lineage (NCBI taxonomy): Eukaryota > Metazoa > Chordata > Chondrichthyes > Pristiophoridae > Pristiophorus > Pristiophorus japonicus. The sequence continues at coordinate 299,832,407 of NC_091978.1, forward strand.
GACAAATTTGCTGGAGCTCTTTGTGGATGTAACGAACAGGGTAGATAAAGGGGAACCAGTGGATGTGGTGTATTTGGACTTCCAGAAGGCATTTGACAAGGTGCCACATAAAAGGTTACTGCACAAGATAAAAGTTCACGGGGTTGGGGGTAATATCTTAGCATGGATAGAGGATTGGCTAACTAACAGAGAACAGAGAGTCGGGATAAATGGTTCATTCTCTGCTTGCCAACCAGTAACTAATGGGATGCCGCGGGGATCAGTGCTGGGACCCCAAGTATTTACAATCTATGTTAACGACTTGGAAGAAGGGACTGAGTGTAACGTAGCCAAGTTTGCTGACGATACAAAGATGGGAGGAAAAGCAATGTGTTAGGAGGACACAAAAAATATGCAAAAGAACATTGACAGACTAAATGAGTGGGCAAAAATTTGGCAGATGGAGTATGATGTTGGAAAGTGTGAGGTCATGCACTTTGGCAGCAAAAATCAAAGAGCAAGTTATTATTTAAATGGAGAAAGATTGCAAATTGCCACAGTACAGCGGGACCTGGGGGTACTTGTGCATGAAACACAAAAGGATAGTATGCAGGTACAGCAGGTGATCAGGAAGGCCAATGGTATCTTGGCCTTTATTGCAAAGGAGATGGAGCATAAAAGCAGGGAAGTCTTGCTACAGCTATACAAGGTTTTGTGAGGTCACATCTGGAATACTGCGTGCAGTTTTGGTTTCCATACTTGCTTTGGAGACAGTTCAGAGAAGGTTCACTAGGTTAATTCCAGGGATGAGGGGGTTGACTTATGAGGAAAGGTTGAGTAGGTTGGGCTGCTACTCATTGGAATTCAGAAGAATGAGAGGTGATCTTATCGAAACGTATAAGATTCTGAAGGGGCTTGAAATGGTGGATGCAGAGAGGATGTTTCCACTGATGGGGGAGTCTAGAACTAGAGGACATGATCTTAGAATAAGGGACCGCTGATTTAAAATAGAGATGAGGAGAAATTTCTTCTCTCGAGGGTTGTAAACCTGTGGAATTCGCTGCCTCAGAGAGCTGTGGAAGCTGGGACATTGAATAAATTTAAGACAGAAATAGACAATTTCTTAAACGATAAGGAGATAAGGGGTTATGGGGAGTGGGCGGGGAAGTGGAGCTGAGTCCATGATCAAATCAGCCATGAGTTTCAGAATAAGGGATCGGCCATTTAAAGTGGAAATGAGAAGGAATTTCTTCTCTCAGAGGGTCGTGAATCTTTGGAATTCTCCACCCGAGAGCAGTGCAGGCCATTGAATATATTTAAGTTGGAAATAGACTGATTTTTAAAAGATAAGGAAGTCAAGGGGTTCTGGGGAGAGGGTAGGGAATTGGAGTTGAGGCCAAGATCGGATCTATGATCTTATTGAATGGTGGAACAGGCTCGCGGGGCCAGATGGTCTACTTCTGCTCCTATTTCTTATGTTCTTTTGTTAAGCATGTGGGCAGGGCAAATGCTCAACATTCATAGACCCTCCAGGGAAAGGCATTAAAATGGTGGAGATAGAAAGAGATTTGGGCATTCTAGTGCATACATCCTTAAAGGTACATGAGCAATGCTGTGATGCGATAGCTAGAGCAAATAGAGTATTGGGGTATATCCATAGGACATTTGAGTATAATAAGAGGCGTACTGTTTTATCCTTGTACAAGCCCTTAGTCAGGCTGCACTTGGAATACTGTGTCCAATTTTGGTCTCCCCACTGTGGGTGATATTGCAGCTCTGGAAAGGGTGTAGAAGAGGGCCACTAGACTAAATCCAAGGGCCCGAAATTGAAGAACTTACTGCCCACTGCCGCCGACATTCCTCTGGTCGAACCGCCCAATGCCACTTTCGATGTGGCTTGGAGCGGGCGGGAGGAGAGAGCCACCAGGAAGCGGACGAGTCGCACAACTTACCTCCCGCCTGACAAACTGCGATATTGATGCGGGCGGGAGTGGGCGGCAGTCGGCGGAAGAATGGGGGTGGACCGCTGGCTGGAGGCTGTTCTATCCCCAACAGAAGGTAAGAAGATGGGGAAAAAAACGTTAGTACACGTTTTGTAATTTTTTTCTTTACAGGGACTTACCTGGATGGGGTCCCCTGAAGGTCTTCAGATGTTTTTTTTTAATGTTTTTGCTTTTCAGGTCTTCGACGCCGAGAATGGGAGTTTCCACCAGATTGGCAGCGTAAGCCGCTCATTTGCTACCTGCCGACCTTCGAGGGACCTCTCCAATGAAAATCCCGCCGAAAGTACCGTCAGGTACCTCGGCAGCCATCGCCGGTCCTTTGGGCGGCACTTGGGCGGGCGGCGACCTTAATCAATTTTGGGCCCCAAGTCTAAAACATGTTAGTAATCAAGATAGGTTAAAAGAATCATAGAATCATACAAATTTACAACATGGAAGGAAGCCAATTGAGCCCATCGTATCCGTGACGGATGACCAAGAGCTTTCCAGCCTAATCACACTTTCCAGCTCTTGCTTCGTAGCCCTGTAGGTTATGACACTTCCAGTGCACATCCAAGTATTTTTTAAGTGTGGTGAGGGTTTCTGCGTCTACCACCCTTTCAGGCAGTGAGTTCCAGACCCAAACCACCCTCTAGGTGAAGAAATTTCCCCTCATATCTCCTCTATACTTCCCACCAATTACTTTAAATTTATGCCACCTGTTTGTTGACCACTCTGCCAAGGGAAACAGGTCCTTCCTGTCCACACTATCCAGGTCCCTCATAATTTTATACACCTTGATCAGGTCTCCCCTTAGCCTCCTCTATTCCAAAGAAAACAGACCCAGTATCTCTAATCGTTTCTCATAGCCAAAATTCTCCAGTCCAGGCAACATTCCTGGAAATTTCCTCTGCACCCTTTCCAGTGCAATCACAGCTTTCCTCTAATGTGGTGACCAGAACTGCACACGGTACTCAGGCTGTGGCCTAACCAGTGTTTTATACAGTTCAAGCATAACCTCCTTGCTCTTGTATTCTATCCCTCGACTAATAAAGGCAAGTATTTCATATGCCTTCTTAACCACCTTATCTACCTGGCCTGCTACCTTCAGGGATCTGTGGACCTGCACACCAAGGTCCCTTTGTTCCTCTACACTTTTCAGTGTCATACCATTTAATGTGTATTCTCTTGCCTTGTTAGACCTCCCCAGATGCATTACCTCACACTTATCCGGATTGAATTTCATTTGCCACTGTTCTGCCCACCTGACCAGTACATTGATATCTTCCTGCAGTCTGCAGCTTTCTTCTTCATTCTCAATCACAGCCTGTTTTAGTGTCATCTGCAAACTTCCCAATCATACCACCAATATTTAAGTTTAAGTAATTGATATATGCCACAAAAAGCAAGGGACCAGCACTGAGCCCTGCGGAACCCCACTGAATACAGCCTTCCAGTCACAAAAACACCCATCAACCATTAGAGTTTGGACTCTTTACCTTAGTGCAGTGTAGACTTCAGGGTGTGTGATTGAGGTTTATAAGATAATGAAGAGAATAGACAGTGTTCCAGCTGACCGTTTATTTCAATTCAGGACCAGGGGGCACAAATTTAAGTTGCATAAGGCTAGATCTAGGTTAGATGTCAGGCGGTGGTTCTTTTCACAGAGCCCTGGACTCACAGAGGTTTCGTAGACCTCTGGAACAAGCTGCCGTTTCATGTGGTGGATGCAGACTTACTGAATTCCTTCAAGCAAAAGCTGGATTTGTTTCTGGTTGGGACAGAGATTAACTCTTACAGAAGATAAGTACTGCAGGGAATTTAATGGCCAGATTGATCTCCTTGACTAGTTTCGATCGCCTAGATGGGTCGGAGAGGAATTTCTCAGATTTTTTTTCACAAATTGGCCTGGATTTTTTAATCTGGTTTTTTACCTCTGCCAGGAGTGTATATGTTATGATACACAAGGTATCGCAATTATGTGGGACAGGCTTGATGGACCTGATGGTCTTTACCTGTCTGTCATTTTTCATATGTTCATATCTCTGTGATTGATAGATTTTTGCTAGCCAGGGGTATTGAAGGATATGGAGCCAAGGTGTGTAAATGGAGTTCGAATACAGGTCAGCTATGATCTTATTGAATGGCCAAACAGGCTTGAGGGGCTGAATGGCCTACTGCTGTTCCTATGCTGCTATTTCAATTTTAAGTCAGTAATTTTATTACTCTTTCAATTCATTGCTAAATACCCATGTATCAGCTGTGCAGCTCTATTCCTGATAGAATTTTGAACTAAAGAATCACAAACAGTAGATAACTATTGTACTAAATGTGAAGTCACTACAAAGAAAACATCATACAATGAACAAGTACATGCACGAATCCCCAAACATCAAATGCATTATGCATAAAGATCACATAATACACCATGATATAATCTGACACTACATCAAAATTGAATTTATATTTAAAGCAAAGTAATGGCATTATTCGGAAGGATTTCTAATTCTTGGAAAGTTTCTATGTGTTATTTGAGTTTCACCATCAATGAGTTATCTACCAGGGAAAAATTGCACAGCTGCTGTCTTAATAATATGGGGGAGATACTGTCAAATCCATTTCTTATACTACAGTTTGGAATGCTGTCCTCAATCATTTCAAGTGATTTTTCTCTTTAAACAGTGGAACATTTATAAGATTATAAAATATATCTGAGGGAAGTTGTGACCACAAGTAAAGTTTGAAAATGTGAGACACATAGTGGCATATTAATTAAAAAAAATCAATCTTAGAAAATGTATTTCATAAACTATGCACAACGAAAATCATGTTACATCAAGGGACTAAGGAATGTAGAAGCAGGAAGTAACCCTCCAAGTGGTACAATATCAGGGAAATTTCTGAGAGTGGTGTGAGTGGGCGGAAAAGTTATATCGGGGTGGGCAATTATTTGGGCTGGAGAGCCATTAACAAGTTCTGGTGAGCTGTTGAGGGCCGCACACCAATGTTCCCCCTAAGGTGCACGGTTGTGAACCTCTTGAGGTCCCGTGCAGGCTGCTCACCAGCTTCTGCCGCATGCAAATTTAAAGAGACCACGCACGAAGAAAAGTGAGGGCACATTACATACACATGAACATTGTATTAACATAAGCATAAATTGAGATCGTAGTCAAATACTATCTTAAATACACAAAATGTAGTCTAAAATAGTAAAATCGTCTGTTATTAAATGAATGAAATGACTGATTACATGTTGTACTGAAAGTTTACGCAGCTCGAGTCTGCAGGGCCTCCGAGAGTGTTGTTCTCTTTTTAGTGTGCAGACCACAGGAGTCTGAGGCTTTACAAGGCTGTACTAGAATTGGGTGCCATTACCTGGAGTCCTTGTGCTTCGGAGTCAACTCCCATTTCTAAAATGGCCATGAGAATTTCCGCCATCGTACTCTGGGTACCAGGAGTGGAACAAACCATTACTTTTACTATCTATATAGTATTGTATATGTAATTAGTAATATTTTGAAAATGTAGTCCTACAATTATATTTTTTAAAATCTCCTTCAGTAATAGAAGCAGCATTATGTGCCCTAGTGATTTTGAGCATGTCTCATTTATATTATAATATTTAAAGCGTAAACTGACCATAAATTATAATTTTATTTATATTTTAAAAAGAACGGATTACTCCTATTTGCCACTTATTGCCTTCTATTTGCAGCGTTTAAAGACTGGGTGATCAGTGCAGATATGATGCAAGCATTTTTATGTAACATAGAGAATTTGTTGCAGTTTACTATTTCATTGGATTAATTTGTTGAGGATTGTATAAAGACACAATGCCCGTCTCTTCGGTAAAACTAACAGCCATCAGGATGAGCAGCCATGACTCGATGGAGGAGGAGCATCCAGTGCACATACTCAGCAGCGCCCCACCAGCCAGTGATGAGTGGCGGATTTTTGAAAAGTGGTTCACAGAGTCAGAGCGGGAGGGCGTTCGGCCAGCTCCAAGACACAAAAGGGAAGTAGATCTGCATCAGGCAGTCCTGGCAGCTTTATTTTTTAATTGTCCCAGTTCAGTAACCCTGAGCGATCTCTCCCAATGCCCTAGGGGGAGTGTTTGCTAGTGCTGTTGGGGAGGAGTTAAACTAATATGGAAGGGGGATGGGAACCAATGCAGGGAGATAGAGGGAAACAAAATGGAGACAGAAGCAAAAGACAGAAAGGAGATGAGTAAAAGTGGAGGGCAGAGAAACCCAAGGCAAAAAACAAAAAGGGCCACTGTACAGCAAAATTCTAAAGGGTCAAAGTGTAATAAAAAGGCAAGCATGAAAGCTCGGTGCCTCAATGCGAGGAGTATTCGGAGCCCAGGAGAGGGCTCTGAGCTAGTGAGAGCTCAGATGAGCAGGACCCCAAGAAAGAATGCAAAAGGCAGGAGGCAACAGAGCAGAGTAGCACTGGGGTAAGTGTAAACCACAAGGTGATAGGAAGGGACAATATGTATGAATATAAAGGGGCTGCAGGAGGGGTCAAAACTAAAAATCATTTAAAAACTAGTATTAAAACACTCTACCTAAATGCACGCAGCATTCGAAATAAAGTAAATGAGTTGACGGCACAAATCATTACAAATGGGTATGATTTGGTGGCCATTACAGAAACGTGGTTGCAGGGTGGCCAAGACTGGGAATTAAACATACAGGGGTATCTTACAATTCAGAAAGATAGACAAGAAGGGAAAGGAGGTGGGGTAGCTCTGTTAATAAAGGATGATATCAGGGCAGTTGTGTGAGATGATATTGGCTCTAATGAACAAAATGTTGAATCATTGTGGGTGGAGATTAAAGATAGTAAGGGGGAAAAGTCACTGGTGGGCGTAGTTTATAGGCCCCAAATAATAACTTCACGGTGGGGCGGACAATAATCAGGGAATAATGGAGGCATGTGAAAAAGGAACGGCAGTAATCATGGGGGATTTTAACCTACATAGCGATTGGTCAAATCAAATCGCACGGGGTAGCCTTGAGGAGGAATTCATAGAATGCATACGGGATTGTTTCTTAGAACAGTATGTTACAGAACCTACAAGGGAGCAAGCTATCTTAGATCTGGTCCTGTGTAATGAGACAGGAATAATAAACGATCTTCTAGTAAAAGATCCTCTCGGAATGAGTGATCACAGTATGGTTGAATTTGTAATACAGAATGAGGGTGAGGAAGTAGTGTCTCAAACGAGCGTACTATGCTTAAACAAAGGGGACTACAGTGGGATGAGGGCAGAGTTGGCTAAAGTAGACTGGAAACACAGACTAAACTGTGGCACAATTGAGGAACAGTGGAGGACTTTTAAGGAGCTCTTTCATAGTGCTCAACATAAATATATTCCAGTTAAAAAGAAGGGCGGTAAGAGAAGGGATAACCAGCCATGGATAACCAAGGAAATAAAGGAGAGTATAAAATTAAAAACCAATGCGTATAAGGTGGCCAAGGTTAGTGGGAAACTAGAAGATTGGGAAAATTTTAAACGACAGCAAAGAATGACTAAGAAAGCAATAAAGAAACGAAAGATAGATTACAAAAGTAAACTTGCGCAAAACATAAAAACAGATAGTAAAAGATATATAAAACGGAAAAGAGTGATGAAAGTAAATGTTGGTCCCTTAGAAGATGAGAAGGAGGATTTAATAATGGGAAATGTGGAAATGGCTGAGTCCTTAAACAATTATTTTGCTTCGGTCTTCACAGTGGAAGACACAAAAACCATGCCAAAAATTGCTGGTCACGGGAATGTGGCAAGGGAGAACCTTGAGATAATTATTGAGGGAGTGCAGCGAAGGTTCCCCAGACTGATTTCCGGGATGGCAGGACTGACATATGAAGAAAGACTGGATCGACTAGGCTTATATTCACTGGAATTTAGAAGAATTAGAGGGAATCTCATAGAAACATATAAAATTCTGATGGGATTGGACAAGTTAGATGCAGGAAGTATGTTCCTGATGACAGGGAAGTCCAGAACCAACGGTCACAGTCTAAGGATAAGGGGTAAGCCATTTAGGACCGAGATGAGGAGAAACTTCTTCACTCAGAGAACTGTGAACCTGTGGAATTCTCTACCACAGAAAGTTATTGAAGCGAGTTAGTTAGATATATTCAAAAGGGAGTTAGATATGGCTCTTACGGCTAAAGGGATCAAGGGGTATGGAGAGAAAGCAGGAATGGGGTACTGAATTTGCATGATCAGCCATTATCATATTGAATGGTGGTGCAGGCTCAAAGGGCCGAATGGCCTACTCCTGCACCTATTTTCTATGTTTCTATGTTTCTATCTTTTATTCGTGTTTTGGGGGTGTTTTTCATTCATAGTAATAAGACTTTCAGACTTACGGAACTCCTATTACTACGAATGAGTATATACTATACCTGATTGGCTGCCTAGAGCCATGTGACTCCAGCTCCAGGCCTGTGCACGTCCCAATGCGCACGCGCTGCGATGCGCAGTCAGGAGAGTCCTCCGGACCGGGATCTCGTGTAGCCGCAGCAGCTTCATGTAGGTGCGCATCTTCTCTCTATATTCTATTCGAACGCCCACGGGAAGGAATAATGGGATTTCTGGGCCATTAGCATAACAACAGTTTCAGGCAGGGGACCTTTGGTCCATCTAGCTCAGCTACCCACAATATTTCTTCGCTACATTTCTAAGAATCTCAAATCTCATTTGTTGACCAGAACCTGTCCAGTTCCTTCATGAAACCCATTAGGTTTGTTGTTCCACCGCCCCCGACGGTAGTCTGTTCAACAGAAATACCACCCTTTTAGTAAAAAAGCTCCTACCGCTTTCCCTATTTTCTTTTGTTGTGCTTAATTTGTAAATATGATCTTTTACGCTGAAATTTTGTACATGGGGGAAAAGATTACTTGGATTATATTTGTCCAAATCTTTCATAATTGTCAACACCTCTATCATGTCTCCTCTCAGATTTATTTTCTGTACGTTAATATGCCACTGTGTCTCACATTTTCAGGAGAGAAAATCTTTCAATCTTTCATCATACACCCTTAAGCTTTTGGATCAACGTGTGTAGCCTTGTCTGTATCCCCTCCAAAATATATGCATGCTTCACTGCTCACTGGCCCCTGACTGCTGGTGAAATTTCAAATGCTTGAAAAAATTCTACCAAGACAATTGATTCTTTCTCATAGAAATGTCAAAGTGGAGTGCTTTTAACTTCCATGTTTAAAGTTAAAAAAAAATCAGCCTTATGCCATTATTAGCTGTGTGATACAGCAGGCTCCTAACTGTTTTTAAACTTCATGCTTAAAGCTAAAAAAATTCACCATCACACTACTACATTTAGTGTACTAGCAGTGTGAGATCACCTTTTCCCAATTAGCAATATCAAATCATCAAAGTTGTATTTTTGTTCGTACTTGTGGAGCAAAACATCACAGCAGATGATTTGAAGCATGCAGGATGATTTGATTACAAAAGCCAAACCTTATGGTGCCCTGCACAATTTGGAGAAAATCATACTCAAAGCATACATTTGTGATAACAAGGAAAACATATTTAATAGACAACCCAGGATGTGCAAGTTAAAATAATCATGAAGCAACCGTTTGAAACAGTGAAACAAAAATTTGACACTAGATTGCAGGATGTGAAAGATGATAATATTTCTGTAAGTGAGTGTGTTGCTGTCGTGGTTATGTTACTGGACTAATAATTCAGAAGCCTGGACTAATAGTCCAGAGAACCTGACTTTAAATGCTACCACGGCAGTTTAAGAATTCGAATAATTAAAGAAAATCTGGAAAAAAACTGGTATTAGTAAAAGTGATCATGAACCTGTCAGATTGTCATAAAATTGTAACTGGTTAACTAATGTCCTATAGGGAAGGAAACCTGCCATGTTCACCCGGTCGGGTCGATATGTGACTCCAGTCCCATATCAACTAACTCTTAACTGTCTTCTGAAGTGGCCTGGGAAGCCACTCAGTTGTACCAAGAATAGCACCTATTCAAGAAGAAAGTCACCACCACCTTCTCAGGGCAACTATAGATGGGCTATAAATACTGGCCCAGCCAGCGATGCCCACATCCCAAGAATAAAAAAAAGTCATTTCATGGGACTGAGTTTTAACGGACCTACTAGTTCAGTCTATAAAATATATTATATAAAATGTAATTTTGAAACTTACATTGTGACTTAGTTCTTGCTTAGGAAAACATAACTTTGAAAGTATTATTTATGAAAAGAATAAAGCATTATAGTTACTGGTACCAACCTACCAAAACAGTCTTATAACAAGATCGGACTAACAGTAGAAAGTGGTTATATTGAAGATATTGATTACAGTTCTGCCATGGCACAGTTGCTCAATTTTGAGGACACAGCAAATCTGAAGCCAAGGCTAGGACTAGTTACAGGAACTGGTGGCATCCTTCAATTTTGACAATTAGCTTTTGTGCTGTATAAATAAATCAATCAGAATGACTGCAATTACGTGAATGTGCTCACCTGATATCCTAGGATTTTCTCTGAAGGTTTAATATGTCTCTGAATCTCACATTCTATTGGCTGAATCACTTTGATTCCATCCTCATAAAATATATAGAACATGTTCCCTACTCCCAATCCTAGTAAAAAACAAAACAAAACAAGTTTGAAGAGATAAAAAGGAAACATTACAAGTGCAGGAAGTCAAAATCAGAATAAATAATACTGCAAATGCACAGAAAGCCAGTCAGCATGCGAAAGTGAAAGTTTGGTTAACATTTCAGCTGGGACCTCCCATCAGAACCATTTTGATGGAGGTCCCACCAGATTAACTGAATATTCTCTTTCAGGGGTTGGCTGACCTGCTATGCAGTTCCTTCATTTAAAAAAAATAAATTTGAAGATTAATTGAAAAGACTCAACAAGTAAACTACTTTTGAAAATGTACAATATATCTTTGACAATGTTAAATCGGACCTAGGTGTACAATAAACTGTAGTACTGCTGCAAACAATTAAAAATTCTCCTAAGAATTTTATCGGTCCACTGCTTTTAATGACTAGCAGTTATGTACTTGCTATTAAAAAAGTACCAAGAGTACTTTACTATTTACTAACAGTATTTTATTTAAAAATTTGGATACAGAAAACATTCATAACAATAGTTTTAATGATAAATCAATGTTTAACAAATAGTCCAGTGATGGAAAGATGACAAGTACATAATCATTAAAAGACAAGAACTTGCTCAGTACCTTCCTCCCGCCACAGTATGTTTGCAACTGCAGCATCAAGAAAACAGAGAGAGCCAGAATATCATTAAACAGCTGCAAAAATATTATTTTCAAGAACAAGCCAAAATGCCACAACTGATAGTGCTAGATAATAAAGATAACTTTCACAAAAAAGACAAAAATAAATCATGCAGAAAGCGCTCACAAAATGTTCCAATACATTTCTAACAGTGGGAAAAATGCTAAAAGATTCCACAGTTCAATCACTAGAGAGCAGATAAAATGATAGCTTTTGTTTTAAATATTACTGTGCTTTGAAAAAAGTTAAAAATTTAAGATCTATCATCCACCATTTGCTAACTTGCTTTGACCTTTGTTTAAAATATTACAAGATCAAAAGCACAAAAACTTCATCCACATGCAAACACATTTCATGCAAATTCTGTGAGGAAAGTTGAATCACCTGTGAATAGTGGCCAAAATTATGCCAGCCAACATTAAATTTAAATTACAATAATGCTGAACTACAGCCAAGTTCTTCCCATGTTTTAAATATAGAATGTCAATCTCAGTTCATTGATATGCTTAATAGTTCTTTGTGCAGTGTAATGCTACGAGAGGTTTACGGCTTACTGCAGCAAATCACCTTTAACAGTAAAGTAACAGCTGGTCATTAAAGAGCCTCTCTGCATACTACCCGACAATGTGGAAAATTGCCCAGGTATGTTCTGTCCATAAAAAGCAGGACAAATCCAAACCGGTCAATTACTGCCCCATCAGTCTACCGTCAATCATCAGCAAAGTGATGGAAGGTGTCATTGACAGTGCTATCAAGTGGCACTTACTCACCAATAACCTGTTCAATGATGCTCAGCTTGGGTTCCGCCAGGACCACTCGACTCCAGATGTCATTACAGCTTTGGTCCAAACATGGACAAAAGAGCTGAATTTCAGAGGTATGGTGTGAGTGACTGCCCTTGAAATCAACGCAGCACTTGACTGAGTGTGGCATTAAGGAGCCCGAGTAAAATTGAAGTCAATGAGAATCAGGGAGAAATTTCTCCACTGGCTGGAGTCATACCTAGCATAAAGGAAGATGGTTGCGGTTGTTGGAGGCCAATCATCCCAGCCCCATGACAATGCTGCAGGCGTTCCGCAGGACTGTGTCCTAGGCCCAAACATCTTCAGCTGCTCATCAATGACCTTCCCTCCATTATAAGGTCAAAAATGGGGATGTTCGTTGATGTTTGCACAGTGTTCAGTTCCATTCACAACTCCTCAGATAATGAAACAGTCCATGCACGCCTGGAGCAAGAACTGAATGATATTCAAGCTTGGGTTAATAAGTGGCAAGTAACATTCATGCCACACAAGTGCCAGGCAATGACCATCTCCAACAAGAGAGTGTCTAACCTGGACATTCAACGACATTACCATCACCGAATCCCCACCATCAACATCCTGGGGAACATCATTGACCAGAAACTTAACTGGACCAGCCACATAAATACTGTGGCTACAAGAGCAGGTCAGAGGCTGGGTATTCTGTGGCGAGTGATTTATCTCCTGACTCCCCAAAGGTTTTCCACCATCTACAAGGCACAAGTCAGGAGTGTGATGGAATAATCTGCCTGGATGAGTGCAGCTCCAACAACACTCAAGAAGCTTGACATCATCCAGGACAAAGCAGCCGCTTGATTTGTCACCCATGCACCACCTTCAACATTCACTCCCTCCACCATGGCGGACCGTGGCTATAGTGTGTACCATCTACAAGATGCACTGAAGCAACTCACTTCTTCAACAGCACCTCCCAATCATGCGACCTCTACCACCTAGAAGGACAAGGGTAAATATTGCAGAAAGCCTAGAGTAGTATACAAAATGCAGGGGTGAAATTAAAAAGGAAATTAGGAAAGCAAAAAGAGGGCATGAAAAAACAATGGGCAAGGAAAACCCAAAGTGTTTTTTTAAATACATAAAGAGCAAGAAGATAACTAAAGAAAGAGTAGGGCCTATTAGAGATCAAAAAGATAACCTGTGTGTTGAGGCGGAGTATGTGGGTATGGTTCTTAATGAATACTGTTTGCACAAAAGAGAGGGACGATGCAGACACCATAGTTAAGGACGAGTGTGAAATATTAGATGAGAGAAACATAGTGAGAGAGGAAGCATTAAGGGGTTTAGCATCTTTGAAAGGAGATAGATCATCAGGCCCAGTTGAAATATTTCTCACATGCTTAAGGAAGCAATGGAAGAAATAGTGGAGGCGCTGACCATTATTTTCCAATCCTGTCTGGTTACAGGTGTGGTGCTGGAGGACTGCCAGTGTTGTACCATTATTTAAAAAAGGAGAAAGGAATAGACTGAATAATTACAAGGCCAGTCAGCCTTACCTCGGTGGTGAGCAAATTATTGGAAAACATTCTGAGGGACAGTATTAATCGTCATTTAGAAAAGCACAGATTAATCAAGGACAGTCAGCATGGATTTGTTAAGAGAAGCTCGTGTCCAACTAACATGAGTGAATTTTTTGATTAGGTAACATTGAGGGTCGATGAGGGTAGCGCATTTGACAAGATCACACATGGAAGGTTGGTCAAAAAAGTAAAACCCTATGGGATCCAAGGGAAAGTGGCAAATTGGATCCAAAATTGGCTCAATGGCATGAAGCAAAGGGTAATGGGCGACGGGTGCTTTTGTGATTGGAACCACCTTAAGACTATGCCCCCTCATAATAGACCCCTCCACCAATGGAAATAGGCCCTGACTATCCACTATATCCAGGCCCCTCAATATTTTGTACACCTCAGTGAGGTCTCCTCTCAATGCGAACAAACCCAGCCTATCCAATCTGTCCTCATAACTAATTCTCCATTCCAGGCAGCTTCCTAGTAATTCTCCTCTGCACCCTCTCTTGTGCAATCATGTCTTTCCTATAATACGGTGACCAGAACTGCACACAGTACTCCAGCTGTGGCCTAACCAAAGTATTATACAATTTAAGCATAACCTCCCTGCTCTTATATTCTGTGCCTCGGCCAATAAAGGCAAACATTCTGTATGCCTTCTTAACCATCTTATCCAACTGGCCTGCTACTTTCAGGGATCTGTGGACAAGCACTCCAATGTCCCTTTGTTCATTACACTATTAAGTGGCCTACCGCTTAATGTGTATACCCTTTCCTTATTAGCCCTCCCCAAGTGCATCACCTCACACTTCTCTGAATTAAATTCCATTTGCCACTGCTCTGTCCACCTGACCAGTAGATTGATATCCTCCTGCAGCCCATGACTTTCCTCTTCATTATCAATCACACAGCCAATTTTAGTGTTGTCTGCAAACTTCTTAATCATACTCCTATATTCAAATCTAAATTATTGATATATAACACAAAAAGCAAGGGACCCAGTAATGAGCCCTGCGGAACCCCACTGGAAACATCCTTCCAGTCACAAAAACATCCATCAACCATTACTCTTTGCTTTCTACCTCTAAGCCAATTTTGGATCCAAATTGCCACTTTGCCCTGGATCCCATTGGCTTTAACCTTCGTGACCAGTCTATCATGTGTGACCTTATCAAAAGCCTTGCTAAAGTCCATATACATTACATCGTTCGCACTACCCTTATCGACATTCTTGATTAGCTCTTCAAAAAATCTAGGTTAGTCAAAACGATCTTCCCTTAACAGATCCGTGCTGATTGTCCTTAATTAATCCTTGCCTTTCCAAATGTAGATTTATCCTGGCTTTCAGGATTTTTTCTAATAATTTTCCCACCACTGAGGTTAGGCTCACAGGCCTGTAATTACTCAGCCTATCCCTTTCTTCCTTCTTAAACAAGGATACCACATTAGCAGTCCTCCAATCCTCCGGCACCATGCCCAAATCCAAAGAGGATGGAAAATGATGGTCAAGGCCTCTGTTATTTCGTCTTTTACTTCGTTCAACAGCCTGGGATGCATTTCATCTGGGCCTGGGGACTTAGCTACTTTCAAAGCTGCTAAATCCCTTAATACTTCTTCTGTCACTATATTTACTTCATCCAGAATATCACACTCCTCCTCGATAGCAGTATTTGCATTGCCCATTTCCTTTGTAAAAAGAGATGCAAAGTATTCGTTAAAAACCTTACCAACATCTTCCGCCTCCACACAAAGATTACCTCATGGTCTCTAATAGGCCCTACCCTTTTTTTAGTTACTCTTAATATATTTATAGAACATCGTTGGGTTAATTTTACTAGCCAAGGATTTTTCATCTCTCTCTTTGCATTCCTAATATCCTTTTTAATGTTGCCTCGTAACTTTCTATTTTGCTCCAAAGATTCGATAGTATTTAGCCATTGGTATATGACATAAGCTTTCCTTTTATACTTTATCCTCCCCTGTAAGTCCCTAGACATCCAGGAGGCTCTAGAATTGTTATTCCCATCCTTTTTCTTTAAGGGCACATGTTTGGTCTGAGCCTTACGGATCTCTTCCTTGAATGCCTCGCACTGTTCCGACACTGATTTACCCACAAGTAGCTGTCCACTATGGCCAAATCACTCCTTAACTTAGCAAAATTAGCTTTTCTCCAATTTGGGACTTTTATTCCAGGCCTATCCTTGTCCTTATCCATAACTAACTTGAATCTGACTGAATTATGGTCACTGACACCCAAGTGCTCTCCCACTAATACCCCTTCAACCTGCCCAGCTTCATTCCCCAAAACTAAATCCAAAACCGCCCCCTCTTATGTTGGCCTTGTTACATGCTGACTAAAAAGGTTCTCTTGAATGCATTTTAAGAATTCCGCACCCTCTATACCCTTCACACTATATTTGTCCCAATCAATATTTGGATAGTTAAAATCCCCTACTATTACTACCCTATGGTTTTTGGACTTCACGGCAATGGACTGACCAGGTGGGCAGAAAAGTGGCAAATGGAATTCAATCCGGAGAAGTGTGAGGTAATGCATTTGGAGAGGGCTAACAAGGCAAGAGAATACACAATAAATTATAGTATACTGAGGAACAGAGGGACCTTGGAATATATGTCCATAGATTCCTGAAGGTAGCAGGACCAATAGATAAGGTGGTTAAGAAGGCATATGGGATACTTTCCTTTATTAGCTAAGGCAGAGAATACAAGAGTAGGGAGGTTATGCTTGATGAGGTCCCACAGGGAAGACTGGTTAGAAAAGTAAAAGCCAATGGGATCCAAGGGAAAGAGGCAAGTTGGATCCAAAATTGGTTCAGTGGCAGGAAGCAAAGGGTAATGGCCGATGGATGTTTTTGCGACTGGAAGGCTGTTTTCAGTGGGATTCTGCAGTGATCAGTAGAACACTAGTTAGGCCACAGCTAGAGTACTGCATGTACTTCTGGTCACCAAATTACAGGAAAAAATGATTGCACTAGAGAAGATAAAGAGGAGATTTACGAGCATGTTGCCAGGACTGGAGAATTTTAGCTATGAGGATAGATTGGAGAGGCTGAGGTTGTTTTCTTTAGGAAGTAGAGGTGTATAAAATTATGAGGCGCCTAGATAGAATGAATAGCAAGGACCTATTTCCCTAAGCAGAGTGGTTAATAACTAAGAGCATTGAGTTAAAGTAATTGGTAGAATGATTAGAGGGTAGTTGAGTTGAACCTTTCTCACCCAGATGGTGGTGGATCTGGAACGCACTGCCTGAGTCGTAGAGGCAGAAACCCACATCACATTTAAAAAGTACTTGGATATGCACTTGAAGTGCTGTAACCTACAGTGCTACAGACCAAGAGCTGCAAAGAGGAATTAGGCTGGATAGCTCTTTTTCGGCTGGCACAGGCATGATGGACTGAATGGCCTCCTTCTGTGCCCAACATATCTATGATTCAATGGTCCCAAGTTTCCACATGATTTGCTCCTGATTTTTAGGAGCAACTGGTGTAGAATGGAGTATCTTAGAAATTGGAATTCTCCACATTTAGTTTGCTCCAGTTCTAGTCAGTTAGGACAGTTTCACTTTGGAACAGAATTTTTTTTTCAAAAGGGGGCGTGTCCGGCCACTTACGCCTGATTTCAAAGTTTCGTGAGTGAAAACTTACTCCAAACTAACTTAGAATGGAGTAAGTGAAGATTTTTGCACGCTCGAAAAAACCTTGTCTACACTTTAGAAAATCAGGCGTAGGTTACAAATTAGGCGTAGGGAACGAGGTGGGGGGGGAGGGGGGGAAGGGAAGTCATTAAATTCTACAATCAATCCTGAGTTATACTTATACAAATATTATACAAATAAATCCAACCTGAATAAAAATTTATAAGCAAAGAAAAGATTAAATAAACCATGTTCCTACCTGTGTGAAAGTGCTTCAGGCAGGCCTTTCATGTTGGAGACAGGCAGCGGTGTGGCGTCAGTGGCTGGCCGGCAGCCGAAGAATCAGAGGGCCGATGTGAGGCCATTCGGCCATGAGATAGCAGCGGCGTCAGTGGCTGGCCGGCAGCCAAAGAATCATCGCAGGACATACGCAGCTCATTAAGGTTCTTGAGACCATTCGGCCACGCTTTAGGGGCGGCGTCAGTGGCTGGCCGGTAGCCAAAGAATCAGCAGCGGATGGACGTGAGGCCATTCAGTGCTGGCCGGCAGCCGAAGATACAGCAGCAGCCTTCGAGCTGTGAGGGGGACTGAGGCCATTTGGACAGGGAGAGGCAGCCACATCGACAGTTTAATATTTAAATTTGCAGAATGGGTGCTGCATTGTCAACACCACGTATTATTGCAAAGTTGAATTGGCATTCTTATTTCTTCAAACACACAGTCCTTAATTTGCATGCACCAATGCAGCACCGGTTCTGCATGTTTAGCAGTGAAAAGCTGAACTCACTGATTTCAGCAGGTGATTTATTCAGCAGTGCTGCTAAAAGCACTCCCTCACACACAGAAATATCACAAAAAATTAAATTACAAGCCTTTGCAGGGGTCCAAGAAACAAATCTTCACTTTTTCTGCAGTATTTTAAAAAATGGCCGAGTGCCAATGTTTGTGTGAGACTGCGCGCACGCTCCAACGCGCACGCGCAGGGTTGCCGGCACCACGAAGGCTAATTTAAATTGTACCCGCCCCCTGCTACTTAGAAAATCGGCGCGAGTGTTAGGCTCCGCCCCCTGCTGCGAATAGCCCAAATTTCTGCCCATGGATACTCTTTTCCCAGAGATTCATACAATCTGTCAAGAAAATTCTTGACAGATCACAAGTTCCAGGTTTTTGCGCATGTGCTTTGCGGAACTTGCGTGGCCCTTATGGGCGCGTATACACCACATATGTGTCTGTAGGGGCTGCAAATTATGGTACGATATATCTGTAGCAAAGCATCTGAAGAGTAATTACATATAATGGGACTTCCTTTAATTAGTTGTCCCTAACTTTTGCAGATAAAATATTTTGCAGTTTCAACAACAGAAAATTATATTTACATAGTACCTTTAACATAGTAAAACATCCCAAGGTGCTTCACGGGATTATTTTCAGACAAAAAATTTGACACCAAGCCACATAAAGAGAAATTAGCGCAGGTGACCAAAAGCTTGGTCAAAGAGGTCGGTTTTAAGGAGTATCTTAAAGGAGGAAAAAGAGGTA
Organism: Pristiophorus japonicus; assembly: GCF_044704955.1. Classification (NCBI taxonomy): domain Eukaryota; kingdom Metazoa; phylum Chordata; class Chondrichthyes; family Pristiophoridae; genus Pristiophorus; species Pristiophorus japonicus. The sequence goes on from NC_091978.1 coordinate 299,851,201, forward strand.
GAGAGACGGAGAGGTTTAGGCAGGGAACTCCAGAACTTGGGGCCTAGGCAACTGAAGGCACGGCCACCAATGGTGGAGTGATTATAATCAGGGATGCTCAAAAGGGCAGAATTAAAGGAGCGCAGATATCTTGGGGTGTTGTGAGGCTGAAGGAGATTTACAGAGATAGGGAGGGATGAGGCCAAGGAGGGATTTGAAAACAAGTATAAGAATTTTGAACAGTTTTGACCCCAGACCCCAGTTCTGATGAAGGGTCACAGATCTGAAATGTTAACTCTGTTTCTCTCCACAGATGCTGCCTGACTTGCTGCGATTTTCAGCATTTTCTGTTTTTATTTCAGATTCCAGCATCTGCAGTATTTTGCTTTTGTATGAGAATTTTGAAATCAAGGTGTTGCTTAACCGGGAACCAATGTAGTAGGTCAACGAGCACAAGGTGATGGTTGAACAAAACTTGGTGTGAGTTAGGACATGGGCAGCCGAGTTTTGGATGACCTTGAGTTTACGTAGGGTAGAATGTGCGAGGCCAGCCAGGAATGCGTTGGAATAGTCAAGCCTAGAGGTAACAAAGGCATGGATAAGGATTTCAGCAGTGGATGAGCTGAGGGAAGGGTGGAGACAGGTGATGTTACAGAGGTAGAAATAGTTATGCTATAGTCGGAAGCTCAGTTCAGGGTCAAATATGACACCAAGGTTGCAAACAGTGTGGTTTGGCCTCAGACAAACATTAGGGAGAAGGATGGAGTTAGTGGCTAGGGAACGGAGTTTGTGGTGGGGACTGAAACAATGGCTTCGGTGTTCCCAATATTTAATTGGTGAAAATTTCTGCTCATCGAGAACTGGATGTCAGACAAGCAGCCTGACAATTTAGAGACCGTGGAAGGTCGAGGGAAGTGGTGGTGAGGTAGAGATGGGTGTCATCAGCGTACATGTGGAAACTGTGGAAAGGAAGGATAAGGAGTAAAACTGGGGATAAGATGAGGAAGAACATGCTTCCACTTTCCATTCCAAAATTGAAATTTCTCTAATAGAATTTATCCTTTCTTTCCTGAAGGTGAAAACATAGGCTAGGATCTCTTCTAAATGTCCATTCTTCGAGCAGAAGCCTACATATGGAATTTCAGCATGCTAGGGGTAAAAGTATCCCCACTTGTGAATCATGGAAAGCCATTGTTGTTGAGTCCATTCCAGTCCTCACTCAAGACAGAAAATTCTTGTGTTAGTTAACCTTAGCAAAAAATGTAGCAGAACATTAGCTATGATTTAACTGTGGTAAAATCCTGGGAGTAAGTACCAATGAGGAATGAGTTCTGGCCATTCATACTTCAAAAAAGAATGGATGTGCTTATTTGTACTGCAAAAATGGATACCATGCTCCACCCTTTGTCAATGATTGGTCCCCTTGGAGGATAAGCCACGCCCTGATGTTTCACAGGAATGTGTAACTGGACCCGTCCATCCCAAGGTCTCACTGACTTTGCAAATTTTAACTGGATCCACTTTGACTTCCTGAAGTCACAGAGGACAGAGCTCTACAGAAGAAAGCAAGGGCCAGCCAAAGTGCCTTACCCCAGTCCAAGTACATCCCTCCCCCAGCCAAAGTGTCTCACCCCAGTCCAAGTGCATGCCTTCCCCAGCCAAAGTGCCTCACCCCAGTCTAAGTACATCCCTCCCCAGCCAAAGTGTCTCACCCCAGTCCAAGTACATCCCTCCCCCAGCCAAAGTGCCTCACCCCAGTCCAAGTACATCCCTCCCCAGCCAAAGTGCCTCACCCCAGTCCAAGTACATCCCTCCCCCAGCCAAAGTGTCTCACCCCAGTCCAAGTACATCCCTCCCCAGCCAAAGTGCCTCACCCCAGTCCAAGTACATCCCTCCCCAGCCAAAGTGCCTCACCCCAGTCCAAGTACATCCCTCCCCAGCCAAAGTGCCTCACCCCAGTCCAAGTACATCCCTCCCCAGCCAAAGTGCCTCACCCCAGTCCAAGTACATCCCTCCCCCAGCCAAAGTGTCTCACCCCAGTCCAAGTACATCCCTCCCCAGCCAAAGTGCCTCACCCCAGTCCAAGTGCATGCCTTACCCCAGCGCAAGTGTATCGTTCCCCCCGCGCCCCCACTCTACCATTGATGGGGCAGGCAGGCACTGTGTACGGATTGTTAACAGGTTTATTGGGTATGAAATGAATAGTGACAGTGTCATGACTTTTGGATATCATCCACTCCAACGATGTCCCTTGTAGGGGGTTGGAAGAACATGATCCATCTTCCCTGAATTCCCTCTCTCCCCTCCGATCCCCCCACCCCAGCACCCATGTCTCTCCCCCGCCCAACTGTGTCACTCTTTCTCCCCAAGCCCCTCTCTCTCTCTCCAGCCTCTCCCTCTCTCCCGCAGCCTCTCTCTCTCTCCCCCCAGCCTCTCTCTCTCCCCCAGAAGTGAATATCCAAGTCAGATTGATCTTAACAAAGGGGAAGAATTTGAAGTATCCCCAGAGCAATGAGAGAAATTATAAGGACAGAAATGTTTCCTCCCTTAGGTATAGCCACCATTGGTATGTAAAATTGCAGTGGAAAGGAGGAGGAGAGGGTAGCCAAAGAGTATCTTCTTAATAAGATATTAAGAAATATAAACAGGAGTAGGCCATATGACCTCTTGAGCTTGCTCCACCATTCAATAAGATCATGGCTGATCTGATCATGGACTCAACTCCACTTCCCTGCCCGCTCCCCATAACCCCTTACCCCTTATCGGTTAAGAAACTGTCTATTTCTTCTCAAATTTATTCAATGTCCCAGCTTCCACAGTTCTCTGAGACAGCGAATTCCACAGATTTACAACCCTCAGAGAAGAAATTTCTCCTCATCTCTGTTTTAAATTGGTGGCCCCTTATTCTAAGATCATGCCCTTAGTTCTAGTCTCCCCCATCAGTGGAAACATCCTCTCTGCATCCACCTTGTCAAGCCCCCTCATAATCATATACGTTTTGATAAGATCACCTCTCATTCTTCTGAATTCCAATGAGTAGAGGTCCAACCTACTCAACCTTTCCTCATAAGTCAACCCCCTCATCTCCGGAATCAACCTAGTGAACCTTCTCTGAACTGCCTCCAAAGCAAGTATATCCTTTCGTAAATATGGAATCCATAACTGTACGCAGTATTCCAGGTGTGGCCTCACCAATACCTTATATAGTTGTAGCAAGACTTTCCTGCTTTTGTACTCCATCCCCTTTATTGAAAGGCCAAGATACCATTGGCCTTCCTGATCACCTGCTGTACCTGCATACTATCCTTTCGTGTTTCATGCACAAGTACCCCCAGGTCCCGCTGTACTGCAGCACTTTGCAATCTTTCTCCATTTAAATCATAACTTGCTCTTTGATTTTTTTCTGCCAAAGTACATGACCTCACACTTTCCAACATTATACTCCATCTGCCAAATTTTTGCCCACTCACTTAGCCTATGCCCTTTTGCAGATTTTTTGTGTCCTCCTCACACATTGCTTTTCCTCCCATCTTTGTATCGTCAGCAAACTTGGCTACGTTACACTCAGTCCCTTCTTCAAAGTCATTAATGTAGATTGTAAATAGTTGGGGTCCCAGCACTGACCCCTGCGGCACCCCACTAGCTACTGGTTGCCAACCAGAGAATGAACAATTTATCCTGACTCTCTGTTCTCTGTTAGTTAGCCAATTCTCTATCCATGCTAATATATTACACCCAACCCCGTGAACTTTTATCTTGTGCAGTAACCTTTTATGTGGCACCCTGGAAGTCCAAATACACCACATCCACTGGTTCCCCTTTATCCACCCTGTTCGTTACATCCTCAAAGAACTCCAGTAAATTTGTCAAACATGACTTCCCCTTCAGAAATCCATGCTGACTCTGCTGACCGAATTTTGCTTTTCCAAATGTCCTGCTACTGCTTCTTTAATAATGGACTCCAACATTTTCCCAACCACAGATGTTAGGTTAATTGATCTATAGTTTCCTGCTTTTTGTCTGCCTCCTTTTTGAAATTACATTTGCAGTTTTTCAATCTGCTGGGACCTCCCCAGAATCCAGGGAATTTTGGTAAATTACAACCAATGCATCCACAATCCCTGCCGCTACTTCTCTCAAGACCCTAGGATGCAAGCCACCAGGTCCAGGAGATTTTTCTGCCTTTATCTTACTGAGTACCACCGCCTTAGTAATTTTGATTGTGTTAAGTTCCTCCCCCCCATAAGCCCCTTGGCTATCCACTGTTACAATATTGTTAGTGTCCTCTATGGTAAAGACTGATACAAGTCTTTCTGCCATCTCCATGTTCCTCATTACTAATTCCCTGGCCTCATCCTCTAAGGGACCAACAGTTACTTTAGCACTCTTTTACATTAGCCACTTCTTCTTAGGCAGTCCCTCGTATCAAGGATGACTTAATTCCACACCAAAAAGGGGATGAGTTCACAGGTGTTACAATGAGGGACCTGCATATTGAAGGTGGAAGATGCCTGTGCATGGATTTTTTTAATGTGTGGTGACCGTTGCACACCAGCCACCACACGGGCTTGACAGAGCTAGGTCTTGGTCCAGAATTCACCAAGACGACTGGAGACCAGCTCTGCTGCACGGACCTATTGCACACACATATCGCGGTGTGGGCTGGCCCGTGCTGCCCCTGGGCCTTCGCCTCTCCTGGGCCCAGAACTCACGCCTCTCCTGGGCCCCAATCACGTCGCTCTACAATCTCTCATCGCTCCTTCGCCCCGATTCGCCGCTCCTCTGCTGCTTGCCGCCTCTCCTGCTGTACCTGCCCACACTCCAATCAGTGACCTGGATAAAGGTGACATCAAATCCAGTTGCCCTCCTCCAAATCGTTGCCCTCCTGAACCGGCTCGCACTGTACCTTGCTGCACCACTCCTTTTAAGGTCCCGATCTGCCACTGGTGTTTCCAAGGAGTGTAAAAGGCATATGAAGCACATGATTTACAGCAGTATGCTCTCTTTCTCTCCATGATCTGTACAATGTAGTTGTTTATCCTTGCTATTCTTACATCAAATACCTTACTTGTTAAATCCCTACCAAAATTTTCCCTTGCCAATACATTTTGTTTTTGCATTCTTCTTCTTCGGCGGTCCCTTGTATCAAGGATAATTTGCTTCCACGCCAAAAAGAGATGAGTTCACAGGTGTTTCAATGAAGGACCTAATATTTCAGATCCAGAAGTACATATTGAAGGGTGGAAGATGCTTGTGCGTGGATTTTTTTAACGTGTGGTGCACACCAGCCACCACTTGGGCTTGACAGAGCTAGGTCTTGGTCCAGTGGCAAGGATTAACCAAGACGACTGGAGACCAGCTCTGCTGCACGGACCTATTGCACACACATATCGCAGTGTGGGCTGGCCCGTGCTGCCCCTGGGCCCTCACCTCTTCTGGGCCCCGAACTCACACCTCTCCTGGATCCCGATCACGTCGCTCTACAATCACTCGCCGCTCCTTCACTCCAACCTTGCTGCTCCTGCTGTACCTGCCCACACTCCAATCAGCGACCTCGATTATGGTGACATCCAATCCAGTCGCCCTCTTCATAGCTGTCGCCCACCCAGACCGGCTCAAGCTGCACCTTGTAGTAGTATGCCACCATGCTGCTCCTCCTTTTATGGCCCCGACCTGCCGCTGATGGTTCCTCGCAGGTCGGGCCCGCGTTGTGGGCTGAGCCGCCATGTTGCCCCAACCTGCCTATATCTTTTACAACTATGGCTTTTCTTTACATGCTGATATGTCTTGAGCTGCTGCTTTATAGTACAATTTACATTTTACCTTGTATGCTGGGGGCCTATTCTCATCCTGCTGAAAATGTGCTTGTGCTGATAAATGATTATGTGTAGTGGCACTTCCAGGGCCTTGTCAATAAACTGTCCTTTACTCAGCTGGAAATTCTTTCCAACAATTGTACGCTCTGCATCTGGATTATTAATCCTTCCAGCAGTTATGGCGGGTAACTGCCTCAGCTGCCCAAGGGTGCTAAAAGATCATTACTGCATGTGTCTTGTGATTGGTTACTAATTTTTCATGCCAATAGCAAATTGCATTCATTTGAGCAGCACATTTGAAACCTGCTTGATACCCTCAATTTCATTACTGATTTTTGATATTGGAAAGCAAGCTTTTCTGCTTTTGTCAGTGAAAATAATAATATTGGGCCCCTAATGTCCACACACGGGAGATAATGTTACTTTCGGCAGGGGTGGCTTGGCCATCTGTCATATACTGTGCCCAAATTAAGTCAGTAGAAAGAAAAATCGGGCATAGTGGCCAATCCAGGATTCCCAATATCGCTAAAAGTGAAAATGACCCTCCATGGACATTTCAGCAAGAATTGGTGTATAGTATCCAAATGTTCGAATCCTGGCTGATTTTTGTAATTGTAAATTTGTAATTTTGAAATTGTAAATTCCAATTCTAATTCATTTTTTTGAAGAAGTTTAACCTCTGCTTACAAATAAGATATTGCCCTCATCCCAAATCATTTAGAGAACTAAAACAACAGCAAAACACTGCGACTTTGGGAATCTGAAATAAAAACACTGAGCAACACTCTCTCCACAGATGCTGCCTGACCTGCTGAGTTTTTTCCAGCATTTAGTTTTTCTTTCATTTTGAGAACTGTCTGTTTAAAAAAAATCAAGCCATTTTTGGTTAGGGAATTTTCTTCAACCCAGTTCTTAACACAAGCCAAATACACAAACTAAAGCAACTCTAATCGGTACGAGATCAAAGAAATTGGAGGTATGGATCTTGGAGAAACCAGGAGTAAATCTTCTTTTCTGGCAGAGCAGATTGTCGGCCAGATTTTCAATCCATTGATTTTAACATAGCCAATGATTTACTTTTTGAAAGGCAGCAAGTTTGCACACAGCAAGATCCCTAAAACAGGATATGAGATAAATGAGCAATTCAACGGTTTGGATGGTTAGATGAGGGATGAGGGCGACAAGGACACTAGGAAAACTCGTTGCTCTTCCTGAGATAGTACCAGGGGATCAACTACATCCAGCTCAACAGGCAGTCGGCCTTTGGTTTAACATCTGATTTGGAAGATAGCACATCCAACAATTCTCACAGTACCGCACCCACATTTTAGCCTAGATTATGTGCTGAAGACCTAGAGTGGAGCTTTAAAGCAACAACCATCTGACACTGAGCCAATCTGACACAAAATGGTTTAATTTGATGCGCTGTGGGCAATCAGCAGCAATTGTATTCCATCACAATCTGTAACCTCATGGCCCGGCATATCCCTCACTCTACCATTGCCATCAAGCCAGGGGACCAACCCTGGTTCAATGAGGAGTGTAGAAGGATATGCCAGGAGCAGTACCAGGCGTATCTAAAAATGAGTTGCCAACCTGGTACTGCAACTACACAGGACTACATGCATGCTAAACAGAGGAAGTAGCATGCTACAGACAGGTCAAAGTGCTACAGTCCTGCCACATCCAGTCGTGAATGATGGTGGACAATTAAAAAACTAATGGGAGGAGGAGGCTCCATGATCATCCCCATCCTCAATGTGGTGGGGCCCAGCAAGTATGGTGCAGCCCAGCAAAAGACAAGGCTGAAGCGTTTGGAACCATCTTCAGTCACAAGAGCCGAGTGGAAGATCCATCTCAAGGGGAGGGCCCCTTCTACGCAGCCCAGTGCATAGCGCTGCATCCCGCTCCCTCCATGTCCACCCCTTTAGTGCCCCAGAGAGGAGCATGTTTTTTTGTTCTACACTTCCTCTCAGGGGCAGTAACCCCAATTTTGCAAGTGGGGCGGGACTTTCGCGCCTGGCACAGGAACTCCTGCCTCACGGCTGTTACCGCCCCCAAACAGGCGCTACGCTATTTCCCGGCCAAATTATTTGTTTAATTTCTCTGCCATTTCCTTATTCCCCATTATAATTTCTCTGATCGCAGCCTGTAGGGGACCCACATTTAATCTAACCCTAATCTTTTCCTTTTTACATACCTATAGAAGCTTTTACAGTCTGTTTTTATGTCACTCGCTAGTTTACTCTCATATTCTATTTTCCTTTTCTTTATCAATTTCTTGGTCCTCCCTGGCTGAATTCTCAAGCTTACTGCTTTTTTGACAACTTATAAGCCTCTTCTTTTGATCTAATACTGGGCTCAATTTTGCCCAAGCCTGTTTTCTGGCGTATTGCCAGAGTTACATTTTTCTAGGCCAGAAATGCGCTGGAAATAATTTGCCAAAGTTTCCCCGATCTATAATTCGAATTTGGCGCCGCGCAGCGTGTCCAGTCGCCTCGGGGGTGGAGCCTGCTGTCTGCGCCAAAAAACGAGGCCGCACCTTCGGCGCATGCGTGGGAAAAAAAGTTACGTTTCTGACGTCGTTGCAATGGATGCACATGCTCAGTACTGCTCTGAGCTGGTCATTTTTAAAGAGCCAGTTGTATGTGTGAAAATATTGCGTGCTGTGTGAGAGCATTGGAAAAATCACAGCTGCAGCAGTACAAGATGCAATGTGGTGCAAGGACCAAGAATTTCTTACAGGATGAAGTGGAGGTACTAGTTACTGTGATTGAGAACAGATGGCAGGAGCTGGACACCAGCAGAGGTCACATAAAAGTTCCGCCCAAAGAAATTAAGAAACGCTGGAACCAAGTTGCAGAACATTACTGCTCAATGGTGACCACCACGAGATCTGTAAAAAGAAGTGGCAGGATCTTGGTTAAGTAGTTAGTTTAAGTAATATTTTAATTTATTCAATTCAATTGCAATTGTAAATGTGACCACCCAACAGAAAGACAGCCTCTCTAAAAAGTTGTTTTCATCTTTGTAGAGGAATGTGGCACATAATAAACATAGAAACATAGAAAATAGGTGCAGGAGTAGGCCATTCGGCCCTTTGAGGCTGCACCACTATTCAATATGAACATGGCTGATCATGTAACTTCCGTACCCCATTCCTGCTTTCTCTCCATACCCTTTGATCCCTTTAGCCATAAGGGCCACATCTAGCTCCCTTTTGAATATATCTATCGAACTGGCCTCAACAACTTTCTGTTGTAGAGAATTCCACAGGTTCACAATTCTCTGAGTGAAAAAGTTTCTCCTCATCTCGCTCCTAAATGGCTTACCCCTTATCCTCAGACTGTGACCTCTGGTTCTGGACTTCCTCATCATCGGGAACATTTTTCCTACATCTAACCTGTCCAAACCCGTCAGAATTTTATATGTTTCTATGAGGTCTCCTCTCATTCTTCTAAATTCCAGTGAATAAAAGGGAAAGAACTCGAACAGGAGGAGGCCTGGCAAATCTGCACCCACTGACACCGTTGGAAGAGAGAGTTGCTGCTTTGATGGGTCGTGCCTGAAAAAAAGCAATCAGCACTGCACAAACTGGGCCCACACTCAAGGGAGAAGGTAAGTCTTGCAAATTCCATAGTCTGGCTTTGCTAAATTGAATATTTGGCCATGCACTGCACATCATCTTTCAAATATTCATTTAAATCAAGAACAATATCCACCCACATTTATGATCTGTACGCATGGTGGGTGAGGTTCTATGGGAAAGCAAAGCCAGAAACTAATTTCTTAAATGTTAGGGTAGTTATGCCTTGCAAATGTTTATATTGTCAATGTTTTTGAAAATGATTCTTATCTTTGCTTACAACTTTATTTATCACTTTGATCCTCATCATAATGTGGTTGCAAGGTGACCAGGACTGGGAATTAAATATTCAGGGGTACTTGACAATCTGGAAGGACAGACAGAAGGAGGTGAGGTAGCTCTCTTGATAAAGGATGGAATCACTGCAACAGTAAGAAATTATATTGGCTCAAATGATAAGGGTCTTTAAACAGTTTGGGTGGAGATAAGAAAAAATAAGGAGAAAAAGGTCACTGGTGGACGTAGTCTATAAGCCCCCTAACAGTAGCAACTCTGTTGGTCGGATCATAAACCAGGAAATAGTGGTGGCTTGTAAAAAGGGAACAGCAATAATCATGGGTGATTTTAACCTCCATATTGATTGGACAAATCAAATTGGTCAGGGGAGGCTTGAGGAGGAGTTCATAGAGTGCATAAGGGACGGGTTCCTTGAGCAGTATGTAATGGAACCAACCAGAGGCAGGCTATCTTAGATCTGGTCTGGGTGACTTGGATAGATTAGGTGAGTGGGCAAATGCATGGCAGATGCAGTAAAATGCAGATAACTGTGAGCTTATCCACTTTGGTGGCAAAAACCGGAAGGCAGAATATTATCTGAATGCTGACAGATTAGGAAAAGGGGAGGTGCTCCGAGACCTGGGTGTCATTGTACATCAGTCATTGAAAGTTGGCATGCAGGTACAGCAGGCGGTGAAGGCGGCAAATGGCATGTTGGTCTTCATAGCGAGAGAATTTGAGTATAGGAGCAGGGAGATCTTACTGCAGTTGTACAGGGCCTTGGTGAGGCCACACCTTGAATATTGTGTTCAGTTTTGCCATTGAGGGAGTGCAGTGAAGTTCCCCAGACTGATTTCCGGGATGGCAGGACTGACATATGAAGAAAGACTGGATCGACTAGGCTTATATTCACTGGAATTTAGAACAATGAGAGGGGATCTCACAGAAACATATAAAATTCTGATGGGATTGGACAGGTTAGATGCAGGAAGAATGTTCCCATTGTTGGGGAAGTCCAAAACCAGGGATCACAGCCTAAGGATAAGGGGTAAGCCATTTAGGACCAAGATGAGGAGAAATGTCTTCACTCAGAGAATTATGAACCTGTGGAATTCTCTACCACAGAAAGTTGTTGAGGCCAGTTTGTTAGATATATTCAAGGGAGTTAGATGTGGCCCTTAGGGTTAAAGGGATCAAGGGGTATGGAACGAAAGCAGGAATGGGATACTGAAGTTGCATGATCAGCCATGATCATATTGAATGGTGATGCAGGCTCGAAGAGCTGAATGGCCTACTCCTGCACCTATTTTCTATGTTTCTATGTTTCTATGGTCCTGTGTAATGAAACATGATTAATAAACAATCTTCTAGTAAAGGATCCCCTCGGAATGAGTGATCATAGCATGATTCAATTTCAAATTCAGACAGAATGTGAGAAAGTTGGATCAGTATCAGTGTACTAAGTTTAAATAAAGGAGACAATGAGGGCAGAGTTGGGTAAAGAGGACTGGGAAAATAGATTAAAGTGTAGGACGGTTGATGAACAGTGGTGTACATTTAAGGAGATATTTCACAACTCTCAAGAAAAATATAGTCCAGTGAGGAGGAAATGGTGGCTAACTAAAGAAATAAAAAACATTATCCAATTAAAAACAAGGGCATACAAAGTGGCCAAAACTAGTGGGAGGACAGAAGACTGGGAAACTTTTAAAAGCCAGCAAAGAACGACTAAAAAAATGATTAAGAAAGGGAAAATAGACTATGAAAGTAAACTCGCACAAAATATAAAAACAGATAGCAAGAGTTTCTATAGGTATATAAAAAGGAAAAGAGTGGCTAAAGTAAATGTTGGTCCCTTAGAGGACGAGACGAGGGAATTAGTAATGGGGAACATGAAGATGGCAGAAACTCTGAACAAATATTTTGTATCAATCTTTACGGTAGAGGACACTAACAATACTCCAACAGTGGATAGTCAAGAGGTTTTGGGGGGAGGAACACAATCACAATCACTAAGGAGGTGGTACTCAGTAAGACAATGGGACTAAAGGCAGATAAATCCCCTGAACCTGATGGCTTGCATCCTAGGGTCTTAAGAGAAGTAGCGGCAGGGATTGTGGATGCATTGGTTGTAATTTACCAAAATTCCCTGGATGCTGGGGAGGTCCGAGCAGATTGGAAAACTGCAAATGTAACGTCCCTATTTAAAAAAGGAGGCAGACAAAAAGCAGGAAACTATGGACCAGTTAGCCTAACATCTGTGGTTGGGAAAATATTGGAATCCATTATTAAAGAAGCAGTAGCAGGACATTTGGAAAAGCAAAATTCGGTCAGGCAGAGCCAGCATGGATTTATGAAAGGGAAATCATGTTTGACAAATTTGCTAGAGCTCTTTGAGATGTAATGAACAAGGTGGATAAAGAGGAACCAGTGGATGTGGTGCATTTGGACTTCCAGCAGGCATTTGACAAGGTGCCACATAAAAGGTGACTGCACAAGATAAAAGTTCCGGGGTTGGGAGTAATATATTATCATGGATAGAGGATTGGCTAACTAACAAGAACAGAGAGCCGGGGTAAATGGTTCATTCTCGGGTTGGCAATCAGTAACTAGTGGGGTGCCGCAGGGATCAGTGCTGGGACCCCAACTATTTACAATCTATATTAACGACTTGAAAGAAGGGACTGAGTGTAACGTAGCCAAGTTTGCTGACAATACAAAGATGGGAGGAAAAGCAATGTGTGAGGAGGACACAAAAAATCTGCAAAAGGGCATAGGCTAAGTGAGTGGGCAAAAATTTGGCAGATGGAATATAATGTTGGGAAGTGTGAAGTCATGCACTTTGGCAGAAAAAAATCAAAGAGCAAGTGGAGAAAGATTGCAAAGTGCCGAAGTACAGTGGGACCTGGGGGTACTTGTGCATAGAAACATAGAATATAGGTGCAGGAGTGGGTCATTCGGCCCTTCGAGTCTGCACCATCATTCAATATGATCATGGCTGATCATGCACTTCAGTAACCCATTCCTGCTTTCTCTCCATACCCCTTGATCCCTTTAGCCGTAAGGGACACATCTAACCCCCTTTTGAATATATCTAACAAACTGGCCTCAACAACTTTCTGTGGTAGAGAATTCCACCTGCTCACAACACTCTCAGTGAAGAAGTTTCTCCTCATCTCAGTACCTAAATGGCTTACTCCTTATCCTTAGACTGTGGCCTCTGGTTCTGGACTTCCCCAACATCAGGAACATTCTTCCTGCATCTAACCTGTCCAATCCCGTCAGAATGTTACATGTTTCTATGAGATCCTCTCTCATTCTTCTGAACTCCAGTGAATACATGCCCAGTTGATCCAGTCTTTCTTGATATGTCAGTCCCGTCACCTGGGAATCAATCTGATAAACCTTCGCTGCACTCCCTCAATAGCAAGAATGTCCTTCCTCAGATTAGGAGACCAGAACTGTCCTCAATATTCAAGGTGTGGCCTCACCAAGGCCCTGTACAACTGTCGTAAGACCTCCCTGCTCCTATACTCAAATCCTCTCGCTATGAAGACCAACATGCCATTTGCCTTCTTCACTGCCTACTGTACCTGCATGCCAACTTTCAATGACTGATGTACCATGACACCCAGGCCTCGTTGCACCTCCTCTTTTACTAATCTGTCACCATTCAAAGGAGGTGTCTACCTGTTTTTACCACAAAAGTGGATAACATCACATTTATCTACATTATACCGCATCTGCCATGTACTTGCCCACTCACCCAACCTGTCCAAGTCACCCTGCAGCCTCTTAGCATCCTCCGCACAGCTCACACTGCCACACAGCTTAGTGTCATCTGCAAACTTGGAGATATTACATTCAATTCCTTCGTCTAAATCATTAATATATATTGTAAATAGCTGGGATCCCAGCACTGAACCTTGCTGTACCCCACTAGTCACTGCCTGCCATTCTGAAAAGGACCCGTTTATTCCTACTCTTTGCTTCCTGTCTGCCAACCAGTTCTCTATCCACATTACCCCCAATACCATGTACTTTAATTTTGCACTCTAATCTCTTGAGTGGGACGTTGTCAAAAGCCTTTTGAAAGTCTAAATACATCATATCCACTTCTCCCCCTTGTCCACTCTACTAGTTACATCCTCAAAAAATTCTAGAAGATTTGTCAAGCATGATTGCCCTTTCATAAATCCATTCTGACTTGGACCGATCCTGTTACTGCGTTTCAAATGTGTTGCTATTACATTTTTAATAATTTTCCCCACCACCGATGTGAGGCTGACCGGAATATAATTCCCTACTTTCTCTCTCCCTCCTTTTTAAAAAAATGGGGTTACATTAGCTACCCTCCAGTCCATAGAAATTGATCCAGAATCTATAGAATGTTGGAAAATGACCACCAATGCATCCACTATTTCTAGGGCCTCTTCCTTAAGTACTTTGTGATGCAGACTATCAGGCCCTGGGGATTTATCGGCCTTCAACCCCATTAATTTTGTTAACACAAATTGCTGACTGATAAGGATTTCCTTTATTTCCTCCATCTCACTAGACCCTCAGTCCCCTAGTATTTCCAGAGAATTATTTGGGTCTTCCTTAGTGAAGACAGAACCAAAGTATTTGTTCAATTCTTTGTTCCCCATTATAAATTCACCTGATTCTGACTGTAAGGGACGACATTTGACTTCACTAATCTTTTTCTCTTCACGTATCTATAGAAGCTTTTGCAGTCACTTTTTATGTTCCTTGCAAACTTCTCTCATATTCTATTTTCCTCCTCCTAATTAAACCCTTTGTCCCCCTCTGCTGAATTCTAAATTTCTCAGTCCTCAGGTTTGCTGCTTTTTTTGGCCACTTTCTATTCCTCTTCCTTGGATTTAACACTATCCCTAATTTCCCTTGTAAGCCACGGTTGAGCCACTTTCCCCGTTTTATTTTTAAGACAGACAGGTATGTAGAATTGTTGAAGTTCATCCATGTGATCTTTAAATGTCTGCCATTGCCTATCCACCGTCAATCCTTTAAGTATCATTCGCCAGCCTATCTTAGTCAATTCACATCTCATACCGTCGAAGTTACCTTTCTTTAAGTTCAGGACTCTAGTCTCTGAATTAACTGTGTCACTCTCCATCTTAATGAAGAATTCTACTTTATTATGGTCACTCTTCCCCAAGGGGCCTCAAACAACAAGATTGTTAATTAATCCTCTCTCATTACACAACACCCTGTCTAGGATGGCCAGCTCTCAATTTGGTTTCGCGACATATTGACCTAGAAAACCATCCCTTATACACTCCAGGAAATCCTCCTCCACCTTATTGCTACAAGTCTGTTCAGCCCAATCTATATGTAGATTAAAGTCACCCATGATAACTGCTGTACCTTTATTGCACATATACCAAATTTCCTGTTTGATGCCATCCCCAACCTCACTATGACTGTTTGGTGGTTGATAGAGAATTCAAACAGGCTCATTTAGACAGACTGTGAAAATTCACAGACCCCCCAAGTCAAGGCTGCTACATGCAGTTCGGCATGTTGCATTAACTCATCAATCAACTTGACATTTTAGGACCCGTGGGTAGTGAGCCAATAAGGTCAAAGAAGGCAAGTTATTTTCTGTAAATTGATCCAGGCATAAATACAGCCATTTTGACCATGTGTCTCAGTAAGAACAAAGACCTGGCTTGAAGCCAAGAAGTTTGTTGCTCTCTGCCGAGATTAAACAGTTAAAACTACCATCGGAGTTCGTATTTCATTGGAAATTAAGAGATCTAACAATTTTGGCGCTGCGAACAGGGCCGCTGAGGAAAGAAACTAAATTTTGGACATTGGACCTATATATTGAGGTAAGGACTCCTCTTTTTAAAAAAAGTCTTCGGTCAAAAGTCTAAATTCGCCTCTCCTTCTACGCGATTCTGAAAGCCTCCGGTTTGCGAACCCTCCGGTTGATAGTCGGCTCGAGGTCCCATAGACGTCTAAACTTCGGCGGTGTGTTAGTTAATTAATCACCGAACTATTGATCGGCTAGCAGGCCTACGACTCGAGACCCCAGTAAAGAACTCAGTAAAGAAATGGTGGCAGGAGATAAGGGCAAAGAATTGCCTACAACTGTTAAAGGTGGGCAGGCACCACCTCAAGTTTCGCTAGATTTAATTCTCGAACAGTTGAAAGAATACATAGAGCAACAATTCAACTTATCTAAAACCTGTATTAAGATCGAACAAAAGTACGGAACCTCCAAAGGACAAGATTAAAAGGGTCTGGGGAAAAACGACCCATATGAAAAATAAAGAGCGAACTAGATGGCCCCTAGCCGTTATGGGCCAGATCCACAAGTGGAAGGAAATTATAATGCGTTCCCAACATGATCGAGAACTGACCAGTACAAAGGATCAGTTACAAGCAGTTTGTGCACAGCTGCGACAGAAAAAACTTGAACTTGAAAAGCTGGAAGCAGAAGTTAAAGATCTTAAAGGTGAAATTAAAGAATGGAAAAAATCATTAGGTCAAGAGACAGTAATAGGAAAAGGAAAATGTATTGGTCAATTCCCAGGATATCCATGTTTGGATAAATTAAAAGCGCAAACCCGAAGACACGACCGAGGAATAGATACGGTTTCTGAATCCTCTGACAATACAGGGTCGGAGGATGATGAAGAATTAAGGGTACGCTTTGCCCCGTTTAAAAAAAGACGAGTTGTAGTCAAATCAGAAGAGACTGCGGATGAGGGCAGAACCAAAAAAACAAAGAGAAGGGTGTATGGAGAATACTTAGTTCATGCTCCGGCAGACCCAGAGAAAATTGATAAATGGTCCAAGGAATTGCCCAATCCAAAGAAAGGGGGAGTTAAAACGTGGGACCAATTGGACCGCTGAAGAAATATATATCAACTTCATCCCTTGGATGGAGTGCAAATTTTGACCATAATGGTGCCAAAAACACAGGGAAGAAAATTGCACGACAAGGTAGATGAAGCTTTGGGGCAGAATGAGCAAGAATTAGACGCAGGATGGGAGGCGATTAAACACTGGCTGCAAGCCTTCAGTCCAGCTAAGACAGACTGGGGAAAAATTGCAGCCTGCCAACAGAAAGGAACAGAGGAGGTCCTGGAGTATGACGAGCGGTTTAGATGTACGTGGCGAGAACATTCGGGTATGAATAATACGGATGAGGAAATGGATGGACAAGCGTTTGGACCCCTGAAAGCAGCTTTCGTGGCAGGTCTAAAGCCAGAACTGTCCAAAATGCTTAAGGTAGTGTTACCGGACTGCGAAGGTAGAGGAACTACCTTTGCAGCATTGATGGATCGATGTAACCAATTAGATCGGGATATGAGAGCTAAAGTCCGAGCTGTACAGGCTATGGGATGGAAATCCCAGGATTCCGATAAACAGTCATTAGGAAAATTACCTGGAAAATTTCATTATTGTGGGAAAGAAGGTCACTGGGCCAAGACTTGCAGGGCAAAACAGCAAGGTCGTGGCTGGGGAAGAGGACACAGCCAGGGATACAATTCAGCCAACAAACCAGGCTTGTCACAAGATAACGACCTCATAGAAGCATTTAAGCGACTGACAATACAACAACAGAAGGAGTTACTTGGGATAGCAAAAAACGATTAGAGCCCACCCTGGCGCC
Organism: Pristiophorus japonicus; assembly: GCF_044704955.1. Classification (NCBI taxonomy): domain Eukaryota; kingdom Metazoa; phylum Chordata; class Chondrichthyes; family Pristiophoridae; genus Pristiophorus; species Pristiophorus japonicus. Next base: position 299,868,506 of record NC_091978.1, read on the forward strand.
CCTCCTCGCACTAATACAACAAAGGGGAGATGGGCTATATATAACTGTGAGGGTGGGCGATAAGGATGTGGACTGTCTTTTAGACACAGGGGCGGAATTAACATGCTTACCCCTGCAATATGGAGACTTTTTGCCGTTGGATGGTAGGGCATGTACAGCCTATGGAGTTGGAGGCCATAAAATGGAAATTAAAAGGACAACACCGGTACTTATAGGGCTAGGTCCACGTGAACTAACCATGCCGGTCTGGATAGGCCCAGTAGATCAACCCCTTTTGGGAATAGATGTTCTAATTAAAGTAGATTCATCGTTGCATTTTGAGGATGGTCAGGTGACATGGTCAATTAGAACTTTGAAGAAAGAAGAATTGAAGGAACACCCGATATGGGCTAAAGATAAGAACGATTGTGGCCTACTCCAGATGGAGCCTGCGTCATTTGCAGGGACCAAGCCTCCATGCACTAAACAGTATCCCATCAGTCCAACTGCCATTGCGGGAATCTTACCGGTTATTCAACAATTGGAGAAACAAGGGGTGCTTATTAAAACGCATAGCTCCTCCAATAGCCCCGTGTGGCCGGTACAGAAATCTAATGAGACTTGGCGTTTGACTGTCGATTATAGGAAAGCTAACCAGTGTATTGATCAAAAAGCTCCTTTGGTCGCAGATCCCTCCACCATTTTTAATGCCCTCAAACCGGAACATATTTCTCGGTGAGAGATATGGCCAACGGATTTTGGTCGGTGCCTCTGGCACTGGAGGTTCGACAGTGGTTTGCTTTCACGGTCCAAGGACAACAGTATACTTGGACCCGGTTACCGCAGGGTTTCCACAACAGCCCTACGGTATTCCACATGGCTTTACAAAGCCATTTGCGATAATTACCTCCCCTGTCATCCACAGTCATCCAATATGTAGACGATATCCTGCTAGCTTCAAACACGGAAGAACAGCATGAACAAGATTTACGAGCTTTGCTGGATCACCTTTGGCTGAAAGGACATAAAGCCAGCATCGACAAAGCATAAATATCCCAAGAAGAGGTTGTATACCTGGGACAAAAGATTTCACAAGGAAAGAGAGAACTTACCCAGGATAGAACTGCACCCATTCAGGCTGCTAAAAAACCCACCACTATTCAGGAACTAAGGTCTTTTTTTGGGATTGTGTAACTTTAACAGCAATTGGATTGACTCCTTCACACAGCTTGCTCAGCCACTGAATGATATTTTAAAGGGGAAACGTGCCTCTAAAGAAGCCATCACCCTCACTAAAGAACAGCAAGAGGCCTTCCTGAATTTGAAAAAGGTTTTGTGTTCAGCACCAGCTCTGGGAATCCCCGATAGTGGTAAGCCATTTACCCTGTTTGTTCATGAGAAAGAAGGATATATGACAGCTATACTGACACAAGAACATGGGGATCGGCAAAGACCTATTGGCTATTATTCGGCAAAACTGGATGCGGTAGCCCTCGGATGGGGAAGTTGCCTAAGGGCCATGGAAGCTACATGTCGAGCGGTAATGATCACTGCGGGTCTAGTCCTCGACCAAAAGCTGATTGTCAAGTGTCCCCACACCGTACATGCTTTGCTGTCTATGAATAGAATGTCTCAGGTGACGGCAGCAAGATAGGCCCGCTGGACAGCAGTTTTGGAAGCTCCTAATCTCCATATCGTCCGGGCCAGCCCAGTTAATCCCGCAACTATGCTCCCGATGTCAGAATCGAGGGGGGAGAATGTGAAGAGCATGACTGCGTGGAAAGTTTAAAAGAAACAGAAGAAGCAGCCTTAGCAGCAGGAGGGCAATGGCTGCGAAGAGGGCGACTGAATTTGACTTCGCCCAAATCCAGGTCGCTGATTGCAGTGCAGGCAGCGGCGAGGTCGGGGCGAAGGAACGGCAAGTGTTCCTAGAAGGGTGTGTTCGGGGCCCAGGAGAGATATGAGTTTGGGACCCAGAAGAACCAAGGGCCCAGGGGCAGCACGGGCCAGACCACACTGCGATATGTGTGCGCACTAGGTCTGTGCAGCAGAGTTGATCTCCAGTCATCTTGGTTAATCCTTGCCACTGGACCAAGACCTAGCTGTCAAGCTTGTGTGGTGGTTGGTGTGCAACAGCCACCACACGTTAAAAAAAATCCATGCACAAGCATCTTCCACCCTTTAAGATGTAGTTCGGGATCTGGAATATTATGTCCTTCATTAAAACACCTGTGAACTCATCCCTTTTTGGCGTGGAGCAAGTCATCCTCGTTTCGAGCGACTGCTTATGATAATGATATACTTAAATCCTCTTGTAATAAAGATCTAATTGCTTTCTGTACCTGCATGTTAACTTTCAGTGATTCATGTACCAGGACAGCCAGATTCATAGAAACATAGAAACATAGAAAATAGGTGCAGGAGTAGGCCATTCGGCCCTTCTAGCCTGCACCGCCATTCAATGAGTTCATGGCTGAACATGCAACTTCAGGACCCCATTCCTGCTTTCTCGCCATACCCCTTGATTCCCCCTAGTAGTAAGGACTTCATCTAACTCCTTTTTGAATATATTTAGTGAATTGGCCTCAACAACTTTCTGTGGTAGAGAATTACACAGGTTCACCACTCTCTGGGTGAAGAAGTTTCTCCTCAACTCGGTCCTAAATGGCTTACCCCTTATCCTTAGACTGTGACCCCTGGTTCTGGACTTCCCCAACATTGGGAACATTCTTCCTGCATCTAACCTGTCTAACCCCGTCAGAATTTTAAACGTTTCTATGAGGTCCCCTCTCATTCTTCTGAACGCCAGTGAATACAAGCCCAGTTGATCCAGTCTTTCTTGATAGGTCAGTCCCGCCATCCCGGGAATCAGTCTGGTGAACCTTCGCTGCACTCCCTCAATAGCAAGAATGTCCTTCCTCAGGTTAGGAGACCAAAACTGTACACAATACTCCAGGTGTGGCCTCACCAAGGCCCTGTACAACTGTAGCAACACCTCCCTGCCCCTGCACTCAAATCCCCTCGCTATGAAGGCCAACATGCCATTTGCTTTCTTAACAGCCTGCTGTACCTGCATGCCAACCTTCAATGACTGATGTACCATGACACCCAGGTCTCGTTGCACCTCCCCTTTTCCTAATCTGTCACCATTCAGATAATAGTCTGTCTCTCTGTTTTTACCACCAAAGTGGATAACCTCACATTTATCCACATTATACTTCATCTGCCATGCATTTGCCCACTCACCTAACCTATCCAAGTCGCTCTGCAGCCTCATAGCATCCTCCTCGCAGCTCACACTGCCACCCAACTTAGTGTCATCTGCAAATTTGGAGATACTACATTTAATCCCCTCGTCTAAATCATTAATGTACAGTGTAAACAGCTGGGGCCTCAGCACAGAACCTTGCGGTACCCCACTAGTCACTGGCTGCCATTCTGAAAAGTCCCCATTTACTCCTACTCTTTGCTTCCTGTCTGTTCTCAATCCATGTCAGCACACTACCCCCAATCCCATGTGCTTTAACTTTGCACATTAATCTCTTGTGTGGGACCTTGTCGAAAGTCCAAATATACCACATCAACTGGTTCTCCCTTGTCCACTCTACTGGAAACATCCTCAAAAAATTCCAGAAGATTTGTCAAACATGATTTCCCTTTCACAAATCCATGCTGACTTGGACCTATCATATCACCTCTTTCCAAATGCACTGCTATGACATCCTTAATAATTGATTTCATCATTTTACCCACTACCGATGTCAGGCTGACCGATCTATAATTCCCTGTTTTCTCTCTCCCTCCTTTTTTAAAAAGTGGGGTTACATTGGCTACCCTCCACTCCATAGGAACTGATCCAGAGTCAATGGAATGTTGGAAAATGACTGTCAATGCATCCACTATTTCCAAGGCCACCTCCTTAAGTACTCTGGGATGCAGTCCATCAGGCCCTGGGGATTTATCGGCCTTCAATCCCATCAATTTCCCCAACACAATTTCCCGACTAATAAGGATTTCCCTCAGTTCCTCCTTCTTACTAGACCCTCTGACCCCTTTTATATCCGGAAGGTTGTTTGTGTCCTCCTTAGTGAATACCAAACCAAAGTACTTGTTGAATTGGTCTGCCATTTCTTTGTTCCCAGTTATGACTTCCCCTGATTCTGACTGCAGGGGACCTACGTTTGTCTTTACTAACCTTTTTCTCTTTACATATCTATAGAAACTTTTGCAATCCATCTTAATGTTCCCTGCAAGCTTCTTCTCGTACTCCATTTTCCCTGCCCTAATCAAACCCTTTGTCCTCCTCTGCTGAGTTCTAAATTTCTCCCAGTCCCCAGGTTCGCTGCTATTTCTGGCCAATTTGTATGCCACTTCCTTGGCTTTAATACTATCCCTGATTTCCCTTGATAGCCACGGTTGAGCCACCTTCCCTTTTTTATTTTTACGCCAGACAGGAATGTACAATTCTTGTCGTTCATCCATGCAGTCTCTAAATGTCTGCCATTGCCCATCCACATTCAACCCCTTAAGTATCATTCGCCAATCTATCCTAGCCAATTCATGCCTCATACCTTCAAAGTTAGCCTTCTTTAAGTTCTGGACCATGGTCTCTGAATTAACTGTTTCATTCTCCATCCTAATGCAGAATTCCACCATATTATGGTCACTCTTCCCCAAGGGGCCTCGCACAACGAGATTCTTCTGAACACCAACAATTCCCACTCCCTCACCATTTAAAAATACTCTGTTTTCTATTTTTCCTACTAAAGTGGATAACTTCACATTTCTCCACATTATATTTCATTTGTCATGTTCTTGCCCACTTACCTAGCCTGTCTATGTGCTTTTGTTTAATGTTTCTCCTTTATTTACTCCACCCTAGAAGAATTCGAAAGATGTATCAGATCCCTTTAATTGTCATTCATCGAAACAGTGAATTATAACCTCTCCATCCAAACATCTCCACAATCATAAGGGTTGTACAGGTGTATATATACTACATTAGGATTATCCTTAAGTAACACCGGTCAAGATAATTTCATTACGTTCAATTTTGGAATGTGTTTTGTGAAACCCACAAATAAGAATATCAAATATTCTAAACAAAATTCCTGTAAGGTTCACTGTCTCATGGTGATGCACATATAACTAAACAATAGGATTTTTCTATTCCCTGATATTTACAACTCAAATTTGATTTGACATGTCTGATCTTGCAGTCCACCATATACAGTCCTCCAGGCTGTAAGATTGAATTTCTTGTCCTTCATGATTACTGATAAAAAAAGACTCTCATTGATTTAAAATGTTGGTTCCTTCTAATGATTGTCAAGGTGAGGAATGTCAATGTAAAGCTTTCTCTCCTCAACAATGTGCTTCAACCAGGGAAGGACACCTCCTACGACTGAAGCAATATAACATGCAAAGTTGCAACACCAGTGATCCCAGTAGATTCTCTGATTTTCCCCAACAAGTTTTGTCAGCGCACTGACCTCAAGCATGCTGACTTTGCGCGCTGGAAACGGCGCCGGCAAAAACCCACCCCATCCTGGCCACTGCGGAGTCCTGGCGTGGCGTCGGTTGAAGTGGGGGGCGGAGCCAAATGCCCGCGCCGAAAACAGAGCCGGCACCTTCACACATGCGATGTATAGAAGCCACCTCAAGTCGCTGTTGATATATCACCAACGATGTCGCCGCAAGATCCTGCAAATCCCCTGGGAGGACAAGCGCACCAACATCAGTGTCCTTCACCAGTCTAACATCCCCAGTATTGAAGCACTGACCACACTCGATTAGCTTCGCTGGGCAGGCCACATAGTACACATGCCAGATACGAGACTCCCTAAGCAAATGCTTTATGCGGATCTCCTTCATGGTAAACGAGCCAAAGGAGGACAGCAGAAACGTTGTAAGGTCACCCTCAAAGCCTCCCTGGTAAAGTGCGACACACCACTGACACCTGGGAGACCCTGGCCGCAGACCGCGCGAGGTGGAGAAAGTCCATCCGGGAGAGCGTTGAGCTCTACGAGTCTCAACGCAAAGAGCATGAAGAGGCCAAGCGCAGGCAGTGGAAGGAGCGCGGGGCAAACTAGCCCCACTGACCCCTTCCCTCGACAAATGTCTGTCCCACCTGTAACAGGGTCTGTGACTCTCATATAGGACTGTTCAGCCATCAAAGAACTCACTTTGGTAGTGGAAGCAAGCCCTCCTCGATTCCGAGGGATTGCCTATGATGATGATGATGATGGTGCCAGCCCCGACGTGCGTGCATGCACAAGAGACAGAGATAGAAAGAAAACTTGGCTCCAGCAGCTGCAACTTCCCTCCCCTATCTCAGGACGAATGGCCTCACATTTCACACACAGACCGGCCCGCTGCCTTTCCCGGGCAGACCTTCTCGGGTGGCTCGGCGGGCTCTCTCTCCCCCCTCCCCCCCTCCCCACATTAAACGCAATTCCAGCAGCTTCTCGGGTGGCCCGGCAGGCTCTCTCTCCACCCCCCCCTCCCACGATTAAACGTACTGCAGTTCCAGCAGCTGCAACTTCTCCGGTGTGTCTTCCCTCCCCTATCCCAGGCCGAATGACCTCACACACAGACTGGCCGGCTGCCTTTCCTGGGCAGACTTTAAAAATAAGGTAGGATTTACTTCTTTTTTTATTGTATTTGGTTTGAGCTTTTCCTTAATGTTTGCTGCTTGTATGTTGAGGTCCTCTCCAGTTCCCTTCCCTTCCCTATCAGTGCCCTAATGTCTGTTGAATGTGCGCTGCTTTTTCTGAACTGCCCACAAGGTTTTTCAGAGCTGGCCACATATGCTGACCTAAATCGATTTGGAGTAAGTTTTTGCTGGCCAAAGTGGCATGAATGGCCAAAAGTGTCTGCAAACTCCCCCTTTTGAAAAAAAAACTGATCTAAAAAAAATCTTACCTAACAGACTTACTCTGGAGCAAATTTTTTTGGAAAATGGCATTTTCTAACCTACGCCAGAAAAAACAACTTACTCCAAAAAAATTGACGCAAGTCATGGCCAAAATTGGGCCCTTATAACTGAATGACATTTAGTACCAAATAATTGGCAGCTTTGCTCAAAGGAGCATCATTCCATTTCCAGCCATCAAAAAGAATAGGGGTTATTTAGGGGCACTTAAAATCTCCCAGGTTACAGGTTACAGTCCCCAATTTTAAGCTGGCCAACTAAGCTGGCAGCGAGGCCACCCGCCCAAAGCGGTTGGGAACCTTTTTTACAAATGCATGTTGGGTCTGGATAACATCATCAGGACCCGATTGGAATTTTAACATGACCAGGAAGTCGCAGTTTGTTTCACACTTGACCAACTCAGTGGGGAAGAGGATCGTGGACAGAACAGGCTCAAAAAGGTATGTTTCTTTCCCACTTTTTTTTACTTTCCATGTGAGGTCAGGAGGAGCAGGAGCACCCGGTCGCAGTATGATTTTCTGTCAGTTTTTGCTGAGTTCCTGGCCAGAATGGGTGTGTTCGGCTGGCGGGATTTAAATGAGGCCCAGGAATTAAAATACCATGGGATTCATTTCTGGAGCATTGGGTAGGGAGATTTTAAATCACAGTGCAACTGCTCCAGCAAAACCTGGCCCAGATAAAGACATTCCTTCCACTGGTCTGGTCTATATTCAGAACCAGGTATCTGAAGTGACATGCTTGCTTGGTACAAAAGCAAAATAGTGCGGATGCTGGAATCTGGAATAAAAACAGAAAATGCAGGAAATCTCAGCGGGTCAGGCAGCATGTGTGGCGAGAAAGCAGAGTTAATGTTGTAGGTGGATGACCCTTTGTCAGAACTTCGTCAGAACTTGCTTGCTTGGTAAGTCACTTTGCCCTCAATCTCTTTTACCTTTAAAATGAAAAGCTTGTGATATATTTTGCTCTTTGCGCAAAGTTAAAGAACTAACTGACATGTCACTATAAACCTCTCTTAGTTTCGTAAAATTATTTCTCTTTAAATGTTGCACCTATTTGTTTGATGCTGATAGACCTGCAATTAGAGAATAAAAACAGAAAATGCTGGAAATACTTAGCAGGTCAGGCAGCATCTGTGGAGTGAAAGACAGAGTTAAAGTTTCAGGTACTTGACTTGTCTGCAGCCTTTGACAAGGTTCTCTAACACCTCTCCACCATCGTCCAGCTGGGTGGGACTGCACTCTCCTGGTTCCATTCTTATCTATCTAATCGTAGCCAGAGAATCACCTGCAATGGCTTCTCTTCAAGTCCCCAAATCATTACATTGCGGAGACCAAACCCTGGGCTTTCAGTCGCCTGTCGCTTTAATTCTCCACTTCACTCCCACTCTAATATCTCCGTCCTTGGACTCCTGCACTGTTCCAATGAAGCTCAACGTAAGCTCGAGGAACTGCACCTCATCTTTCATTTAGACACTTTACAGCCTTCTGTACTCAAAATTGAGTTCAACAATTTCAGACCTTAACCTCTGCCCATATTTTGCTCTGATGTATTTTTTCTCTCTCTTCATTTCCCACAACAACTGATAATTGTCCTGCCATTCACACCCCATCTAAACTAATATTTTTCTAACTTCTGCTATTACCATCTCAAGTCGGCCTATCATCCATTTTGTTTGTCAAATCACTCCTGTCTTCCTTCCACCTTATCACAGACCTTCCCTTTTGTTCTTTCCTCCCTTCCCGCTTTCAGTGCTCCTTTAGAATTTGTTCATTTTGAACATTCGCTAGTTCTGACGAAGGATCATCGACCCAGAACATTAACTCTGCTTCTCTCCACAGATGCTGCCCAACCCGCTGAGATTTTCTGTTTTTTTTTCAGATTCCAGCATCCTCAGTATTTTGCTTTTGTATTCCAATGCACTCCTGGCTGGCCTACCATATTCTACCCTATGTAAACTAGAGTTGATCCAAAACTCGGCTGACCGTGCCCTAACGCACACCAAGTCCCGTTCACTCATCACCCTTGTGCTCGCTGACCTACATTGGCTCCTGGATAAGCAAAGCCTTGATATCAAAATTCTCATGCTTGTTTTGAAATCACTCCATGGCCTTGCCCCTCCATATGTAATCTCCTCCAGCCCTACAACCTCCTGACATGTCTGCACACTTCTAATTCTGCCCTCTGAAGCATCCCTGATTTTAATCACTCAATTATGGGTGGCCAGGCCTTCTGTTGCTTAGGCCACAAGCTCTAGAATGCCCTGACTAAGCCTCTCTGCCTCTCTACCTCTCTTTCCTCCTTCAATACGCTTCTTAAAACCCCTACCTCTTTGATCAAGCTTTTGGTAACCTGCCCTAATTTCTCCTTATGTGGTTCGGTGTTGTTTTGGATCGATAATAATAGACCCAGGTTCAGGATCTGGATGAATGTTAAATAAGAGACAAGACAAATGAAGTAAAGATAAAACACCATTTACTGAGAGAAAAGAAACATAATACAGTTTATGAAGAAAAGAGAAGTATGATAAGATGCAACAAAGCTCACAGCCTTTGGCCCGTCGGAAACTCCGCAACGACGGCTGGTCAGGAGCCTTGGGGGTCCCGGCACCGCTCGCGAATCACGGTCCAAGGTGAAGTTCAAAGGGCTACTGGACAGTTTAGTTCCTTTATTCTATTGAACAAACATGGGAGCATGTGGCTTATGGCCAACTCCTAACCTGTAAGGCCCCAGCTATCGGACTGTACTTCTGCTGGCTCACCGTAGTATGTGGTTAAATTCTCCAGTCCTTTAATCGTACTTTGTTGATTCGCTTTAGTCATTGTTCAAAAGTTCAGAATAGGTATCAACAGTAGTGAGCAAATATTGGAACTGTTGTTGCAATGGTAAAGGTCCTACATAATCAACTTGCCATATTTGTGCTGGTTAATATGGGCACCGGGTTGTCGTTGTAGGGGAAAATGCTTCACCTTTTGACAAATTTCACAGGTGTTTATGATCTGTTTAACACCGTCCATAGTCAAATGTAACCCCCTATTTCGTGCCCATTGTATCGTATCCTGAATGCCCAAATTCCAGATTTGGGCTGGTCCCAATAATGCAAGTAGCGCACCCCTCATCATAGAAGGGCCACTCTTCATCAGCCTGCTCCGCATTCCTGCCTTAAAGAGCTCCTGATCTGGCCCCCGATATGGTTGGTGATATATTCCTCCCTGTGTTGCCATGTTGCGCAACTGTATCGCACCCTCCGCCATTGTATTCCAAGGTTTTACCTCCCCTTCCCAGTCAACGGCAGTTTCGTTCCTTTTTACTATTGAACAAACATGGGTGCATGTGGCTTTTGGCCAACTCCTAATCTGTAAGGCCCCAGCTGTTCTTTCACAAAGCATGAGACCTCGAGGCGCCGACTATCCCATAAACAAGATGGTGTGCGCATCAAGGTCCTCTCTCTCGCTCTCTCTCTCTCTGCATCAACAACATTCCACGAGGCATGAAGCAGAAAACACACTGTAAATGTCAGAATATCATAATTAACCCTATGTGATTAACCCTATACAATACAGGTGTCAAACTCTTTGTTTCATAATACTCCTGTGAAACGCCTTGGGTGTTTTACTACGTTAAAGATGCTATATAGATCAACAACAAGTTGTTGTTGTTGTTAACTATGTTTCTCTCTCCACAGATGCTGCCTGACCTGCTGACCTGACCTGCTGAGTATTTCCAGCATTTTCTATTTTTATTTCAGATTTCCAACATCTGCAGTATTTTGCTTTTGCAATTAGAAAATATTCAAGTAGCAAAACATTTTTTTCCAAAAATGTTCACAAAATGTAGTCGACACCATTATCATCATCATCATCATCATCATAGGCAGTCCCTCGAAACATGGACTTGCTTCCATAGCGAAAAGGGATGAGTTCACAGGTGTTTCAATGAAGGATCTAATATTCCGGATCCCGAATTACATCTTGGAGGGTAGAAGATGCCTGTGCGTGGATTTTTTTTAACGTGTGGTGGCCATTGCACACCAGTCACCATGCGAGCTTGACAGAGCTAGGTCTTGGTCCAGTGGCAAGGATTAACCAAGATGACTGGAGACCAGCTCTGCTGCATGGACCTAGTGCGCACACATATCGCAGTGTGGGCTGGCCCGTCCTGCCCCTGGGCCCTCACCACTTCTGGGCCCTGAACTCTCGCGCCTCTCCTGGGCCCCGATCACATCACTCTATGAACTCTTGCTGCTCCTTCGCCCTGACCTCACCACTTTTGCTGTACCTGCTCACACTGCAGTCAGCCATCACTCTCCTGCAGCAGCACAACAGTGGGCAACAAAGTTATTCGAAAACACCGATTGCGAGTTTACATTTCTGAATGTAAACAGCATGGAATTCAGTAGAAAACATCAAAAATTGAAAGTTGACTTTAGTGAAAATGGATATGGTAATTGTGCTGCTATTTGGAAGAAGGAAATGCGGAAATGGAGAACAAGATTTCAACAACTACAGAGTTTGAATCAAGCAATTGTGGACATTAACCATCACACTGCGGAAACTGATAACGTTTGCACAACTTTGGATCAGATTGGACATGTAAGCTGGTGGGAGTCATTGTTCGGATGGCGCACAACTCAATTAGAATATGGTTTTCATAGTAAACAAACTTCATTTTAAAGTCTCCTAAATATAGAATTCTTTTTGAGTTTTCTTCAAGATTTTGTTTTGAGTTAATGAACTTAAGTACATTTTGAAGCCAACTCTACTTCATATATCTTTCACCAATTCTGTATTTCTTAATTCATCTCATTAGGCCTGCAAAGGCAAGATGAACTATCTTTACACAAAGGAACATTGTATGAACACATGTAAAAACTTACCAAAGAGTCAACTTTTTTCATAATAAAGATTTTGATCTTCATTTTGTGCAAGAACTTCATGTATCGCAGCATCCTTTCACATTCTTAGAACCACTCAAAATTCATGCTGATAAAAAAATGATAAAAATGTTCCCAAAGATTTTACATACGTGTCTTTCTGGCTGAATCTTCCACAAAAAGAGATGAGATATCTTCATCCACTCCTGCATCATTCTTGGCAATGCAAGTATAAGCTCCAGTATCTTCATAGCGCACATTACTAATATGCACTCCACTCCCATTTGCTGAAAATTACAAATAAATATGTTATATCCTCTTTTTTCACCATTTTCATTGCAGAAAAATGGCAATCAGATTTTGAAAGGAACACTTGCATTTATATATCACTTTATCAGACTTCAGAAATATTCCAAAACACTTCACATAAAATTAATTATTTTGAGGTAAGGTAACTGTTCTGCAAATAATTGCAGCAGCTGGTTTGCACAATACAAGATTCCACAACTCATAAGATAAAGATAAAGATAAAGATAAATAATCTGTTTATTTTTTTCTGATGGTTTCAGTTGCAGGATTGCTGTCGAGGATACAAGAAGAATTCTTTGCTCTTCTCTCAATCATGCTATGTGATTTTCAATTACCTTCTGAAAGACAGGGCCTCGGTTTAATGTCCCATCCACTTTGGTGTGATGCTTAGATTATGTGCTCAAGTCCTCAAGTGGGTTTGAACCCACAAACTTCTCACTCAGCCAACCCAAATTACCTCTATTTTAATTTATTCCTGGGATGTGGGCAAGGCCAGTATTTATTGCCCATCCCTAATTGCCCTAGAGAAGGGGGCAGTTAAGAGTCAACCTCATTACTGTGGGTCTGGAGTCACATGTAGGCCAGACTGGTTAAGGACGGCAGATTTTGTTCCATAAAGGACATTAGTGAACCAGATGGGTTATTATGACAATCCAGTAGTTTCATGATCACCATTACTGATACTAGCTTTTTATTCCAGATTTATTTAATTAACTGAATTTAAATTCCCCAGCTGCCGTGGTGAGATTTGAACTCGTATTTCTGGATCATTATTCCAGGCCTCTAGATTATTAGTCCAGTGACAAAACCACTATGTGCTACCGTACTCCCTAAAAATCATTACACACTTTTTTATTACAATCTTTAAAAGGAATATTATAATAATAGAAATACTGAAACATTTTGAAGGGGCAGGGAAGGCAGATAATAGTGGACAATATACCAGGATATTTTCCTGTGTGTGTAAAATTAAAGAAAAATGCTTTTACCAAAGTATCATCAATTAATACAAAAGCAAAATACTGCGGATGCTGGAAATCTAAAAAAGCAGAAAATGCAGCAAATACTCAACAGGTCAGGCAGCCTCTGTGGTGAGAGAAACAAAGTTAGCATTTCAGATCGATGATTGGATAAGAACTGGAAAAGGTTAGAGGACCCTGTCAACCACGGTCAAGGGAAATCCTTGATTGAGGAAAAAGGAAGACATATCAAGCACTGGAATGAAAGATGGCATCATAAGAACAGATGCGACGGAGACAGAGAAACTGGGAGAATGAAATAGAGTCCTTGTAGGAAGCGGGGTGGGAGGAAGTGTAGTCCAGGTAGTTGTGTGAGTAAGTGGGCTTCAGTACAAGTGCTTCTGATATGTCTTCCTTTTCCCTCAACCAAGGATTCCCCTTGACCATGGTTGACAGGGCCCTTGATCATGTATGTCCTATTTTCTGCACTACTGCTCTCACCCCTTTCCCTCCCTCCTAGAACCACGATAGAGTTCCTCTTGTCTTCATCTTGCATCCCAACAGCCTCCACAGTCAATGGATCATCCTCCGCCATTTCTGCCAGCTCCACCACGAAAACATATTATCCCCTCCCCTCCTTGTTGTGTATAGAAGAACTCCATGAGGTTGAATACTGTGAGCTAAACTTAGTGTGACCTTAGTCTTCTTTATTACAACTCCAGAGTGCCTAAACAACATGGCAGCCAACCTTTTATACTGGTCCTACACTTGTGTGCAGGTGACCATTAGGACTTCAACAGTCACGCTCTCTGGTGGCATACATACGTAACATCACTCCCTCCCAAAGTCTTCGGTACAAGTTATTTACAAGTAGAGGCGATCTGGAGCCCTTCGCTCTCTGGTTGATTGTCTAAGTTCAAAGCCTGGCGTGTGTGAGTTGGCCAGACCATTGCTGCATTGCATCGCGGCTGGTCTGACCGGACTGTCAGGAATGGTGGGTTCATCTTCGTGATTGACAGCGAGATCGATTGCTGGTTGGGTGTGTGTTGGTGGATCGTCGATGGTGATGTCCTCTTCAAGTCGTTTCTGGTTGTCAGTAAATCGCAATTTGGTCTGATCGAAATGCTTTCTGCACATTTGGCCATATAACAGTTTGATTATAAACACCCTATTCCCTTCCTTGGCCAAAACAGTGCCAGCAACCCACTTGGGACCATGACTGTAATTCAAGACAAACACAGGGTCGTTAATATCAATGTCACGTGAAACAGCCGTGCGATCGTGGTACATGTTCTGCCGGTGTCGCTGAGTTTCCACTTGATCATTAAGATACGGGTGGACTAGGGAGAGCCTGGTTTTGAGTGCTCTCTTCAATAACAATTCTGCCGGGAGAATCCCGGTGAGCGAGTGGTGTCATGTCCGGTAACTGAGCAGAATGCGAGACAAGCGGGTCTGCAGGGAGCCGTCCGTCACGCGTTTCATGCTCTGCTTGATTGTTTGGACTGCCCGCTCCGCTTGACCATTAGACGCGGACTTAAACAGAGCAAATCTGATGCCATTGCGGGTCATAAACTCATTGAATTCCGAGCTGGTGAAACACAGTCCATTGTCGCTGACAAGGACATAGGGCAAGCCATGGGTGGCGAACATGGCCCGGAGGCTTTCAATGGTGGCTGTGGACATGCTGGATGACATGATTACGCATTTGCAGTAAGCATCTACAACTACTAAAAACATCTTTCCTAGAAAGGGGCCGGCAAAATCTACATGGATCCTGGGCCACGGTTTGGAGGGCCATGACCATAGACTCAGTGGAACCTCCCTTGGTGCATTGCTCAGTGTTGCACTGATGCACGCATGTCTCCAAGTCCAAGTCAATGCCGGGCCACCAAACATGCAACCTGGCTGTAGCCTTCATCATGACAATGCCTGGGTGGGTATTGTGTAGTTCGCGTATAAACATTTCCCTGCCTTTTTTTGGCAAAACCATGCGATTACCCAATAAGAGACAATCCGATTGGATGGACATTTCATCTTTGCGTCAGTGAAACGGCTTAATTTCATCTTGTATTTCCCCGGGATCCTGGCTGGTCCAGGTCCTGATCTGGTAAACTGTGACGGTGACCCCTCGCCATCAAAAGCATCCATGACCAGTAGCAAGTCTGCGCCATTTCAACCCCAGTGGTGGGTAATGGTAGCCGGCTGAGAGAATCGGCACAGTTTTCGGTGCCTGGTCTGTGGCGGATAATATAGTCATAGGTGGATAATGTTAGTGCCCATCTTTGGATGTGGGACGAAGCATTGGTATTTATATCTTTGCTTTCTGAAAACAGCAAAATGAGCGGCTTGTGGTCAGTTTCAAGCTCAAACCGAAGTCCAAATAGATATTGGTGCATTTTCTTAACCCCATATACATATGCTAACATCTCTTTCTCGACCATACTATAGGCTCTCTCAGCCTTAGACAGACTTCTAGACGCATTTGCAACCGGTTAGAGGTGGCCCAATGCATTGGCTTGCTGTAACAAACAGCTGACCTCATACAATGAGGCGTCACAAGCTAGCACTAAACATTTACATGGGTCATAGTGTACAAATAACTTATTTGAACATAGCAGGTTCCTGGCCTTCTCAAAAGCTGTGTCTTGAGATTTGCCCCAAACCCAGTCGTCACCCTTACGTAGCAATATGTGCAAAGGCTCTAACAACGTGCTCAACCCAGGTAGAAAGTTACTTAAATAGTTGAGGAGTCCCAGGAACGAACGTAGCTCCATCACATTCTGTGGTCTGGGTGCATTCTTGATGGCCTCTGTCTTTGAGTCCGTGGGCCTGATGCCGTCTGCTGCAATCTTTCTCCCAAAAAATTCGACTTCTGGCGCCAGGAAAACACACTTGGAGCGTTTCAGCCTAAGTCCCACTCTGTCTAAGCGACTTAGAACCTCTTCCAGGTTGTGTAGATGTTCGATGGTGTCACCACCAGTGATCAGGATGTCGTCTTGAAACACAACGGTGCGCGGAACAGATTTCAGCAAACACTCCGTGTTTCTCTGGAAACTGGCTGCAGCCGAGCGAATCCCGAAAGGGTACCTATGGTATATAAACAGCCCTTTGTGTGTGTTGATGCATGTCAGTCTTTTCGAAGATTCAGCCAGCTCCTGTGTCATGTAGGTAGAGGTTAGGTCCAACTTGCCCCCCCCCCACTAACGTTGCGAACAAGTCATCTGCCTTGGGCAGCGGATACTGGTCCTGTAGTGAGACTCGGTTAATCGTTACCTTGTAGTCTCCACAGATTCTGACCATGCCATCGCTTTTCAACACCGGAACAATTGGACTGGCCCACTTGTTGAACTCGACTGGTGATGTGATTCCTTCGTGTTGGAGTCTGTTCAGTTCGATCTCGACTTTCTCCCTCATCATGTACGGAACCGCCATAGCCTTGTGATGGATGGGCCGTGCATCGGGGCCTAGGTGGATCCAAACCATGGCGCCTGTGAACTTGCTGATGCCTGGTTCGAATAGCGAGGAAAATTTGCTCAGCACTTGAGCACACGAGGCATCATCCACTGAAGATAGTGCTTTGATGTTGTTCCAATTCCATCTAATCTTTTCTAGCCTGCTTCTGCTGAACAGCGTTGGGCCATTGCCTAGAACAATCCACAATGATAGGTCATGCACAGCTCCATCATACGATACCTTCACTGCCGCACTTCCAATGACCGGTATGAGCTCTTTGGCATAGGTATGCAGCTTTGCATTAATCGGGCTCTGTTTGGGCCTTTGAGCTTTATTGCCCCACAGTTTCTCAAAAGCCTTCTGGCTCATTATTGACTGACTCGCACCCGTGTCCAAATTCATGGATACTGGAACTCCATTTAACTTGACTTTCAGCATTATAGGAGGGCTCTTGGTGGTGAAGGTATGTACCCCATACACTTCTTCGTTGGGTTGCGTTGCCTGTGCTGCGTGATCCACACCGGATTGATCATCCTCTGCCACATGGTGTGTCGCAGCACATTTTCACATTCGCTGGAGGTGCCCCATCATTCTGCAGCCTTTTCACACGTAGTGCTTGAATCAACATTGACGGGCCCGATGATTACCCCTGCAGCGCCAACACGATGCTAATGGATTCACATTCATGGCAGACTCTGAGTCATCACAGGTCTTGCAGCTGCAGATGTATGGTCCCTGCCATATGCAGTTCGGCCTGCTAGCGATGTCATTTTATGCACAGTACTTGCCGGTGAGCTTCGATGTTGGAGATATCTGTTTGGTGTTATCGTCCGTGGCCATGCATGCCTGGGCGATCACGATGGCCCTGCTCAGGTTTAGGGTTTCGGCAGCCAGCAGCTTTCGAAGAATGACCTCGTGGCTGATGCCCAGCATGAAAAAGTCCCACAGCATTTCCCCCAACGCAGCTCCAAAATCGCAAAGCCCCGCGAGGCGTCTCAGGTCGGCAACATAATCCACCATGTCCTGGCCCCCGGAGCGATGGTGCGTGTAAAAACGATGCCTGGCCATGAGGATACTCTCCTTCGGCTTGAGGTGGTCCCGAACCAGCGTGCACAATTCTGGAGATACCTTCTCCGTTGGTTTTGTCGGTGCGAGCAGATTCTTGATGAGGCCGTATATTTTAGGCCCACAGAAGGTGAGGAGAACTGCCCTGCGCTTGGCCGTGTTAATGTCTCCTTCCAGCTCGTTGGCCACGAAGTACTGATCGAGACTCTCGACGAAGGCTTCTGAATCTCTCTAATATCCCAACGGCAGCCATGGTTGCATGAAGGTTCGTATTCTGTTACTCATCGCTAATTGTTGTGTATAGAAGGACTCCACAAGGCTGAGTACTGTGAGCTAAACTTAGTGTGACTTTAGTCTTCTTTATTACAACTCCAGAGTGCCTAAACAACATGGCAGCCAACCTTTTATACTGGCCCTGCACATGTGTGCAGGTGACCATTAGGACTCCAACAGTCACGCCCTCTGGTGGCAAGTATTACATAGTTACATACATAACATCCCCCTTTCAGCATTCTGAAGGAACCACTCCCTCCGTAACACCCTGGTCCATTCTTCAATCATCCCCAATAACCCGCCCCTTTCCCACAGAATCCTCCTGTGCAAGCGCAGAAGATGCAACATCTGCCCTTTTGCCTCCTCCCTTCCACCGTCCAGAGCCCCAAACAATCCTTCCAGGTAAAGCAACAATTTACTTGTACTTCTTTCAATTTAGTATATTGCAATTGCTGCTCACGATGCAATCTCCTCTACATTGGGATTAGATTGGGTGATCACTTTATGGAGCACCTCCGTTCAGTCTCTAAGTGTGACCCCGAGCTTCCGATTGCTTGTCACTTTAATTTCCCGCTCCACTCCCACTTTGAACTCCTCGGTCTCTTACACTGTTCCAACGAAGCTCAATGTAAGTGCGAGGGATAGCATCTCATCTTTTGGTTAGACACTTTACAACCTTCTGGACTCAATATCGGGTTCAACAATTTCAGATCAAAACACTGCCCCCATTTTTTTCAGATGTTGTTGATGATTCTAATATTCCCATTTACAACTCCTCTAGACCTATCTTTTGTTTCTTTACTTGTCCCATTACCATCTCCTTTTGTTTGCACCATCATCGCTTTCCTCATTTAATTTCTCCTGTCATCCACCTTATCACAGACTCTTTAGTTCTTTCCTCCCCTCCGCTTTCCCTGCTTCTGCACTTGCTTAAAACCTGTTGAATACCTAACCTTTTCCAGTTCTGATGAAAGGTCATTGACTTGAAATGTTAACTCTGTTTCTCTCTCCGCAGATGCTGCCTGACCTGCTGAGTATTTCCAACAGGTTTTGTTTTTATATCATAAATTAATGCCAATTTAGTATAACAACTTTCCTTTCACTTTAAGCACAGAAGAAAATATGGTCCCAAAAATGTGTCTGCCTTCGAGCCTCCTCTCACCGTAACTCAAGTAGATGTCCAATGGATGGCTCAGGAAATAGGCTGGTTCTTGGATGTGTCTGCTCCTAGCCTTCGCTAGTAATTTTGAGTGGCCTTATATGAACAAAAGTTCCCACTTGCTTGGCCTCAGTGGGATCCAGGATGTGTGGAGGCTGTATGGCTAGTGAGATAAGAAATATTGGCCTGCTGCATGGTTGAAACGGGGGAGATCCAGGCCAGGGAATTGGCCTGGACCCTCAAAAAAAAGGTTAATTCATAAGGGGCCTTGTATCGACGGGTGGCAGAGCTGCACATGGCAGGGCCTACTCGACTGCGTCTGCAAGACCAGAAGCCGCTCAAAGTACGCCATCGAGGGCCTACTCGACTGCGTATGTGAGAACGGGAGCCGCTCAAAGTTCGCCATCGAGGGCCGACTCGACTGTGTATGCGAGAACGGGAGCCGTCAAAGCCCGTAATCAGACGCAAATCTGAGCTTAACGTGTTGGCGTTGCGGGGGCAATCACCGACCCCATCAGTGCCGCTTCAGGCAGTATGTATGCAGAGGGTGTGTGAAGACGGGGCATCTTCAGTGGACATGTCCGCAGCAGAGCAAGCGAGCTGTCACACACCACGTGGATCTGGCGATGCGGCCCGAGGCATTTGAGAGCTCCGAGGAGGAAGTGTATAGAGTACGTGCGTTCCTAACAAAGAGCCAACCGATAATGATGGAGGTAAAATTAAACGGTGTGCCGGTATCCATGGAATTAGACACGGGTGCAAGTCAATCGATAATGAGCCAGAGGACTTTCAAAAAGCTGTGGGAGACCAAGGCAAAGTGACCCAAGCTGAGTCCGATAAATACGAAGTTGCGTACCTACACCAAAGAGCTCATACCAGTGATCGGTAGTGCAGCAGTAAGAGTGTTGTATGAGGGAGCGGTTCATGATCTACTGTTATGGATTATCCCGGGCAAGGGCCCATCGTTATTTGGCAGGAGTTGGCTCGAGAAAATAAAATGAAAATGGTATATCAAAGCTTTGTCATCAGTGGATGACGAATTGTGTGCTCAAGTGCTGAGCAAATTTCTCTCACTGTTTGAACCTGGAATTGGCAGCTTCAAGGGAGCCAAGGTAGAGATTCACCTAGGCCCAGATGCAAGGCCCATCCATCACAAAGCCAGGGTGGTCCCGCACAGGATGAGAGAAAAGGTCGAGCTCGAATTGGAAAGGCTACAACATGAGGGGGTCATCTCACTGGTCGAATTTAATGAATGGGCCAGTCCCATTGTTCCGGTGTTAAAGAGTGATGGCACGGTCAGGATTTGTGGAGACTACAAGGTCACGATCAACCGAGTTTCGAAACAAGATCAGTACCCGCTACCGAAAGCTGATGACCTGTTTGCAACGCTAGCCGGGAGAAAATCATTCACCAAATTGCATCTAACGTTGGCCTACATGACACAGGAACTGGTTGAATCAAAGAAACTTAGGTGCATCAATACACACAAAGAACTGTTTATTTACAACAGGTGCCCTTTTGGCATTCGTTCGGTGGCAGCCATATTTCAGAGAAACATAGCGAGCCTAATGAAATCCGTCCCCAGTACCATGGTATTCCAAGACGACATCCTAGTCACAGGTCGTGACACCGCCGAGCACCTGCACAATCTTGAAGAGGTTCTGCATCGTCTGGACAAAGTGGGACTCATGCTGAAACGTTCAAAGTGCGTTTTCATGGCACCAGAGGTCAAATTCCTTGGACGAAAGATTGCTGCAGACGGAATCAGGCCTACAGACATGAAAACAGAGGCCATCAAAAATGTGCCCAGACCCCAGAATGTGATGGAGTTGCGTTCATTCCTGGGTCTTCTCAACGACTTCGGTAACTTCTTATCCAAATTGAGCACAGTATTAGAGCCTTTGCACAAGCTGCTCAGGAAAGGAGACGACTGGGTGTGGGTGAACTTCAAGACAGAGCCTTTGAGGAGGCTAGAAATCTGTTGTGTTCCCACAAGCTACTAGTACTGTATGACCCATGCAAGCGTCTAGTTTTGACCTGTGATGCATCATCCTATGGGGTCGGCTGCGTACTCCAGCAAGCCAATGAGTCAGGCAAACTACAGCCAGTTGCATACGCGTCTCGAAGCCTGTCAAAGGCGGAAAGAGCCTACGACATGGTAGAGAGAGGCTTTAGCATGTGTTTATGGGGTAAAAAAATGCACCACTACCTGTTTGGGCTTCGTTTCGAGCTGGAAACCGATCACAAATCGCTTATATTGTTGTTCTCGGAACATGAAGGTATCAATATCAACGCGTCGTCCCGCATCCAGAGGTGGGCGCCGACATTATCTGCCTATGATTATGAAATTCGCCATAGACCAGGCACCAACAACTGCGCTGATGCATTGAGCCGGTTACCGTTGCCCACATTGGAGGTGGAAACGTCAATGCCCGCAGAGCTACTCATGGTCATGGATGCCTTTGAGAGTGAAGTGAACTGCTCAACAAGTTAAGATCTGGACCAGCCAGGATCCGACCCTATCGGTTGTAAAACGTTCTGTTCTTAACGGGGACTGGTCGATCATCCCCAAGGAAATGGGTGATGAAACCAAACCGTACAGCCGTCGCAAAGATGAGCTTTCCATCCAGTCCGACTGTTTACTGTGGGGTAATCGTGTTCTAATGCCCAAGAAAGGCAGGGCAAGATTTGTACGGGAGTTACATAGTACCCATCCCGGTATTGCCATGATGAAGGCCATCGGCAGGTCCCATGTTTGGTGGCCTGGCATTGACTCGAAATTAGAGTCATGCATGCATCAGTGCAGCATTTGCATGCAGCTAAGCGATGCCCCAAAGGAAGCTCCGCTCAGTCTTGGTCATGGCCATCCAAACTGTGGTCTAGAATCCACATCGACTTTGCGGGCCCCTTCCTCGGTAAAATGTTTTTTTGGTGATGGATGCATATTTCAAATGGATAGAATGTGTGATCATGTCATCCAGCACTTCCACTGCCACCATTGAGAACCTGAGAGCCATAGTTGCCACACATGGTCCGCCAGACATCGTTGTCAGTGACAATGGACCGTGTTTCACCAGTCTGTAGTTTCAAGAGTTCATGAAACGCAATGGCATAAAACACGTGAGGTCAGCCCCGTTCAAACCCGCGTCCAATGGTCAAGCGGAGCAGGCAGTACAAACCATTAAGCAGACCCTGAAACGTGTAACTCACGGTTCCTTGCAGACACGCCTGTCACGCATACTGCTCAGTTACAGGACAAGGCCACACATGCTCACCGGGGTCCCGCCTGCGGAATTATTGATGGAGAGGCCTCAAAACCAGGCTCTCTCTAGTCCATCCTGACCTTAACAATCATGTCGAAACCCGACGCCAACGCCAGCAGTGGTGTCACACGACATATCTGTAAATGACCCAGTGTATGTACTTAACCATGGTCAAGGGCCCACGTGGCTCCCGGGCAATGTTACGGATAAGAAGGGTAACCAGGTATATCTAGTTAAGCTCAAGAATGGGCAGATGTGCAGGAAACACATTGATCAAATCAAGCTAAGACACACTGACGAACTGGAACAGTTGGAAGAAGACACCGAGCTTCGACGAGCAACCAACTCTCGTCCAGCCATCAGAATAACGCACTGTGGTCAACGCCCAGCCCCAAGTTGTGAGCGACTCGGAAAGCACTGGGATTGTACTGAGATGGTCAACCAGGTAGCGAAGGGCTCCGGATCATCTGAATTTGTAATATGGACTTGTGCCAAGAACTGGGGGGGGGGGGGGGAAATGTTGTAATGTATGTACATAAGGTCTGCCCACCACCAGGGGGCATTACTGTCGGAGGTCCTAGGGTCATTGGTACACTTGTGCTGGGCCCAGTATATAACCTGAACTTCACCTTTGTATCTTCACTTCTGGAAGCCATTAAAAACTGACCAGGTTATACCTAGTCACTGGCTCACAGTACAGAGTTCATTGTATCATTTCATGCATTGCAATAATATATTATAATATTTAAAGCGTAAACTGACCATAAAATGTAATTTATTCATATTTTAAAAAGAACAGATTACTCGCATTTGTCACTTATTGCCTTTCATTTGCAGCGTTTAAAGAATGGGTGATCAGTGCAGATATGATGCAAGCATTGTAATGTAACATATAGAATTTTTTGCAGTTTACTATTTCATTGGATTAATTTGTCGAGGATTGTATATACATAAAGACGCAATATCGATCTTTTTTTTCGGTAAAACTAACAGCCATCAGGATGAGCAGCCATGACTCGATGGAGGAGGAGCATCCAGTGCACATACTCAGCAGCGCCCCACCAGCCAGTGATGAGTGGCGGATTTGTTTGGGTTTTTGAAAAGTGGTTCACAGAGTCAGAGCGGGAGAGAGCTGCAGAAGGACGTTCAGCTAGCTCCAAGACACAAAAGGGAAGTAGATCTGCATCAGGCAGTCCTGGCAGCTTTATTTTTTAATTGTTCCGGTTCAGGGTCGCAGCCTACTCCCAGGCTGCAGTAAGCCTGAGCGAGCTCTCCCCTGGTGGGGGGAGGGGGGCCCAGTGCAAGACTGGGTGACTGTGCAGCTTGAGCTCCTGCGGGCCGGATAGAATGAACTGGTAGGACGGATACGGCATGCGGGCCGTATTTTGCCCACCCCTGCTATAGTGGCTTAAGTACCCACCAGCTTAATTCTAATTTGCTGCCACACCTGACTTATTAGAGTCAACACTGGGCACAATCGCAGTTTAACTGCTGGGATTGCATCCCCAAGCAATTTCAGGGCCCATATCTTTTTAGTGCCTTCTTCCTTTACATTTTTAAGAAAGTGACTGTGCTCCCTGATACACCACTGATGATTACCAGTTTAGATTTTGGCTACACTGATGACGAACATATTTAATACTTAACTATAGTAACTTTCCAAAATTATGTTGTATAGTGTGTCATAAATATCATGCACTGAACATACAATTGCAATTTCCTATGTCCTGGACCAGTATCCTTATCAATTTCCACAACAATTTTTCTTTCAATTTAGCATTAGCCTATGGTTTGCATTTCATATACAGAATGTTTGCTGGGAAGCAATGCTGCATAGTGTATAAACCCAGGGTCTATTTCTGGAATTCACTACAATCCCGGTGTGCACTCTTACACCGTGGGCCAAGTCTCAAAATTTTTTTTTTCCATATTCGCACCAATATTAGTTTAGGGACCACTTATCACAAAAATCAATGTTCCCATCTTCAAAAAGTGAGCATTTTGCAGAAATTATCATTAGAAAATAGGTAGAAATCTTGTCAAAACCCAGAGTGATGACGTAATCGTGAGTTACTCAAATGACGAATCACAACTGCTGTATTTGTCATTACCACAAAATCAGCCAATCACGATCTCTGTACGAGATCGATTAGAGTCAGTGACTGCATTCACTGAAACAATGGCATGCTGTATGCACGTAGTTGCAGGAACGAAGGCCAACATAAATTATTTTTCGGACTCTAGCTGGATAACATTTTTCACGAGTGTTCATCAGTGGAAATTTACTGGACCTAGAGAAGCTAAAGTTGCAGAGAATGCTATCGAAATTGAAGATCTGGAGCTGGTTATTGCAGCAGAAAGACTCTCAACAATCCCACATTCGATTGGATATCATCGGCAGTGCTACATGCCTTACACTGATAAATCCAAGATCGACAGAGCCAAGAAGAAGCAAGAGAGGGAAAATCAGAACAATGAATGTGAGTACACGTGATTTTACAGTATTTCCTATGAAACTGTGTCAGCCTACAAATGTTTATATCCAACTTTTGTTCCTTAGTTCAATGGTTATGCCGTTTATCAGGTTCCATTTCATGGGCCTGCTTCAGCCCTATACACTTATTTCTGTATTGACTGACTAGGGTCGAAATTGCCCACTGCTGGAAACGGGGCGCATCAACCTGGTTTCAACTGTTTTTACTAGCGTGGTGGATGTGGTGGTCTCGTGAGCGAAATACCGCTCTTTGCCTTTTTTTTCAGTGGACTAGAAGTTGGTCATAATGGGGGCGGATGTGCGGCGGTAAGCGGAAGTTCGCAGTCTAGAGGGGCGGAAATTGGGGGCGTGTGTAGTGGCCTTCACTGTCAGTCATCAGCACAGCGATGCTGACATCAGCATGGTGCCGTATCACTTAAAGAGGAGAGCCTGTGCGATTCTTTAAATTCGGTCAACTGGGCCAGCAGGGAGGGTTTCGGCTGGGCAAGTGGCCTGGCATCCAAGAGGCCGAACCCGGGGGCATACTTGTCGGCCTGAATATGGCAGTCGGCTGACAAAATAAAACATGGCGGCAGCGGCAGTAGGTCCTTCCCTTTAATGGGAGCTGCACCACCATTTTAGAAGGACACCAAGCTCAGTGCACCGGCACAAAAAGCTGCCGGTGGCACCGAGTGGCAGAAGAAATACATTTTTTGGTGGAATTTCGCCATCGGGGAGGGGAACATCTGCGGTGCACGTTCTGATGATGCACTTAGGATGGATCGACAGCAGCGGAGCGGTAGTGGGGGGAGTGGGTCACCGCCGGGATACCGCAGGGGCTGAATTTTCAAAATGGCAGCCTTTACACGGAAAATCGGCGGCCATTGCACGCCGTATCATGGCCGCCGAATTCCGGCGGTAACAGGCCTTAAGGGAAAGGGCAATTTTGCCCCACTGACTCTAAACTTCTCATTCTGGTCATAACACGCATAAACACAGCAAAAAAAGTTTTTTTGATCAAGGGTAATTGTCAATGGGGCTGATTACAATATCGATTTTATCATTCCTTTGCAGCCATTGCAGAACCAGTACAGAAAGAAGGGGAGAGGAGTGAAGCCACCACCAAGTTTCAACTGCTTCGCTCAAAGACGACAGACCCTAAGGTTATATCTGCGAGGTGTTCCCATCTTCTTCCTGTGCAGTGCCTTCTCTGCAAGAAGGACAAGAACATTGTGAAGAGACACAGCTGAAAGAGACGAAAAGTGAGGCGAAAAGAGAGGTACAGTATGAGACTAAAACTGCAGGTAAGATGAGGCAATCCTGTTGCATATCCATGGACAAGATCTTGTTGCTCTTGAAGCCAGAGCTACACCAGATTTCTGATGAGAAAGGAGCAGGAAGACCCTCCAGAAGGCAACCTCTACTGGACAGGATCTAGGCACTTCTGTGATACAGTGATAGAGGGCAGAATTGTAAAGAACCGTGAAGTTCTTAGAATGATAAAGCTGAACAGTTTGTTTAAGAAATGCATTTTTGAGCAAAAGGGTATCAATGCTTCTTCTTATAAAATGCATGATCTTAAACGTAGAATGCAAAAATCTGATCCTTTCCTGAAATTTGTCACAGTGATCTTGTTTTTATAGAAGATCTTGCAACAGAAGAAGTTGTTGAGGAGGCAGTCAGAGATTTGCTTTCAGAAACAAGCACAAGTGAGACCGACACAGACATGGATACCAGCATGGATCCTGGAGTCAAAGTTCCCGTCAGAGGATTGGATTTAAGACCTGATTGCAGGCCCTTGTACTATGCTGCTCTGGCATCTTGAAAGAACCATTGGTGGAAACTTGATGTCCTTGTAACAGATTTGATAAC
This sequence comes from Pristiophorus japonicus, assembly GCF_044704955.1. Lineage (NCBI taxonomy): Eukaryota > Metazoa > Chordata > Chondrichthyes > Pristiophoridae > Pristiophorus > Pristiophorus japonicus. The sequence goes on from NC_091978.1 coordinate 299,895,115, forward strand.
ACTTCTTCCAGCACCGGCAAGTGCAATGGAGCTTGCACATTGTTCATGCAAAAAGACCCAGTGTGCACAATGAAAGTGTTCTTGTCTTCTCAACAAGCTACCTTCTGCTCGTGTGTAGGTTGTGAGAATGTTGCATCTTTGCCCGAGACTTCTAGGACTGAAGAAACAGATACCCTTGATTCTGATGATGATTCTGATGATGACTATGCATTCCTTTTTAGCCTCTAAATTTTTTCAGATCTATTTTGATTTTTCAGTACTCCTATCTTTTAAAAAAAAATCAATACTACCACTTTTATAATTATATGGTTGACAAATGAATGTGGGTGTCCGTCTGAAATGTCAGTAAGTGTGTATGAAATAAATGGTTGCTATGGTAGATTTCTTTCTTAACAACGGATATGAAAACAAAACTTAATTTATGTGTAACTGCAACATATGATGCATCCAGACCTCAGATATCCACAGTGATACTTCTTTTTACCAATTCTTACACTATCCATGCTTAAAATTTAGCAGTAGCACTGATATGTCACCGTTACTGGGGAACAGAAAGTCCACAGCAACTATTTTTATGTTTTTCTTTGTTTTTGGCCATTTCTCGGTAACACTCAATTTTCAGACTTGGGAACACTTGGTTTTTGCTTCAGATATATATGTTTAACATATTTAGCATGGTTCTAGGTACTTCCCACACAGAAACTATGGAACTAAAAGTCTAGGCAAGAAAACAGGCTTCAGCCTACGGTCTATCTGAATATATCAAACATTACAATACTTTTAATTTCAAACATATTAAATGTTTTTTGAAAAGGACAATTTGTTTTATATTTTCTCTCCTTCCCCTTTAAGTTTACATGTGCCACACATACCTGACCCTGGCTGAGAGGTTGACGTGCTCCCAAACCCTTCCCAATACCACACTCCTGCAAGCTGCTCAGAGTTGGGATGCAAGAGCAGTGTAAGACCTCTATTTGATGCCTGCTCACTGACATGGCTGAAATCAGGAGTTCATTTTGTGTGGAGATCAGCAGAGTGAACCCAGTTCCTATCACTTCATGTTAGAGTGTTTGGTACAAGTTCATGTTACATAATGAGTTTCTTTCAGATGAAACATTATTTTAACATTATTGTATGTTGTGTGGAGGAGAAATAATTGGTGGATTCATACGATGGGTTCTTCGTAGAAGAGGTCAGTTTTGGGGGGTGATATCTATCTCTGTTTGCATGTCCCAACATTTTCATTGGGTGGTTTCATATAATAGAAATGAAATGCAGAGCAGTGGAGAAGAACTGGAATAGAATAAGGGAGTGGTGAGACTGAGAGGAAATCCAACCTGAAAAAAAGTAACAAGTTGAGAGACAGAGACATAGAGGGTATGGAAGAGAAAGAAGGCCTGAAATTGCTCGGCTGTTCCATGGGACTGCTATGCGTTCGGGAGGAGTCGACTGTGGGGCCTAGTTTTCAGGGTGACCTTTTTGGAGTGGGGCCTCTGCCCACCTCTACAAGTACATCGGCATAAGTGAGCTGAGGCCTCGCTAAGTTGGGAGTTCCTGTACCCCGGCCTTCAGGGGTGAAAACACACGGAGATCTGGTCTCATCAGGTGCACCTCACTAAAATGGAAGAAGTGAGGCCCCTTGGGGGTTTGGGCCATCATTGATGGGTTTGGATACCCGAAGATTGGGGGGAGCGAAACAGAGCGGAGAAGAGTTTGATGGAGAGTGGGGGGCAGCAAGAACAGTGTTCCGAGGAAGATCTGGCACCTCCTCGACTGGTATTTCCAGTGGCTATGATGAGGAGGTGCTACAAAACTGCCAGAGGCCCGCTCCTCAAAGCCCCTTGCGAGCCCAGCAAACTTCAGCAGGGACAAGGGTGAGTACAATCCTGGCTTCATTGCCAGGATCATGCCTCTGCAGATGTTCTGTGCATTTAACAGTGGGAAACAGGTGGTTTTAGTATACACAATAAGATCCTTAAACAAAACCTGTCATATATGTATACTCTATATACTATGCTAGTATCACGAGAGGGTGCAAATGTGGGAGGCCCAGGCAGCAGCTGTATAAAAGGCTGGTCACCACATTGCTGCCTCACTCTGGGCTACAATAAAGAGAATAAGGTCTCAGCAGTTCAAGGACAGTACTAGGCCTCGTGTAGTTATTCTACAGATAAGTAGAGACATATTAACTGGCGGCGAGAACAGATCATGGACTTACACGCAGAAATGGCTGCTGTTGGTAGTTTAGAAAAGTTTACAGAGGGTGAAGCCTTTACTCGGGTTTCGCTTCTACACACACCGCCACACCGAGGGCCAGGATTTAGCGAAATATGTCGCAGACCTACGAAGGCTCGCAGAACCGTGCGAATTTGGCGATCTCCTCAACAATGTGTTGCGGGAAGTTTTCGCGACGGGACGGGACATGAAGCGTGATATGTCCTTACTATACAGTACAAATGCACATGAGGCCCATACTAGAGAGAAGGTCACTCTGTGACCAGTAACCTTTATTCGCCAGCACTGAAGTGGAGAAGATGGGTGGAGCTTCTTGCGCTTGAGAATTGGTTTAAATTCCTCAGGGCATGCCCCGTACGTGGCTGCCCAGTCCCCATTCAGGACTCAATTCTTGACTAAAGACAATAGCGGGTCTCTATTTGTCCAGACTTTGATCTGACGGGCTGTCATGGGTGAGCCTTCGCTTTCGAAAGCTTCAACAGCCATGACCATCTCAGCAGCATGCTCGGTTGCCCCCTCAGTGGTGGCTAGTGGGAGCCTGCTGATTGCATCGGCGCAGTTTTCAGTGCCCGGTCTGTGCCGAATTGTATCGTCATAGGCGGCCAACGTGAGTGCCCACCTCTGTATACGGGCTGTGCATTTGCATTTATGGCCTTGTTGTCGGCCAAAAGGGAGGTTAGGGGTTTGTGATCTGTCTCCAGCTCAAATTTCCTGCCAAACAATTACTGGTGCATTTTTTTTACTGCATATATACATGCAAGCGCTTCCTTTTCTACCATCCCGTAGCCCCTTTCTGTCTGCGACAGACTTCTGGAGGCATAAGCTACCGGCTGTAACTGACCCTTGGCATTAACATGCTGCAACACACACCCGACCCCATAGGACGACGCATTGCACGTTAAAACAAGTTTCTTACATGGGTCATATAACGTTAACAGATTGTTGGAGCATAACAAATTGCGTGCTCTATCAAAAGTCCTTTACTGGCTGTCCCCCCAGACCCATTCGCGACCTTTAGGAGCACGTGTAGCGGCTCGAACAGTGTGCTTAATTTGGGAAGAAAGTTACCAAAATAGTTCAGGAGCCCCAGGAATGAATACAGCTCCATCGTGTTACGGAGTCTGGGTGCTCTCTGGATCGCTTCCGTTTTGGACGCAGTAGGTCTGATCCTGTCTGCTGCTACCCTCATCCCCAGGAATTCTGCCTCTGGAGCTAGGAAGACGCACTTCGCCTTTTTCAGTTGCAGACCTAACCGGTCCAGTCTGCGTAGCACCTCCTCCAGGTTGTGGAGGTGTTCTTCAGTATCGCACCCCATGATGAGGATGTCGTCTTGAAAAACCACCGTCCTTGGAATCGACTTGAGGAGGCTATCCATGTTTCGTTGGAAGATCGCGGCGGCCGAGCGAATCCCGAACGGACATCTGTTGTACTCAAACAACCCCTTGTGTGTCGTGATGGTGGTCAACTTCTTTGACTCACTCGCCAACTCCTGGGTCATGTAAGCTGAGGTCAGGTCCAATTTTGAAAAAAGTTTGCCACCGGATAGCGTCGCAAAGAGGTCCTCTGCTCTCGGTAGCGGGTACTGGTCTTGGAGTGACACCCGATTGATGGTGGCCTTGTAATCGCCACATATCCTGACCGACCCATCCACCTTGAGCACTGGCACGATCGGGCTCGCCCAGTCACTGAATTCGACTGGCGAGATGATGCCTTCCCTCAGCAGGCGGTCCAATTCACCTATCTTTTCCCGTATCACATATGGCAGCGCTCTGGCCTTGTGGTGTACTGGCCTGGCGTCCGGGTTTATGTGAATCACTACCTTGGTCCCCATGAAAGTGCCAATGCCGGGTTGAAATAGTGAGACAAATTTGTCCAGGACCTGTGAGCATGATATTCGCTCCACAGAAGAAATTGCATTGACATCGCCCCATTTCCAGTTCATGACAGCAAGCCAACTCCTCCCCAGCAGTGCAGGACCATCCCCCGGGACAATCCAGAGTGGCAATCTGTTCTCCGAATCTTTGTGGGTCACGACTACCGTGGCACTGCCTAGCACCAGAATGATCTCCTTTGTATATGTCCGTAGCTGTGCGTCAATCGGCAATAATTTTGGCCTCCTAGCCTTGGACGGCCACAACTTATCGAACTGTTTGATACTCATCAGGGACTGGCTGGCCCCGTGTCTAGCTCCATTGATACTGGGATGCCACTGAGGAGCACTTTCATCATTATCGGTGGCGTCCTGGTGTATGAACTGTATATGTGCTCCACATGAACCCGCTGAACTTCAGCTTCCAGCAATTTCCTCCAGTGTCCATTTGGCCTCACAGGGCTTACATTGGGCACGTCCTCCTCGTACATCAACCTGACTGCAGGCTTCCTGCACAAACGCGCCAAGTGACCGCTGACGTTGCAATTTCTGCAGGTATATTGCTGATACCTGCAAGCTCTCGCTGTGTGTTTGCCTCCACATCTCCAACATGAATCGTTGTTGGAAACAAATGGTCCATTACCAGTCGATCGTCTCTGACTGTCCTTAAGCGCACCATTGACAGGTGTTGATGGCCCCATTACTGGCCGCATTGTCCCTTGCGATGGCATGAATTGCCGTTCAGCTAGCCATTGTCTCTGTTGAATTCCCCCTTTGTGTTCAACTACATGCTCGGGCATGTCTGATTGCCCCTGTCTGCCTGGAGAACTGTGTGCCGCGTTAACAATGTTGACTCCCTGTCCATTTGCTGCATTTAAACCAAGATTTTTGTCAAACATCATTCTGGTCTCTTCCTCCCCTGAAATAAATGTCTGGGCCATCAAAGCCGCCGTTTCCAAGGTCAAGTCTTTGGTCTCAATCAGTTTCCTGAAAACCCCAGCGTGCCCGATGCCCTCAATAAAAAGTCTCGCAGCATCTCCGCTCTGTATGCCTCTGGGAACTTACATAGGCTCGCCAGTCGCCGGAGGTCTGCCACGAAGTCTGGAACGCTTTGGCCTTCTCACCGCCGGTGCGTGTAAAACCAGTGTCTCGCCATGTGCCTGCTGCTCGCCGGTTTAAAGTGTTCCCCGATCAACTTACCGAGCGCTTCAAAAGTCTTGTCCGCCGGCTTCTCTGGCGCTAGAAGGTCCTTCATCAGGGAGTACATCCTAGATCCACAAACTGTCAGGAGATGAGCCCCGCGTTTGTCGGCCAAATCCTGTCCCAGCTATTTCTTAGTGATTAAACTTTGCTGTAGTCTCAATAAAATCGTCCCAATCATCACCACACAGTACCTCTCATCTGTGCTGCTAGTGGCCATGCTCGCTTGGTTTAAATCCCAGTTTCTCGTCGCCAATGATATGTCCTTACTATACAGTACAAATGCACACGAGGCCCATACTAGAGAGAAGGTCACTCTGTGACCAGTAACCCTTATTCGCCAGCACTGAAGTGGAGAAGATGGTTGGAGCTTCCCCTTTTATACCTGAAAGTCCAGGTTAGGAGTGTCTCCCACAAGTTCACCACCTAGTGGTCAGTGTTCTCACGGTGTACAATTTAGGTCAGTTTATACATGGATTACAATGACAGTAGAATACATGACATCACCTCCCCCACAAAGTCTTATTGGGATCACAGGTTGAGTTTCTCTGGTGGTTTATGCTCCCTTGTAGAGTGCCTGAGTTGGGGCTCCGGTTGTTGGGCGCTGGCCTGAGTGTCTGCTGTTTGCGGTGCCTCAAGCCTGTCCGGACTGCCCACAGTGACTGGGCTCTCTTCCACTTGGTTCCGGTGTTCGGTCACCTGTGGTGGAGTGAACTCTACATCGTGTTCTTCCTCTGCTTCTTCTATGGGGTTGCTGAACCTCCTTTTTATTTGATCCACGTGTTTGTGGCAGATTTGTCCATTGGTAAGTTTAACTACCAGAATCCTATTTCCCTCTTTGGCAATCACAGTGCCTGCGAGCTATTTGGGCCCTGCAGTGTAGTTGAGGACAAAGACAGGGTCATTGACATCAATACATCGCGTCCTCACATTCCCATCATGGTAGTCACATTGTGACTGGCGCCTGCTCTCACCAATTTCTTTCATGGTGGGGTGTATAAGGGATACCCTGGTTTTGAGCGTCATTTTCATTAGCAGCTCTGCGGATGGAACCCCTGTGAGCGAGCGTGGTCGGGATCTATTGGCCAACAGGAGGCGTGATAAGTGGCTTTGTAGGGAACCCCCTTGGATTCTGAGCATCCCCTGTTTGATTATCTGCACTACTCGTTCCGCTTGGCCGTTTGAGGCCGGCTTGAACGGTGCCGTTCTGACATGGTTGATACCATTTCCTGCCATGAAGTCCTGGAACTCAATGTTTGTAAAGCAGGGGCCATTGTCGCTGACCAAGACGTCCGGTAGACCATGGGCGGCGAACATTGCCCGTAGACTTTCTACCGTGGCAGAGGATGTGCTTGAATTGAGAATGTCACACTCAATCCATTTGGAGTACGCGTCTACTACAACCAAAAACATTTTTCCCATGAAAGGACCTGCGTAGTCCACATGGATGCGTGACCATGGCTTGGCGGGCCAGGACCAGGGGAAAAGGGGGGCTTCCCTGGGCGCATTGCCCAGCTGGGCACACGTGTTGCACCTGCGAACACAAAGTTCCAGGTCTGCATCTATCCCTGGCCACCAAACGTGTGACCTGGCAATTGCCTTCATCATGACAATGCCCGGGTGCTCATTGTGGAGTTCTCGGATGAACGCCTCTCTGCCCATCTGGGGCATGACTACTCGGTTTCCCCATAGTAGGCAATCGGCCTGAATCGAGAGTTCAAAAAGGGAAGCTCAGTTTATACATGGATTACAATGACAGTTGAATATATGACAAAGCGGACCATCACCTTAAGCCAGGCGTTCACGGCCTCAACTTTGAGATTCTCCCAGAATCAAAAGTCACTGGCAAGTACTGTGCAGAAAATAACTGTTGATGAAAGAATTAGTCCGACTCAGAGTCCGCCAAAGGGTGTAAATGTGAATCGCTTAACATGCTGGCATTGCGGGGGTAACCATCAGGCCCATCGGTGTCGATTCAGACACTATGTGTGCAAAGGCTGCGGCCAAAAGGGCCACCCACACCGAATGTGCAGAAGAACTGCAACTCAAAACGTGGCAGAGGAGTCGGCAGGAGGTTTCCGATCCAGCAAGGATCATAAAGTACAAACTAAAGAGGCGACTCAGCCCGAGGAAGCAGAGCATGGGGTGCACACCTTCATTACCAAAAGTCCCCCCATGATGATGAAAGTCAAGATAAATGGCATTCCTGTTTCCATGCAGTTGGACACGGGGTCGAGTAAGTCACTTATGAGCCAGAAGGCATTTGAGAGGCTGTGGGGCAACAAAGAACAAAGACCGAAGCTGAGCCCGATTCAGACAAAGCTGCGCACATACACCAAGGAACTGATCCCATCGGCAGTCCGAATGTAAAGGTATCATAGACATAGACATAGAAACATAGAAAATAGGTGCAGGAGTAGGCCATTCGGCCCTTCTAGCCTGCACCACCATTCAATGAGTTCATGGCTGAACATGCAACTTCAGTACCCCATTCCTGCTTTCTCACCATACCCCTTGATTCCCCCTAGTAGTAAGGACTTCATCTAACTCCTTTTTGAATATATTTAGTGAATTGGCCTCAACAACTTTCTGTGGTAGAGAATTCCACAGGTTCACCACTCTCTGGGTGAAGAAATTCCTCCTCATCTCGGTCCTAAATGGCTTACCCCTTATCCTTAGACTATGTCCCCTGGTTCTGGACTTCCCCAACATTGGGAACATTCTTCCTGCATCTAACCTGTCTAACCCCGTCAGAATTTTAAACGTTTCTATGAGGTGCCCTCTCATTCTTCTGAACTCCAGTGAATACAAGCCCAGTTGATCCAGTCTTTCTTGATAGGTCAGTCCCGCCATCCCGGCAATCAGTCTGGTGAACCTTCGCTGCACTCCCTCAATAGCAAGAATGTCCTTCCTCATGTTAGGAGACCAAAACTGTACACAATACTCCAGGTGTGGCTTCCTCAAGGCCCTGTACAACTGTAGCAACACCTCCCTGCCCCTGTACTCAAATCCCCTCGCTATGAAGGCCAACATGCCATTTGCTTTCTTAACCGCCTGCGGCACCTGCATGCCAACCTTCAATGACTGATGTACCATGACACCCAGGTCTCGTTGCACCTCCCCTTTTCCTAATCTGTCACCATTCAGATAATCGTCTGTCTCTCTGTTTTTACCACCAAAGTGGATAACCTCATATTTATCCACATTATACTTCATCTGCCATGCATTTGCCCACTCACCTAACCTATCCAAGTCACTCTGCAGCCTCATAGCATCCTCCTCGCAGCTCACACTGCCACCCAACTTAGTGTCATCTGCAAATTTGGAGATACTACATTTAATCCCCTCGTCTAAATCATTAATGTACAATGTAAACCGCTGGGGCCCCAGCACAGAACCTTGCGGTACCCCACTAGTCACTGCCTGCCATTCTGAAAAGTCCCCATTTACTCCTACTCTTTGTGTCCTGTCTGACAACCAGTTCTCAATCCACGTCAGCACACTACCCCCAATCCCATGTGCTTTAACTTTGCACATTAATCTCTTGTGTGGGACCTTGTCGAAAGCCTTATGTAAGTCCAAATATACCACATCAACTGGTTCTCCCTTGTCCACTCGACTGGAAACATCCTCAAAAAATTCCAGAATATTTGTCAAACATGATTTCCCTTTCACAAATCCATGCTGACTTGGACCTATCATATCACCTCTTTCCAAATGCACTGCTATGACATCCTTAATAATTGATTCCATCATTTTACCCACTACCGATGTCAGGCTGACCGGTCTATAATTCCCTGTTTTCTCTCTCCCTCATTTTTAAAAAAGTGGGGTTACATTGGCTACCCTCCACTCCATAGGAACTGATCCAGAGTCTATGGAATGCTGGAAAATGACTGTCAATGCATCCGCTATTTCCAAGGCCACCTCCTTAAATACTCTGGGATGCAGTCCATCAGGCCCTGGGGATTTATCGGCCTTCAATCCCATCAATTTCCCCAACACAATTTCCCGACTAATAAGGATTTCCCTCAGTTCCTCCTCCTTACTCGACCCTCCGAACCCTTTTATATCCGGAAGGTTGTTTGTGTCCTCCTCAGTGAATACCGAACCAAAGTACTTGTTCAATTGGTCCGCCATTTCTTTGTTCCCCGTTATGACTTCCCCTGATTCTGACTGCAGGGGACCTACGTTTGTCTTTACTAACCTTTTTCTCTTTACATATCTATAGAAACTTTTGCAATCCGTCTTAATGTTCCCTGCAAGCTTCTTCTCGTACTCCATTTTCCCTGCCCTAATCAAACCCTTTGTCCTTCTCTGCTGAGTTCTAAATTTCTCCCAGTCCCCGGGTTCGCTGCTATTTCTGGTCAATTTGTATGCCACTTCCTTGGCTTTAATACTATCCCTGATTTCCCTTGATAGCCACGGTTGAGCCACCTTCCCTTTTTTATTTTTACGCCAGACAGGAATGTACAATTGTTGTAGTTCATCCATGCGGTCTCTAAATCTCTGCCATTGCCCATCCACAGTCAACCCCTTCAGTATCATTCGCCAATCTATCCTAGCCAATTCACGCCTCATACCTTCAAAGTTAGCCTTCTTTAAGTTCTGGACCATGGTCTCTGAATTAACTGTTTCATTCTCCATCCTAATGCAGAATTCCACCATATTATGGTCACTCTTCCCCAAGGGGCCTCGCACAACGAGATTGCTAATTAATCCTCTCTCATTACACAACACCCAGTCTAAGATGGCCTCCCCCCTAGTTGGTTCCTCGACATATTGGTCTAAAAAACCATCCCTTATGCACTACAGGAAATCCTCCTCCACCGTATTGCTTCCAGTTTGGTTAACCCAATCTATGTGCATATTAAAATCACCCATTATAACTGCTGCACCTTTATTGCACGCACCCCTAATTTCATGTTTGATGCCCTCCCCAACATCACTACTACTGTTTGGAGGTCTGTACACAACTCCCACTAACGTTTTTTGCCCTTTGGTATTCTGCAGCTCTACCCACATAGATTCCACATCATCCAAGCTAATGTCCTTCCGAACTATTGCCTTAATTTGCTCCTTAACCAGCAATGCTACCCCACCTCCTTTTCCTTTTATTCTATCTTTCCTGAATGTTGAATACCCCTGGATGTTGAGTTCCCAGCCCTGATCATCCTATGCAACAGAGCCAGCCACGGTGCCATGAACTTGGCTGCTGCTGCCCTCCCCTGATGAGTCATCCCCCTCAACAGTGTCTGTTTTGCAGGGGGATGACCACAGGGGACTCCTGCACTACCTTCCTTGCACTGCTCTTCCTGTTGGTCTTCCATTCCCTATCTGGCTGTGGACCCTTTCCCTGCGGTACGACCAACTCGCTACACGTGATACTCACGTCATTCTCAGCATCGTGGATGCTCCAGAGTGAATCCACCCTCAGCTCCAACTCCGCAACGCGGACCGTCAGGAGCTGGAGGTGGATACACTTCCTGCACACATAGTCGACAGGGACACTGGAGTCATCCCTGAGTTCCCACATGGTACAGGAGGAGCATAACACCTTACCGAGCTCCCCTGCCATAACTTAACCCTTAGATACACTTAAATTGGCAACAACAATGTTAAAAGTTACTCACTGATATAGAAGAGAAAAAAGAAAAACTACTCACCAATCACCAGCCAATTACTTACCCTCTTGGCTGTGACGTCACCTTTTGATTTCTTTCTACTTCTTTTTTGCCTTCTCCCTGTAGCTGCACAAGTCACGCCTTTTATAGGCCTCTCCACGCACCTCCTCGACGCTGCTCCCGACTGCCGCCGACACTGGGCCCCGGACTCCCTGCTGTGCCTTTTATAGGCCTCACCAACGCACCTCCTCGACGCTGCTCCCGACTGCCGCCGACACTGGGCCCCGGACTCCCTGCTGTGCCTTTTATAGGCCGCTCCACGCACCTCCTCGACGCTGCTCCCGACTGCCGCCGACGCTGGGCCCCGGACTCCCTGCTGTGCCTTTTATAGGCCTCACCAACGGACCTCCTCGACGCTGCTCCCGACTGCCGCCGACGCTGGGCCCCGGACTCCCTGCTGTGCCTTTTATAGGCCTCACCAACGGACCTCCTCGACGCTGCTCCCGACTGCCGCCGACGCTGGGCCCCTGTTGGAGAGATACACGAATTGCCACTGTGGGTTATACCAGGCGACGGGTCAACGCTTCTTGGCAGAAGCTGGATGGGGAAGATTCGGTGGAAGTGGGAAGACATCAAAGCACTATCTTCAGTGGACGATGCTTCCTGCGCTCAAGTGTTGAGCAAGTTCCCATCCCTATTTGAACCAGGCATCGGCAACTTCACAAGCGCCAAAGTGCAGATCCACTTGGTCCCCATCTTACCCTCTTGGCTGTGACGTCACCTTTTGATTTCTTTCTACTTCTTTTTTGCCTTCTCCCTGTAGCTGCACAAGTCACGCCTTTTATAGGCCTCTCCACGCATCACAAGGCTCGAGCGGTCCCTTACATGAAGAGGGAGAAAGTGGAGATCGAATTGAACAGACTTCAACATGAGGGAATCATATCACCAGTCAAATTCAACGAGCGGGCCAGCCCGATTGTTCCGATACTTAAGAGCGATGGCACGGTCAGAATATGCGGCAACTACAAGGTAACGATCAACCGAGTTTCATTACAGGACCAGTACCCGCTACCCAAAGCCAATGATCTTTGCGACATTAGCAGGGAGAAAGGCATTCACCAAGCTGGATCTAACCTCCGCTTACATGACCCAGGAGCTGGCTGAGTCGTCGAAAAGAATTAACGTGCATTAACACACGCAAGGGACTGTTTTTGTATCACAGGTGCCCGTTCGGGATCCGCTCGGCTGCAGCCATCTTCCAAAGGAACGTGGAGAGTCTGTTGAAATCGGTTCCACGCACCGTTGTATTTCAGGATGACATCCTAATCACTGGTCGCAACAACACCGAACACCGATAGAACCTGCAAGAGGTTTTAAGTCAACTAAACAGAGTCGGACTCCGACTGAAACGATTCGTGTGTCTTCCTGGCGCCAGAGGTAGAATTCCTGGGGAGGAAGATTGCAGCAGACGGCATCAGGCCCACAGACTCGAAGACAGAGGCCATCAAGAATGTACCCAGACCACATAATGTAATGGAGCTGCGTTCGTTCCTGGGACTCTTCGACTATTTCGGTAACTTTCTTCCAGGGTTGAGCACCTTGCTCGAACCGTTGCACAAGTTGCTACGCAAGGGAGACGACTGGGTTTGAGGTCAAAATCAAGAGGCCGCCTTCAAAAAGGCCAGAAACTTGCTGTGTTCGAACAAGTTGCTTATATTGTATGACCCAGGCAAACGTCTAGTTTTAGCATGTGATGCGTCGACGTACGGTGTCGGGTGTGTTTTACAGCAATCAAATGTAGTGGGCAAACTCCAACCGGTTGCATATGCATCTAGAAGTCTATCCAAGGCCGAAAGAGCCTCCAGAATGGTCGAGAAGGAGGCTTTGGACTGTGTCTATGGGGTAAAAAAAATGCACCAGTATTTGTTCGGACTCAGGTTCGAGTTAGAAACTGACCACAAGCCCCTAATCTCACTATTTTTGGAAAGCAAAGGCATAAACACTAATGCTTGGTCGCGAATCCAAAGATGGGCACTAACACTATCTGCCTACGATTATACGATCCGCCACAGGCCAGGCACTGAGAACTGCGCCAATGCCCTCAGCCGGCTACTGTTGCCCACACCAGGGTGGAAATGGCGCAGCCCACAGACTTGTGCCTGGTCATGGACGTCTTCGAAAAGGAAGGGTCACCTGTAATGGTCCGCCAGATCAGGACCTGGACCAACCAGGACCCCGTGTTATCTCTTGTAAAAAGTTGCATCCTCAATGGGGGCTGGTCAGTGGTCCCAAGAGAAATGCAAGACGAGATAAAGCTGTTTCACCATCGTAAAGACGAAATGTCCATCCAATCGGATTGCCTCTTATGTGGCAACCGTGTCGTCCTGCCAAAAAAAAGACAGGGCAACCTTCATACATGACCTAAACAGGGCCCACCCAGGCATAGTCACGATGAAGGCTATCGCCAGGTTCCACGTCTGGTGACCCGGCATTGACTCGGACTTGGAGTCGTGCGTGCGCTAGTGTAACACTTGCTCACGATTCAGCAATGCCCCAAGGGAGACTCCACTTAGTCTGTAGTCCTGGCCCTCAAAACTATGGTCCAGGATCCATGTAGATTATGCGGGCCCCTTTCTAGGAAAAATTTTCTTCGTTGTAGTGACGCCTACTCTAAGTGGATTGAATGTGTAATAATGACAACCAGCATGTCACCGCCACCATTGAAAGTCTCAGGGCCATGTTCGCCACCCATGGCTTGCGTGACATTCTGGTCAGCGACAATGGTCCATGTTTCACCAGCTTGGAATTCAATGAATTCATGACTCGCAATGGCATCAAACATGTCAGGTCTGCCCCGTTCAAGCCCGCATCCAATGGCCAAGCAAAGCGGGCAGTCCAAACCATAAAACAGAGTTTGAAAGGCGTCACAGAAGGCTCCTTACAAACCCGCCTGTCCCGGGCGCTGATCAATTACAGGACACGACCCCACTCGCTTCCCGGGGTCCCCCCTGCGGAGTTACTAATGAAACATGCACTCAAAACCAGGTTCTTCTTAGTCCACCCTGACCTCAACGATCAGGTGGAAACCAGGCGTTATCGGCAAGACATGTACCATGATCGCGTGGCTTATCACATGACATCACTGTAAATGACCGTGTTTGTGCTGAATCACAGTCATGGTCCCAAATGGGTCGCTGGCATTGTTTCCGCAAGGAGGGGAATAGAGTGTTTGGTGTCAAACTGCTTAATGCACTAACGTGCAGAAAACATTTAGACCAGACCAAATTGTGATTTACAGGTAACTAGGAACTACTGGGAGAGGACCTTACCTTCAGCGATCCACCTACACACACCCAATCAGCAACAGACCTAGCTGCCAACCATGAGGATGATCCCACCATCTTGGACAGCCCAGTCAGACCAACAGCACTGCAAGACAGCAGTGGCCCGACCAACTCACCCATGCCAGAAGTGACACTCAGACGATCAACCAGGGAGTGCAGAGTTCTGGATTGCCTCAACCTGTAACTAACTCGAATCAAAGACTTTGGGGGGGAATGTGGTCATATATGTATACTCTGTATATACTATGCTGGTACCACTAGAGGGTGCAACTGTGGGAGGCCCAGGCAGCAGCTATATAAAAGGCTGGTCACCACATTGCTGCCTCATTCTGGGCTACAAAGAGACTAAGGTCTCAGCAGTTCAAGCACAGCACAAGGCCTCATGGAGTTGTTCTACAGACAAGAAGAGACATATTAAAACCAAGCAGCAAGCAAAACTCATACGCCACCAGCTATAAACCAGTGACAGCTATGAACATGCATTCTGTGATGTTCACAAAAGAGTATAGAATAGAACAACAAATAAGTCTTTTTGTTTAATTGTGCAGTTCATTTAATTTTGATACAAGGAGAATATCACTTGTACGGATCATCTGGAGTCCAGGAAAGGGCTGAAGTCTTTTTCTAGTCCTCTGGATTTGGGCATGGTGCCGGAGGATTGGAGGACTGCTAATGTAGTAACCTTGTTTAAGAAGGAAGAAAGGGATAGGCCGAGTAATTACAGGCCTGTGAGCCTAACCTCAGTGGTGGGAAAATTATTGGAAAAAATCCATAAAGACAGGATAAATCTACATTTGGAAAGGCAGGGATTAATTAGGGACAGTCAGCACGGATGATCGTTAAGGGATGATCGTGCTTGACTAACTTGATTGAATTTTTTGAGGAGGTAACCAAGAGAGTCGATGAGCGTATGCATATGGACTTTAGCAAAGCTTTTGATAAGGTCCCACATGAGGGTGCAACTGTGGGAAGCCCAGGCAGCAGCTATATAAAAGGCTAGTCACCACATTGCTGCCTCATTCTGGGCTACAAAGAGACTAGGGGCTCAGCAGTTCAAGCACAGCACAAGGCCTCATGGAGTTGTTCTACAGACAAGTAGGTTACAGACAAAGAGGCTAAAGCCCATGGGATACAAGGCAAAGTGGCAAGTTGGATCCAAAACTGGCTTGGAGGTAGGAAGCAAAGGGCGATGGTTGATGGATGTTTTTGTGACTGGAAGGATGTTTCCAGTGGGATTCCACATGGCTCAGTACTTTGCTTTTTGTGGTATATATCAGCGATTTAGATTTGAATATAGGGAGTATGATTAAGAAGTTTGCAGACAACACTAAAATTGGTTGTGTGGTTGATAATGAAGAAGAAAGTCATGGGCTGCAGGAGGATATCAATCTACTGGTCAGGTGGGCAGAGCAGTGGCAAATGGAATTTAATTCAGAGAAGTGTGAGGTGATGCACTTTGGGAGGGCTAATAAGGAAAGGTTATATACATTAAGCGGTAGGCCACTTAAAAGTTTAGATGAACAAAGGGACCTTAGGGTGTTTGTCCACAGATTTCTGAAAGTAGCAGGTGGATAAGGTGGTTAAGAAGGCATACGGAATGCTTGCCTTTATTGGTCGAGGCATAGAATATAAGAGCAGGGAGATTATGCTTAAATTGTATAATAGTTTGGTTAGGCCACTGCTGGAGTACTGCATGCAGTTCTGGACGCCATATTATAGGAAGGACGTGATTACACTAGAGAGGGTGCAGAGGAAATTTACTAGGATTCTGCCTGGAATGGACAATCTTAGTTATGAGGACAGATTGAATAGGCTGGGCTTGTTCTCATTGGTACAGAGGAGGTTGAGAGGAGACCTCATTGAGGTGTACAAAATATTGAGGGGCCTGGACATAGTGGTTAGTATGGGCCTATTTCTATTGATGGAGGGGTCTATTACGAGCGGGCATAGGTGGTGGAAGGTTTAGATTTTACGCAGAGGGTTGTGGGGATCTGGAACTCTCTGCCTGGAAGAGTGGTGGATGTAGAAACTCTCACCACTTTTAAGAGATGGTTGGATGGGCACTTAACATAGAAACATAGAAAATAGGTGCAGGAGTAGGCCATTCAGCCCTTCTAGGCTGCACCGCTATTCAATGAGTTCATGGACCTAGAGCTGGTAATTGGGATTAGACTGGATGACCTTTTGTTGACCGGCACAGATATAATGGTAAGTACTGCAGGGAATCGAATACGGCCAGGGTGATCTCCTGGAATAGTTTCGATCGCCTGGATGGGTCGGAGAGGAATGTTCCCAGATTTTTTCCTCCCTAAATTGGCCTGGGTTTTTATCTGGTTTTTGCCTCTCCCAGGAGATCACATGGCATCGATTGGGGTGGAGTGTAGAATGTTTCAGTATAAGGGGTGTCGCAGTTGTGTGAGGCAGACTGGTTGGGCTGGTTACTCTTTGACTTTCCGTTATTGTTCATAGGTTTATATGTAACCTTCAGGGCTGCTGACCAA
Organism: Pristiophorus japonicus; assembly: GCF_044704955.1. Taxonomy (NCBI): domain Eukaryota; kingdom Metazoa; phylum Chordata; class Chondrichthyes; family Pristiophoridae; genus Pristiophorus; species Pristiophorus japonicus. The sequence continues at coordinate 299,911,889 of NC_091978.1, forward strand.
GGCCGTGTGGCTCTTTGTCGTCTAGCGTGGACATGAAGGGCCGAAATGGCCTCCTTCTGCACTGTAAATTTCTATGTCTAACAGAACAGACATAAATTCACCCGGGATAGAGAACTGGTTGGCAGACAGGCAGCAGAGAGTCGGGATAAACGGGTCCTTTTCAGAATGGCAGGCAGTGACTTGTGGAGTGCCGCAAGGCTCAATGCTGGGACTCCAGCTCTTTACAATATACATTAACGTTTTAGATGAAGGAATTGAGTGTAATATCTCCAAGTTTGCGGATGACACTAAACTGGGTGGCGTGTGAGCTGTGAGGAGGACGCTAACAGGCTGCAGGGTGACTAGGACAGGTTAGGTGAGTGGGTAAATGCATGGCAGATGCAGTATAATGTGGATAAGTGTGAGGTTATCCACTTTGGGGGCAAAAACACGAAGGCAGAATATTATCTGAATGGCGGCAGATTCGGAAAAGGGGAGATGCAACGAGACCTGGGTGTCATGGTTCATCAGTCACTGAAAGTGGGCATGCAGGTACAGCAGGCGGTGAAGAAGGCAAATGGTATGTTGGCCTTCACAGCTAGGGGATTTGAGTATAGGAGCAGGAAGGTCTTACTGCAGTTGTACAAGGCCTTAGTGAGGCCTCACTTGGAATATTGTGTTCAGTTTTGGTCTCCTAATCTGAGGAAGGACGTTTTTGCTATTGAGGGAGTGCAGCGAAGGTTTACCAGACCGGCCATTCCAGGGATGGCCGGACTGTCATATGAGGAGAGACTGGATCAACTGGGCCTTTATTCACTGGAGTTTAGAAGGATGAGAGGGGATCTCATAGAAACGTATAAGATTCTGACGGTACTGGACAGGTAAGATGCGGGAAGAATGTTCACGATGTTGGGGAAGTCCAGAACCAGGGGACATAGTCTTAGGATAAGGGGTAGTCCATTTAGGACTGAGATGAGGAGAAATTTTTTCACTCAGAGAGTTGTTAACCTGTGGAATTCCCTGCCGCAGAGAGTTGTTGATGCCAGTTCATTGGATATATTCAAGAGGGAGTTGGATATGGCCCTTACGGCTAAGGGGATCAAGGGGTATGGAGAGAAAGCAGGAAAGGAGTACTGAGGGAATGATCAGCCATGATCTCATTGAATGGCAGTGCAGGCTCAAAGGGCCAAATGGCCTACTCCTGCACTTATTTTCTATGTTTCTATGACCCGGATATGCCAGATCCTGGCTCTGGGGCCCAGTTGCCAGTGTGACCTTTTTAGGATGGAAGTTCTGCCCACCTCTATTGACATAAGTGGGATGGGGGCTCCCTAAAATTTTAACAAAGAAGCAAACATCTGAAATTCCATCGGAGTTCTCTATTGGATCATAGAAACATAGAAAATAGGTGCAGGATTAGGCCATTCGGCCCTTCGAGCCTGTACCACCATTCAATGAGTTCATGGCTGAACATGCAACTTCAGTACCCCATTCCTGCTTTCTCGCCATACCCCTTGATCCCCCTAGTAGTAAGGACCATATCTAACTCCTTTTTGAATATATTTAGTGAATTGGCCTCAACAACTTTCTGTGGTAGAGAATTCCACAGGTTCACCACTCTCTGGGTGAAGAAGTTTCTCCTCATCTCAGTCCTAAATGGCTTACCCCTTATCCTTAGACTGTGACCCCTGGTTCTGGGCTTCCCCAACACTGGGAACATTCTTCCTGCATCTAACCTGTCTAAACCCGTCAGAATTTTAAATGTTTCTATGAGATCCCCTCTCATTCTTCTGAACTCCAGTGAATATAAGCCCAGTTGATCCAGTCTTTCTTGATATGTCAGTCCCGCCGTCCCGGGAATCAGTCTGGTGAACCTTCGCTGCACTCCCTCAATAGCAAGAATGTCCTTCCTCATGTTAGGAGATCAAAACTGTACACAATACTCCAGGTGTGGCCTCACCAAGGCCCTGTACAACTGTAGTAACACCTCCCTGCCCCTGTGCTCAAATCCCCTCGCTATGAAGGCCAACATGCCATTTGCTTTCTTAACCGCCTGCTGTACCTGCATGCCAACCTTCAATGACTGATGTACCATGACACCCAGATCTCATTGCACCTCCCCTTTTCCTAATCTGTCATCATTCAGATAATCGTCTGTCTCTCTGTTTTTACCACCAAAGTGGATAACCTCACATTTATCCACATTATACTCAATATATAAAACGCAAGATTTACATTTTCTAAAATGATGTTGTGTTTATAAGATTCTAGTTACCTGTACTAGATGAAGCAATCTCTTCAACAACTCCAAGAACAAAATATTTTGTATATCAATTGGTACAAAAACATCTTTGTAGTATATTCATAGATACGAGTAACATATTACCTTGCAGTGTTAGCTGTTTTGATATTTTGGGCATAATGTCAATGCCATTTTTCAACCAGTTGATGAAGGGATTTGGAATGCCTTCAGCATGACACCTGAGACTGGCAGTCACTCCTGGTTCACGAGCCTGGCTTTCTGGATACACCCTCATAACCGGAGGAACTGCATGTGAAGTAGAAAAATAACAAGTCAGTGCATTACAGAGATTCTAAAACAGCATTAAGATAATTATTGCAACCTTCCTCAAAGATGGGCGTATTCTGGTGAAAATGCCATGCACAGGATGATCAAACAATTCCGGAAGAACACTTTGGCCATGACTTGCGTAATTTGGTACCTACTGACATACAGGTTAATAAGATATCAGGTTTATTAGACATGGTCCACATTGGGTACAGAGTTATGGTTTGTTAAGGCTGAAATTGCCCCTGTTTAAAGCCCCGTTAGCGCCTCAGGTGATCGCTAACGGAGTGCAATATCATTTTGCCCGAGGAGCACCTCAGAGGAAATTGTCCCGGAGGTTTGGGGGGCGCAAACCCGGCAATGACCTCATCAGTGTGCACGCCGTCACCTCACCATCCCATGTCAACCCCTTTGCACCCCGCAGGGGAAAGCGCCCCGCGGGCTGCAAGGCTGGCATCGGTGGATGTCAACGCCAGCTTGCCGATGGACATCCACTGCTGGGGCATCCCGTAAAAGGCCTTTATTGCCCCAGGCTGCCATTTTATTTTGTTGGCTGACTCTTGGGTCGGCCCGACAATGATGGCCCTCACGTCGACCAGGCTGCCATCATGCAGCCTGGCACTCCATTTTGGGTGACGGGCCGCTGGCCCGGTCGATCGCGTCCCTGATGGCCCAGTGGCGGCCACCAAAGGGCCTGCAGAATGCGCAGCAGCCTTCCCCTTTAAGTGAATGGGAGGGATGTTGTAGCACGTCAGTGCTACGCAGATGTTCCACTTCGTTTCAGGGGCGCATGGCCCAATTTTACATCAGGGGTGGGACTTCCAGGCCGGTCGCAGGAAGTCCCCGCCCCAGAAGGGGCGCGGGGCAATTTCGGCCCCGTTGTGTTTGTCTTTTTGAAATTTCTTGTAAAATTAAAGCAATTAGAAGATGGGCAATTGCAATCAGTGATTAGTTGAGATTTACACATTCTTTATGTAGTAAGGGCAAATATGTCCATGAATTGACATGTGTTTCTAACAACCTCCAGCTGTAAATTTGACAGTAGTTCGGCACAACACCTGGAGAAATGGCATCAATGGCCATTTTTAGCCATTTACGCTATTTTTCCGGGAGATCTGCTAGAAAACCGCTGTGGAAATTGCAGGTCTAGGTTTGGATAACTGTGTAGAGTAAATGTTTTGCTTTGTGTTCACTGTTTTGTGTTCACTGGGAAATCGCAAGGTGCAGGCCACAAATTCCTGGCACACGAGGATTGTGCTAACAGAAAATTTGCCTTATTTACCCGTATTTACTTGAGGATTTTATGTCCTTTACACTTAAATTTCATATTTTGTTTCAGATGCAAAACAATCTTTAAAGAAAAGAGAAATAAAGCCTGTTGGCTTTTCTAAATTTGGGGAGCAGAGAAGCCTGTAATTGACCTCAGAATGTCCTTATTTATGGCAATTAGACCTTATGGCTTTACAGGGATATAATTCCACTGTAGCAACAAAATAATACATTGTGCAATATATATGATAAATGGACCTAGCATTATAAAATAGCTTTCCCAACAAATGACAGCCTGTTCTCCAAATTACTGTCAACAATGCACGGGACGTTTGTGAGTACTTAAGTAAATGTTTCCAATCTGCCCCATCATTTTCCCATCTCCTCTTCCTCTTTCCCTCTTTCTCGATTCCTAACGAACACCTTATCTCGTCTTGCCCTTACATATTTTACCTTGTTGATCACAGGTTCTTTTGATTTCTACTTATTCCGTTCTCAATGAATCACTATAACAATTACAACTCCAATGTTTGAAAACAGTACTACAATTCTAAGGTGAGTCCGGACCGGGGTCAAGCAGGGCTGCGTCATTACCCCAACCCTCTTCTCAATCTTCCTCGCTGCCATGCTCCACCTCACAGTTGATAAGCTCCCCGCTGGAGTGGAGCTAAACTATAGTACCAGTGGGAAGCTGTTCAACCTTCGCCGTCTCCAGGCTAGGTCCAAGACCACTCCAACTTCTGTCGTCGAGATGACGCCTGCATCTGTGCGCACACAGAGGCTGAACTCCAGGACATAGTCAATGTAATTACCGAGGCGTATGAAAGCATGAGCCTTACGCTAAACATTAGTAAGACAAAGGTCCTACACCAGCCTGTCCTTGCCGCACAGCATTGCCCCCAAACATCAAGATCCACTGCGTGGCCCTGGACAACCTGGACGACATCCCCTATCTCGGGAGCCTCCTATCAACAGGAGCAGGCATTGATGATGAGATCCAACACCGCCTCCAGTGCGGTAGTGCAGCCTTCGGCCTCCTGAGAAAAAGAGTGTTTGAAGATCAGTCCCTCAAAACTGTCACCAAAATCATAGTCTAGAAGGCCGTAGTAATACCCGCCCTCCTGTATGGCTCAGAGATGTGGACCCATGTACAGTAGACACCTCAAGTCGCTGGAGAAATACCACCAGCGATGTCTCCGCAAGATCCTGCAAATCCCCTGGGAGGACAGACGCACAAACATTAGCGTCCTCATCCAGGCCAACATCCCCAGCATTGAAGCACTGACCACACTTGATCAGCTCCGCTGGGCAGGTCACATAGTTCGCATGCCAGACATGAGACTCCCAAAGCAAGCGCTCTACTCAGAACTCGCCCACAGCAAACGAGCCAAAGGTGGTGTTAGATCTCTTAATTTCCAATGAAATACGAACTCCGGTTGTAATTTTAATGTAACTTTATTCTGGCAGCAGCAACAAGCTTCTGGCTTTAAGCCAGGCCTTTGTCCTTCTGAGACCACATGGCCAAAATGGCTGTTTTTATACCTGGTTCAATTTACAGAAAAGAACTCGCCTTCTTTGGCTCAATTGATAGTCTTTTAACCTTTAATTGGTTCGCTACCCAAGGTCCGAAAATGTCAAGTTGATTGATGACCTAATGCAACATGCTGAGTTGCACGTAGCAGCTTTGACTTGGGGTTCTGTGAATTTTCACAGCCTGTCTGAATGCAGCCTGTTTGAATTCTCTATCAATCCCCCCTTTGATTCTTTCACAAACTGAATCATAAAACATCAGGTATCACTGATTAAACATTCGACAAAATAATTTCATACATGTTAATAGAGTTTCCTTCTAAAATTTGTTGATGTGTTTCGCCACATGTCCGGACTAGTAGCTTCCACACAAATTTACACCAACCCGAGTTCCATCGTGGCCACAATGCAAGTCTGGTTTTAGTAGGTTAATTAATCTTATTCCAAATTAATCCAAATTAATATCTTAATTCAACCAGTAAACAACCTTCCCTTAAGCATAACATAGCCCTGTGCCACGTACAGACGGTCTGCTGGGACCTGCAAGGTGTCTCACCTGCGGGACAGCAGCTACAGCCGCCTGGTCGCAACAACATTTAATCAACATAAAGGAACAATATAAAAGTAAAATAATTACAACGAATACAATCAAACCTTCCACCAATGAAGTTCCTATTGAACCTAGCCATTCAGTGGCTCCGCTCCACAAAGTGACTGATGGGGGTTGCTTATGTTTTTCTACCTCCTTTTGGATATGCTCCGCTAAGTGGGTAATTTCTTCGGAGCTATCTGGGATATACGTGTAACACTCAGTTCCGAGTTAGGCGCAAGTACCTCCCTTTTCAGCCAGGATGTAGTCAAGGGCCAGTCTATTCTGTAGGGCTACTGTGCGGATTGCTACCATTTCTGCATTGATTTTAACTAGGGCCTCTGAGGTATCATTGGCTACCCGTTCCACAACGGATGCCATGTTAATGGATTCCCTTACCAGTCTGGCGGTCCCATACCTGGGGATCAGAATGGCAAAGCACCTCTCTGTTTCTGTGATAGCTCTCTTAGGCCCGGTGTAAATGTTCCAACAGTGACTTTATATGATACATATAAGGCACAATGTAGGCTAAATAGCAGGATCCCGTCCAATTCTGGGGCAGCCAAGGGTAGGCCAATAGGTGCCATTATAGGCAATGAATGTTAGCTGTTTCTTTGTCAGCAACACTCCGGGGCCTGTCCAGGCTGTTCCATCTGTTTTATTCAGAATCCCCGTTACGTTCAAAATTCCCACATCGGCCCAGTTTGGACGGTTCCGTGGCTTGATTATATTATAATTCCGGGAGCAGTTAATATACCCCATATTTTGGCCTCCTTTGATGTTTCTAATCAGACGGACTGATTCCCCCGGTCTTCCTATTCCCGTTGTATTAGTGATAACAAAAAATGGGGGCCGTTTGGAATTATTGTAGCACGGTTGGTATCCCCCTTCAAAGATAGTCAGATTGTAACCTGCTGACTTCCATTTACGTGCTCAGTTTTCCGTATCCTGAAATGCCTTGCCTGTTTTGTTTTGATGAATTATCCACTCAGCCATTTCCGAGATATTCAAGGGAACTGGCCTCAAGGGAATCCCTCCCTTTGAGTGAATAGGAATATGCGCACAAACCCAACAACTAGAAATGTTACCTTGTTTGGCATAAATGTATGACATATATAAAAAGGTATTTACATGTAATTCCCTTGGTACTCTACTATTTCCCTTTGGTACAGAGGGTCAGCTAGTAAAAAGTAGGCAAATGCCTAGAATACCTACAGTCAGTAATACAGTAAATTTATACATTTTGGCAAAAAGTAATTGTCCTTATTAGATTTCAGCTTCGGTTATGGGTGCTCGTTTAACGTGTGAAGCGTGGATCCAGGCTTTCTTTCCTTGGACTTTAACAGCTGCCTGGGTGGTCAATAACACTTGATAAGGTCCCTCCCACTTGGCACCCAAAGGTTCTTTATGCAACTTTTTCACATACACCCAGAGTCCCGGGATAATGTTGTATCCTCCTTCGGGTGGATTACCCCAAGCAGACGATACCTGTCGGGAAACAGAACTGTTATGTTCTGACAGTATGATAACAAAGTGTCACTCATTAAGTGAACATCAGCTTTCCTTGAATCAATAGTTCCTGGCAGCGACATGGGTCTTCCTGTTATAATTTCAAATGGGCTTAGACCTGTAGTTCTGTTCAGGGTTACCCTAATGCTACATAGCACTATTGGTAGTGCCTGGGGCCATGATGTTCCTTCTTGGTGATATTTGGCAAGCCGTTGTTTCAGAGTTCGATTCATTCGTTCTACTTGTCCTGATGATTGTGGATGATAAGGACAGTGTAAATCCCACGTAATGTTCCATAACCTACAGACTTCTTGGCAGACAGCACCTGTGAAGTGTGTTCCCTGATCTGAGTCAATGCTACTCGGGACTTCCCATCGGGGAATGTAATCCTTACACAAGACATTTGCAGTGTGATTGGCTGTGGCTCTTTTAGTTGGGACAGCTTCTACCCATCTAGAGATTCTGTCGACCATGACAAGAATGTTAGTGTATCCTTGGCATGAAGGAAGAAATATATAATCAACCTGCAGATGCTGGAATGGTCCGACAGGGGCAGGGGGCCTCAGTTGGGGCATTACCGTGATGGGTCCAGAATTATTTTTCTGGCAGATCACACAGCAGTCTGCTACCAGCTGGGCATGTTTTTTAAATCCCCGACCCCACCAGCTTTTCTGGAACTGTGCCGTCATCTGTTGTGAGGCCAAGTGTCCCCACGAGTGGATCTGTTGGGCTAAAAAAGGCATAAGCGCTTGTGGCGTGACTGGCTTGTTGGTAACTCTTTGTCTCCAGACACCATCTTCACATCGCTTAATTCCTGCCTCAATCCATGTCCATTTTTCCTCTCGGGAGCACTCGCCTTGCATTGTTTGAAGGTCTCGTGTCAGAGTCCTGAGTGCTTTCAATCTGTACATCTGTGTTGGTTCTTCTGGGGGAACGCCCTGTGAGGCGGCATCTTTAGCTGCCTGGTTGGCTAGGGCATTTCCCTGTGCTTCCGCGGTATTTTCCTTGGTATGGGCCTTACACTTCAGGATGGACACTTCCTGAGGTAACTGTATGGCCTCTAGTAAGTCTCGGACTTCTTTTCCATTTCGGATAGGTGTACCGGCAGCAGTGAGGAATCCTCTTTTCCGCCATAACAGACCAAAGTCGTGAGCGACTCCAAAAGCATAACGCGAATCTGTGTAGACATTAGCTGTCTGTCCTTCTGCTATTCAACAGGCTTCTGACAGGGCCCGTAACTCGGCCTGTTGTGCTGACGTTCCTGAGGGTAAACATCCTTTTGCCACTACCTCATATAAGGTTGTAACTGCCCATCCTACTTTTCTGGTACCACTGTCAACAATGGAGGAACCATCTGTAAACAGGATGAGGTCTGGGTTCTGCAGAGGCTCCTCTGCTGCTAAGGTTGCTTCTTCTGTTTCTTTTAAAATCTCCACGCAGTCATGCTCTTCACATTCTCCCCCCTCTTGCTCCCTCGATTCTGACATCGGGAGCATAGTTGTGGGATTAACCGGGCTGGCCCAGACGATATGGAGATTAGGAGCTTCCAAAACTGCTGTCCAGCGGGTCCATCTAGCTGCCGTCATCTGAGACATTCTATTCATAGACAGCAAAGCATGTACGGTGTGGGGACACTTGACAATCAGCTTTTGGTCAAGGACTAGACCCGCAGTGATCATTATCGCTCGACATGTAGCTTCAATGGCCCTTAGGCAACTGCCCCATCCGAGGGCTACTGCATCCAGTTTTGCCGAATAATAGCCAATAGGTCTTTGCTGATCCCCATGTTCTTGTGTCAGTATAGCTGTCATATATCCTTCTTTCTCATGGACAAACAGGGTAAATGGCTTACCACTGTCGGGGATTCCCAGAGCCGGTGCCGAACACAAAGCCTTTTTCAAACTCAGGAAGGCCTCTTGCTGTTCCTTACTGAGGGTGATGGCTTCTTTAGAGGCACGTTTCCCCTTTAAAATATCATTCAATGGCTGAGCAAGCTGTGTGAAGGAGTCAATCCAATTTCTGTTAAAGTTACACAATCCCAAAAAAGACCTTAGTTCCTGAATAGTGGTGGGTTTTTTAGCAGCCTGAATGGGTGCAGTTCTATCCTGGGTAAGTTCTCTCTTTCCTTGTGAAATCTTTTGTCCCAGGTATACAACCTCTTCTTGGGATATTTGTGCTTTGTTGATGCTGGCTTTATGTCCTTTCAGCCAAAGGTGGTCCAGCAAAGCTCGTAAATCTTGTTCATGCTGTTCTTCCGTGTTTGAAGCTAGCAGGATATCGTCTACATATTGGATGACTGTGGATGACAGGGGAGGTAATTCTCGCAAATGGCTTTGTAAAGCCATGTGAAATACCATAGGGCTGTTGTGGAAACCTTGCGGTAACCGGTTCCAAGTATACTGTTGTCCTTGGACCGTGAAAGCAAACCACTGTCAAACTTCCGGTGCCAGAGGCACCGACCAACATCCGTTGGCCATATCTCTCACCGAGAAATATTTATGTTCCGGTTTGAGGGCATTAAAAATGGTGCGGGATCTGCGACCAAAGGAGCTTTTTGATGAATACACTGGTTAGCTTTCCTATAATCGACAGTCAAACGCCAAGTCTCATTAGATTTCTGTACCGGCCACACGGGGCTATTGGAGGAGCTATGCGTTTTATTAAGCACCCCTTGTTTCTCTAATTGCTGAATAACTGGTAAGATTCCCACGATAGCAGTTGGACTGATGGGATACTATTTAGTGCATGGAGGCTTGGTCCCGGTAAATGACGCAGGCTCCATCTGGAGTAGGCCACAATTGTTCTTATCTTTAGCCCATATCGGGTGTTCCTTCAATTCTTCTTTCTTCAAAGTTCTAACTGACCATGTCACCCGACCATCCTCGAAATGCAACGATGAATCTACTTGGATTAGAACGTCCATTCCCAAAAGGGGTTGATCTACTGGGCCTATCCAGACTGGCATGGTTAGTTCATGTGGACCCAGCCCTATAAGTACCGGTGTTGTCCTTTTAATTTCCATTTTATGGCCCCCAACTCCATAGGCTGTACGTGCCCTATCATCCAACGGCAAAAAGTCTCCATATTGTAGGGTTAAGCATGTTAATTCCGCCCCTGTATCTAAAAGACAGTCCACATCCTTATCGCCCACCCTCACAGTTATATATATAGCCCATCTCCCCTTTGTTGTATTAGTGCGAGGAGTGGGGCCAGGGTGGGTTCCAATCGTTTTTTGCTATTCCAAGTAACTCCTTCTGTTGTTGTATTGTCAGTCGCTTAAATGCTTCTATGAGGTCATTATCTTGTGACAAGCCTGGTTTGTTGGCTGAATTGTATCCCTGGTTGCGTCCTCTTCCCCGGCCACGGCCTTACTGTTTTGCCCTGCACGTCTTGGCCCAGTGACCTTCTTTCCCACAATAATGACATTTTCCGGGTAATGTTCCTAATAACTGCTTATCGGAATCCTGGGATTTCCATCCCATAGCCTGTACAGCTCGGACTTTAGCCCCCATATCCCGATCTAATTGGTTACATCGATCCACTAATGCTGCAAAGGTAGTTCCTCTACCTTCCCAGTCCTGTAACACTACCTTAAGCATTTTGGACAGTTCTGGCTGCCACGAAAGTTGCTTTCAGGGGACCAAACACTTGTTCATCCATTTCCTCATCCGTATTATTCATACCCAAATGTTCTAGCCACGTGCATCTAAACCGCTCGTCATACTCCAGGACCTCCTCTGTTCCTTTCTGTTGGCAGGCTGCAAATTTTTCCCCAGTCTGTCTTAGCTGGACTGAAGGCTTGCAGCCAGTGTTTAATCGCGTCCCACCCTGTGTCTAATTCTTGCTCATCCTGCTCCAAAGCTTCTTCTACCTTGTCGTGCAATTTTCTTCCCTGTGTTTTTGGCACCATTATGGTCAAAATTTGCACTCCGTCCCAGGGATGAAGTTGATATATATTTCTTAAGCGGTCCAATTGGTCCCACATTTTTACTCCCCCATTCTTTGAATTGGGCAATTCCTTGGACCATTTATCAATTTTCTCTGGGTCTGCCGGATCATGAAATAAGTATTCTGCATACACCCTTTTCCTCGTTTTTTTGGTTCCGCCCTCATCCGCAGTCTCTTCTGATTTGACTACAACTCGTCTTTTTTTAAACGGGGCAAAGCGCACCCCTAATTCTTCATCCTCCGACCCTGTATTGTCGGAGGATTCAGAATCTGTATCTATTCCTCGGTCGTGTCTTCGGGTTTGCGCTTTTAATTTATCCAAACATGGGTACCCTGGGAATTGACCGATACATTTTCCTTTTCCTATTACTGTCTCTTGACCTAATGATTTTCTCCATTCTTTAATTTCACCTTTAAGATCTTTAACTTCCGCTTTAATATCGTCCAAGGACCATTGTCCTTTGGAGGTACCGTACTTTTGTTCGATCTTAATACAGGTTTTATATAAGTCGAATTGTTGCTCTATGTATTCTTTCAACTGTTGGAGAATTTCCTCTATCGAAACCTCGGTGGTGCCTGCCCACCTTTAACAGTTGTAGGCCATTCTTTGCTCTTATCTCCTGCTGCCATAATACTGATTTCTTTACTGGGGTCTCGAGTCATAGGCTTTCCAGCCGATCAGTGGGTCGGTGATTAATTAACTAACACACCGTTGAAGTTAGACGTCTATGGGACCTCGAGCCGACTACCAACCGGAGGGATCGCAAACCGGAGGCTTTCGGAATCGCGTAGGAGAGGCGAATTTAGACTTTTGACCGAGGACTTTTATAAAGAGGAGTCCTTACCTCAGTATGTAGGTCCGATGTCCAAAATTTAGTTTCTTCCCTCAGCGATCGTGTTCGTGACGCCAAAATTGTTAGATCTCTTAATTTCCAATGAAATACGAACTCCGGTTGTAGTTTTAATGTAACTTTATTCTGGCAGCAGCAACAAGCTTCTGGCTTTAAGCCAGCCTTTGTCCTTCTGAGACCACATGGCCAAAAATGGCTGTTTTTATACCTGGTTCAATTTACAGAAAAGAACTCGCCTTCTTTGACCTTATTGGCTGAATTGATAGTCTTTTAACCTTTAATTGGCTCGCTACCCAAAGTCCTAAAATGTCAAGTTGATTGATGACTTAATGCAACATGCTGAGTTGCAGGTAGCAGCTTTGACTTGGGGTCTGTGAATTTTCACAGCCTGTCTGAATGCAGTCTGTTTGAATTCTCGATCAGGTGGGCAGAGGAAACGTTACAAGGACACCCTCAAAGCCTCCCAGATAAAGTGCGATATCCCCACTGACACCTGGGAGTCCTTGGCCATAGACCACCCTAAGTGGAGGAAGTGCATTCTGGAGGGCGCTGAGCTCCTCGAGTATCGTCATCGAGAGCATGCAGAAATCAAGTGCAGGCAGCGGAAGGAACGTGCAGCAAACCAGGCTCCCTGCCCACCCTTTCCCTCAATGACTATCTGTCCCACGTGACAGAAACTGTGGTTCTCGTATTGGACTGTACAGCCACCTAAGAACTCATACTAAGAGTGGAAGCAAGTCTTCTTCGATTCCGAGGGACTGCCTATGATGAATGTGCTTCTGAGTATATATTTTATGGCATTTGCTAACTTCTTTTCTATTACCTGTAATTAACATAGGCCTGCAAATGGCACAACTGGTACACAGCAAATGTATTCACCACTGAAAAGAAGTTCAGTTCTGTGAATCTAACTTCACAACTTAATCCCCCACGGCCCAAAATTGTTCATGTTGTTATTGTCCAAACCTTTCCCAACATATCAACCCATGATGGATTTTGGGTAGTAAAGTGGAGTTGAGTTAGAAGATCAGCCATGATCTTATTGAATGGCCTACTCCTGCTCCTATTTCCTATGTTCTTATGATTTTCCGACCGTAATGAACAGAAAATCAACTTCCCAATATGCATTTCTGGCAGGCAAGGCTCCACTCTGTTATGTGCATTCTTAAAATCAACCTATCATTTACTTGTATTGGGCACGAAGTAAACAGGATGACAAATAGTAGTTCCATGATCGTAAGCATGTTCGAAAGAAAAGAAGAATATCCATTTTCAGAGCTTACAGGAAGATCTGTACAATGAGATCTGGTACACCTGTACAACTCACTGCAATAGTTCATCTGCAGTTTATTCCTGCTGAGGCATATGCAACAGATGATTTGATGATTCAGGACTTCAGGCACCTCTTTAATGGAGTGGTACATGGCAAAGTGGTTGAATCCTCATACAGCCTTTGCAGAAGGTTAGAAAGTTCTCATGGTATAGAAGTTGAGGGCAACTACAATCTTCTCTGCCACTGGTAATGCAGTGTCGATGGTTACTGTCCCTGTAAGTGTTTGTGAACGAGGCCAGATGATCGACCCGAGCCTCTTCAGGCATGGCTCTTTTGTCAGCCCAAGGGGTTGACTCTGTTGTAGCATGCGGTAGTAACTGTTGTGAGTTGTATGCCTCCTAAGCTCACTGTGCTCCTGGGCTGACGTGTCCTGTCCTGCTTCACTGCAATATGCCCACGCACAATTGCTGCACCCATGCTCTTGGGCAGTAAACTCCTTTGTACTACTGACTTCTCTTATTGCTATAGTGATACTTTGAAATCTTCCCCTTGATTAAGCTTTTTAATGACAGGGTTGATGTGGAGGAAAATACTCACTTCTCAGTGTATTCTTCAGCTCTGGAATGCTGCATGGCTTGTCACTAACAACCTTTAACAAGTTAAATTGTTTTTTTCCTCACTTTTCACCTCTTTTTTTACTCCTTTTTCAGGATAGAAATGTTCGGGCAGCTTTAAATGGAGATGAATCATCCATCGATCCTTTTCCTCTAACACTCTAAGACTCGTTATTAAGGTCTACATTATTGCACATTAAAGAACACTGAAATATTGGTTCATACCTTATGTTTTGTTTTGCAAATGTACTTTACAAAATTTAGCAAATAAAATCATAATTCAACCAATAATGAACAGAATGTTTGAAATCTACCATAAATCAATCAAGTTAACTAATTAGTTTTTTTAACTAATTAATTGGAGATTTTATCTTTATTTATTATTCAGATGGCAGGTCCCTGTAATAAGCAAGCTTTGTACAAATGAAAATCACACAAAGACAAAGATTTATTTTCCTACCTAAATTGATTTAACTTTTGTTAAAATTTGCAACTTGAGTGGGCAACGACTTGACTTGCAGTCAGTATGCTGTGAGTTTCAGCTCTAGTCTGTGGTCACTAGAACACATTTGGCTTGGCTGAGAAAGCTTTATCAATTATCTACTGAACAGTTGGTTGTACTGAGGCTATTTTGAGGCTAGATTTTCCACCCATTGATTGTAAGTAGGAGGTAAATCTAGCTCTGATCTTGGGAAGGGACAGGAGAGAGTAAGGGGGGAAATTGCCTTTTGGCAATTTGGAGTGGATAATTCGAATTATGACTGGGAGGTGGAGGGAGGAGGCGGGAAATTCTGCTCTTTAACTTTTTTACCACTTCCCAGCGCTTTGTGGCACTGTTTGAGGTGGTGTACGGGCGGATTTGCGTCGGGAGTGGGGATGGAGATGACGTCAGTTCACTTAAAGGGGAGGAACACTGCAAGGCCTCCTTGATGCCCACTGGGCCACCAGAGACAGCTTCAGTCGGGCCAGCAGCCCAGCACCCAAGAGGGGGTTCCAGGCTGCCTGTTGGTGGCTCAGCCAAACCAGCGGCCGCCATTGTCGGGCCGACTGTAGAGTCAGCCGACAATGAAAACAAAATGGTGGCCACGGCGGTGTGCCCTCTCATTTAAGGGCGGACGCAGTGCCCAGCTCTCTGGAGCACCGACCGGCGGTGGCTGCGCTCCTGCGGGGGCAATTTCCCCCGTGGGGTGGAAAAGGGGTCGTCGCCGGTCGGTAAAGGGACGGCGCATGGCTGACAATGGGTGGAAACATGTGGCGCGGCGGAAACCCGGTAATGCCGCCCCCGGCCGAGGGGTAATAGCGGACAAGTCACACCATCCACCTGCCCCCGGTCAGAAAAGCCTCACTGGGCCTTAAAAAAGGGGCAATTTTGGCCCCTAAAGGTTGGGGGAGCAATAGCAGACTGTAGCTGACAGCAGGAACTTGGAAAATCGACCCATGGAGCAAATATTGTTTTGTTTCCCGAGTGCCTAATTAACAGAAATTACTGTTGTGTTGAGTACAATGTCAGCAGTAATGAAGCATTAATGATCAGTAATACTGGGTGTGCCAGTTAGCACACATTTCCTGCCTGATTCTCGCATCATAGGAAATTCTTCATGACTGCAATTCTGCGCTGAGCACCACAGCGCTCCAAACATCTGTAAAATAGTTACGTCAGTTGTTGCTGAAAAATGGCTTGTGAAGCTAAATGCAACACCAAAGACAAAACGAAGCTTTGAGTATCCTCATACCAGTCTTGCTGCAGTTGTACAGGGTATTGGTGAGGCCACACCTGGAGTACTGCGTGCAGTTTTGGTTTCCATATTTATGAAAGGATATACTTGCTTTGGAGGCAGTTCAGAGAAGGTTCACTAGGTTGATTCCGGAGATGAGGGGGTTGACTTATGAGGAAAGGTTGGACCTCTACTCATTGGAATTCAGAAGAATGAGAGATGATCTTATCGAAATGTATAAGATTATGAGGGGGCTTGACAAGGTGGATGCAGAGAGGATGCTTCCACTGATGGGGGAGACTAGAACTAGAGGGCATGCTCTTAGAATAAGGGGCCGCCCATTTAAAACTGAGATGAGGAGAAATTTCTTCTCTCAGAGGGTTGTAAATCTGTGGAATTCGCTGCCTCAGCTGTGGAAGCTGGAGCATTGAATAAATTTAAGACAGAAATCAACAGATTCTTAAACGAGAAGGGAATAAGGGATTATGGGGAGTGGGCGGGGAAGTGGACCTGAGTCATGATCGTATTAAATGACAGAGCAGGCTCGAGGGGTCGTATGGCCTACTCCTGCTCCTATTTCTTATGTTCTTATAACTTGTGTTCAGTGGTGTGCAGTCTTCAGTTACAGTTGAGTTGCTGTATATTTTAATAGAAATTTTAAGTATATGACATAAAGGGGATTGTATTCAAGGATTAGTGAGAACTGGAGCGGGATGCCGATGACCCCAGGTGGCATTCAAGGTATATCAAGTTTTGTCATTCCATTACATAGTGGGTCAATCAGGCCAGGTATATCTATTTGGTAATGATATTGAAGGGTTTACTGGAGCTACAATAACAAACCATTTATTTTAAAAACAACTCCGTGAGGCACTGCCAGTGGATGCCAAACTTTCCGGCACTGAGGACATCAAGGCATAGAAATTTGGCTCCATACACTTCAATTCATGACAGCATCATCTTGGTAAGGCAAGTGTTAGGAGCGTGCGCCAGTAGTATGTAGAGTAAGCAGATCATGATGTCAATCAGTGTACAATGCTGATTTGACGTTAGCGCTGACATTTTCTTCTTCAGCGTTGGAGCTAACACCCTGTCTTAACCTCGCACAGTGAACATGTGTTCAGCAGCAGCAAGGACCCCCCCACCAGTGATATTTAAAAGGATCAGAAAACACTCTAAGGTGAGATGTTGATTAACTTCTCCTGGCTCTGTGTAAGTTGGTGGAAATGTTTGGTACTTTTTAAGAGTTGTTTAAAGTTGGTGAAGTGACAGGGAGTGGTGCAGCAAGTGGAGAAGATCTTGGTTCTGACTTCAAAGGTTCTAGTCAGACCACTTGCTCTCAGTCCTGGGTGCTAAAGTTGTCATCCCCCTTGTCCTGCAGCATGACAGGGTGATGGTGCAGCAGTAGCGAAGAAGGGGACAAGCTGCTCATAGAGGGGGTAAGAGGGGAGAAGGGCTGGCAGCAGGAGGCCTTGCCCAACTAGGGTCTTCCGAGAGCAATTCTCTTACCTCAACCTGAGCCTGGAGCAGTTGTGAGGCATCTGCACTTTAGGAAGGAGATACTCACAGAACTCTGCCACCTCTTGCAACCAGTCCTGCAGCCACACACCAGGGCAAGGACAACACCACTGTGGCTGTGAAGGTGACCATGGCCTTGAATTCCTCATGTCAGGATCCTTCCATGCTGAAGCAGGCAATATCTGCAACATCTCTCATTTCACCATCCACTGCTGCATAAGAGAGGTGACAGGCACTCTTTATGCCAGGAAAGGAGAATACATTATCTTCTCTCTGACCAGAAAGAAGTAGGCGGAGCATGCACTTGGCTTTGCCAGCATAACAGACTTCCCCATGGTGCAGAGCACCATCGACTACAGACAAGTGGCTTTGCAGGCACCGCATCTAAATGCTGAGATGTATCACAATCCCAAAGATTACCACTCGCACTGGTTGTGCGACCAGGCTTAGCACATCATGATGCTGAATGAACAGTATTCTTCCACCAGTGTTGATGCTGCTATTCTGCACAAGTCCACTGTTCCCTCACTTTGTGATCCACTGAGACAAATTAGAGGCTGGCCAAGGGAAAACCTTTGACCACCTGGCTCATGATTCCTCTCCGCAACCCAATCACAGGTGGGGACCATGTGTTCAATGAGAGCCATGCTGCCACAAGGAATCTGGTAGAGCCGACTACTGACATCCTTAAACAATGCTTCTCCTGCCTGGAGGAGCCTTGCAGTACTCACCTATGCGTGTCTCAAGATTCGTCATGGTCTGCTGCATGCTCCACAACCTGGCCATCATGAGGGCACAGCCCTTGCCCCAGGCATACGGCGATCAGCTGAGGAGGAGGAGGAGGATGAAGCAGAAAGGAAGAAACAACCCAGACAGCCCCTTTCTGCCCGGCCTGTTCGTGATCAACTCATCTGACTATGGTGCCACTGAACAAACTCCTAATTTCTCATTCAACAAAAACCCCAAACCTTAGCTTCTCTCTGTTACTGACCACCAGTGTCCTCTTGGCTACAATGCTGAAACAAAAGCCACCACAAAAGAAAGATTCCAATCCAAATTTATACATCCAATATTACATAGCAATGTCAACTAATCACCCTTGTACGTTCCTTTAGTGCCTCTTTTTACTGTGCCTTTACCTGTCCTACGGATTGCTACCCAAGTGGGGGAGACTGCAGCTCATAGAATCATAGGGCTAGACTTTCCCTCAAGCCCCCTCCCCCACCAGATTGCTGCCCAAAAAGACTGCGAAGATTCTTCAAATAACGCTGGTGAAAAATTCCATAAAAAAGGGAAAAAATACAGCCCGGCGAGAAAATGGATCTTATATGCGGTTAAACGTGATCCTTAGCAAAATGGCCAGCTCTTGACCAGAATACTCAAATTTAGACCGAAGCTGCGGTTGGGCTAGGGAGGGGGGAAAACCCCAAAAATATTTTTTCAATGAAACAAAAAATAAAAATTTAGAAAACATTCTCAAGAGGCTTTTTAACTTAATCGTTGTGAAAATTTTTAAAAATAATTATAAAAAAACTTTTAACTTACCTACCATCCGGCAGCTTCTCGTGGCCGTTTTTTTTTATCTTACCTGCGGGTCACCGCCGAGGCAAAACTTGGACGGTGGTAGTTTTCTCAGTGGTGCAAGCAGGTGCACGTGGGCGATCCGCTCCCCAGCGATATTTTGAAAATGTCAGCGGAACGCTTTAAAAAAAATGAAGTGGGAACTTTCGCCGGGTGGTTTTTCACCGAAAAAGAGCTGTACCGCCGAGAAAACTGCCGAAAATGAAGAGGAAAGTCTAGCCCATAGAATCATAGAAATTTACAGGACGGAATAAGGCCATTTCGGGTCATCATGTCCGCGCCGGCCGACAAGAGGCTATCCAGCCTAATCCCACTTTCCAGCTCTTGGTCCGTAGCCCTGTAGGTTACGACACTTCAAGTGCACATCCAAGCACTTTTTAAATGTGGTGAGGGTTTCTGCCTCTACCAACCTTTCAGGCAATGAGTTCCAGATCCCCACCACCCTCTGGGTGATGAAACTTCCCCTCAAATTTGCTCTAAGCCTCCTACCAATTACTTTAAATCTATGCCCCCTGGTTGTTGATCCCTCTGCTAAGGGAAATAGGTTACCCTATCCTCTCTATCTAGGTCCCTCATAATGGTATACACCTCAAATAAAGTCTCCTCTCAGCCTCCTCTGTTCCAAGGAAAACAACCCCAGCCTATCCAATCTTTCATCACAGCTAAAATTCTCCAGTCCAGGCCAACATCCTCGTAAATCTCCTCAGTACCCTCTCTAATGTAATCACATCTTTCCTGTAATGTGGTGACCAGAACTGCAGGCAGTAATTTAGCTGTGGCCTAATTAGTGTTTTATAGAGTTCATGCATAACCTCCCTGCTCTTGTATTCTATGCCTCGGCTAATAAAGGCAAGTATTCCACATGCCTCCTTAACCACCTTATCCACCTGGCCTGCTACTTTCAGGGATCTATGGACATGCACTCCAAGATCCCTTTGGTCCTATACGTTTCTCAGTGTCCTACCATTTAATGTGTATTCCCTTGTCTTGTTAGCCCTCCCCAAATGCATTACCTCACACTTCTCCAGATTAAATTCCATTTGCCACATTTCTGCCCGCCTTCCCAGTTCATTGAAAACTTCCTGCAGTCTACAGCTTTCTTCTTCATTATCAACCACACAGATAATTTTAGTATTATCTGCAAACTTCTTAATCATACCCGCTACATTCAAGTTTAAATCATGAATACATACCGCAAAAAAGCAAGGGACCCATGACTGAGCCCTGTGAAACCCTACGGAAACAGCCTTCCAGTCACAAAAACACCCATCAACCTTTACTCTTTGCTTCCTGCCTCTGAGCCAATTTTGGATCCAACTTGCCACTTTGCCCTGGATCCCATGGGCTTTTACTTTCGTGGCCAATCTGCCAATTAGCTTTGCTAATATCCATATACACGACATCATGTGTACTACCCTCATCGACCCTCTTGGTTACCTCCTCAAAAAATTCAATCAAGTTAGTCAGACACATCCTTCTCTTAACAAATCCATGCTTACTGTCCTTGATTAATCCTTGTCTTTCCAAAAGATTTATCCTGTCCCTCTGAATTTTTTCAATAATTTTCCTACCACTGACGTTAGGCTGACTGGCCTGTAATTACTCAGTCTATCTCTTTCTCCCTTTTTAAACAAAGATATAACATTAGCAGTCCTCCAGTCCTGTGGCACAACACTTCATTGGAATATAATAGTCAGAGCCTCTGCTATTTCCTCTTTTGCTTCTCTTACCAGCCTGGGATACATTTCATCCAGGCCTGGGAAATTATCCACTTTAAAATTTCCTAAGCCCCTTAATACTTCCTCTCTCACTATGTTTAATTCATCTAATATTTCACACACCTCCTCATGATTGTAATGTCCCTCTCTTTGTTAAAACAGATGCAAAGTATTCATTAAGAACAATACCCATGTCTTTTGCCTCCACACACAGATTACCCTCATGGTCTCTAATAGGCCGCACTCTTGCTCTTAATGTAATAATAAAACATCTTTGGATTTTCCTTGATTTTACTTGCCAACATTTTTTCATGCTCTCTCTTTGCTTTCCTAATATCCTTTTTAATTGCACCCCTGCACTTTCTATACTCCTCTCAAGTTTCTGCAGTATTAAACCCTCGATATCTGGCATAAGCCTCCCTTTTTTTCTTTACCCTTCCCTGTATGTCCCTTGACATCCAGATGATCTTGCAGGATGACGTCAAGCAGTTCTGGACCTAGAAAGCCTAGCTGCAGACTGCATTTCAATTCGGCCCATCATCCCTTTTGTGTCTGTAATCTCTCCTGCCTTCCACCCTATCGCAGACTTTCCCTTTTGTTCTTTCTTCCCCTTCCCCTTTCAGTGCTTCTTAAGACTGTGTTCTTTTTGAACATTCACCAGTTCTGACGAAGGGTTATCGACCTGAAACGTTAACTCTGTTTTTCACTCCACAGATGTTGCCTGACCCACTGAGATTTCCAGCATTTTCTGTTTTTATTTCAGATTCCAGCAACCGCAGTATTTTGTTTTTGTGTTGAAGAAGCCATTAAACTTCTTCCTGCATTGCATCCATGTCGTCGGGGCTAAATTGCTGGCATTCGCCACAATTGTTATCTGCTTCCATTGAACTTTACACTGTTGTCTGGAGGGTCTCCTGGCTCCTGAGGAAACAACACCTCTCTCTTCGGGTTGACCTCCTGATCAAGGCCTCCAGCGCTCTAGCAGGGAACGTTGGAGCACGCTCTCTCCCCTGTTGTAAAATAATTTTTGTTTTTCCCTCCTGTCAATCTCTTCCCCAGCCAGTTCAATGAGCTGCTGCAGGCCAAAGGCACCTGCCCTTTAAGAGATGCAGACTGCCTTCAAGAAGTGCATTAGAACTTGGGCCCACTGCTGAGCATGGCCACTAAGCAGCATGCCCAGCGCGGGGCCTGACGCCGCAATCATGGTATTCAGCAGGCAACATGAAGTTTGCATGCTGCCTGCATTCCTTTGAACAGGTGATCACGCATCACAATCCTCAATGCCCATGTTTGGGGGCAAATTAATTTCTGGGCCCTGCAGTCTTGGTCAAAGCTAAGGCCCACCCAAGTGCCACCCAAAGGACCGCCGAGTGACCTGGCGGTACTTTGGTAGGGAGATTCCTCAAAAAATTCTGCAATGACCACCCGGCAGCAAAAAAACGACTTACGCCGTGAATCTGGGTGACAGTGAGCTCTCAATCTCGGTGGCAAATGCAATCCTTGCTAAAGTGCCGCAGAGGATTGAGTCGTGTCCAGGGAGGGGGGAACATATAAAAATAAAAATTTACACAAAAAAACCCACTAGAAAACCTTCAGGGGACCCTATCCACTTGAATCGCTGTAAAAAAATAAATAAAAGAAGTTTACTCAGCTTTTTTTGCAGGTCTTCATACTTACCGTTGGGTTAGACTTGCCTCCACACAGCGATCCTTCCCCCTACTGCCGCTGACTCCTGTCCGGAGCAATCTGGCAGCTCGGCGGGCGGGACGACACTTATGTGCCTTGCATGTTCGCGGCCGTCAGCGGGCGGTTCCCAGTGGTCCTCCCCTCCCTCCGGCAGGAGGCCTAGAAAAAACTGGCACCGAGGGGAGACCGCCGAAAAAACTCACCAAGTTCGGGCCCTTAGACTTCAGCTGTCCATCGATGTATCAAGGAGGTCACAGGTGCCTTATTCTGCTACATTATCTTCATTGCTAACTAACATCTGCAGTATGATATGGCAGCACAATCTACAAGTCTGTTGATTTTTCCAGGGTTCAGAGGGTCATGAATTACACCCATGCTGTGTTTTAAGTACCTGTGAATAATGTTATGCCCTACATGAATGGTAATGGATTTTATTTTTAATTGCTTTGTGGGCATAGTATGCAACGACTGTAACAAAATCGTGCAGTTCAGTGCTTGCTTCCTCAGAAGCTCTTACAATGAATCAATTTCAGGCAATCATTGGTGCCATTCTTATTTGAAGGAAAAATGAAGAGTGGAAGGACACATGCACGCTCCTTATTTACTCCATCAAATCCCTTCATGATTTTCAACACATCTATCAAATGCATCTGTCCATGACAGCATTGATAGCAGCGACCACCGTACAGTCATTGTGGAGAGGAAGTCACGTCTTCATACTAAGGATACCATCTATCGTGTTGTGTGGCACTATGACCATGCTAGTCCGAGAGGCCAGAGAGTTCGGTGAATTTGGGAGGCTAGGCGTCCGAGGAGCAAGAGGGCCAGAGGTAGGCGAGGAGTTCACTTCTAGCGAAGAGCTCATAGCCCTCATCCGGGCAGGCAAGTGGTTGGCTGCTTGATTGGTAAGTATCTCTCTTTTTCTTTTTAATTAGATTTTAATTAGATAAGTCTAATTAGAGGGATGGCAGGGCAGCTCAGTCCTGTGGACTGCACATCCTGTGGCATATGGGAAGTCCTGAATGCGTCGCACAGCCTGGACAACCATGTGTGCAGGAGGTGTCTCCAGCTTCAACTACTCAACCACCTTAAAAGCATGCAGGTAGAAGGGTGACCACCAGACGGAGTAAGAAAGTTAGGCAGGTTGTGCAGGAGTCCTCCCCGAATCCATCTCGCTTTCCAACCGATATTCTCTTCGGAGCACCGGTGAGGGCAATGGTACCTCAGGGGAATGCAGCCAGAGCCAAGGCACCATGGGTGGCTCAGCTACACAGGGGGAGGGACAAAGAATAAAAGTGATATAGTGGATAGCAAGAGCTATTTCCCTTGGTGGAGGGGTCAATTATGAGGGGGCATAGTTTTAAGGTGGTTGGGGGAAGGTTCAGAGGGGATTTGAGGGGAGGCTTCTTCATGCAAAGGGTTGTGGAACTCATTGCCTAGAAGGGTGGTGGATGCAGAAACCCTCACCACATTTAAAAGGTGGTTGGATGGGCACTTGAAGTGCCATAACCTGCAGGGTTACAGACCTAGAGCTAGTAAATGGGATTAAACTGGATAACCTCTTGTTAGCTGGCGCAGATACGATGGTAAGTAATGCAGGGAATTGAAAATGGCCAGGGTGATCTCCTGGACTAGTTTTGATCACTTGGATGGGTCAGAGAGGAACTTTCCCAGATTTTTTCCCCAATTGGCCTGGGTTTTTAATCTGTTTTTTGCCTCTCCCAGATCACATGGCTCCTGTTGGGGTGGAGTGTAAAATGTTGTGATGCAAGGGGTATCACAGTTGTGTGAGGCGGACTGGTTGGGCCAGATGCTCTTTACCTTTCCGCTATTGTTCATTGTTCATAGGTTTATATGTAACCTTCAGGGCTGCTGACCAAGGGCCGTGTATCTCTTTGTTGGCCGGCGTGGACACGATGGGCCGAAATGTCCTCCTTCTGCGCTGTGTTTTTTGTTTCTAAATGGGATAGATTCAGCACAGATCTAGCAGGACAAAACTTGGCATCCATGAGGTGCTGTGGGCCATCAGCAGCAGCAGATTTGTATTCCACCACAATGTGTAACCTCATAGCCTGGCATATCTCGCAGTCTACCATTACCATCAAGCCAGGGGACCAACCCTGGTTCAATAAAGAGTGTAGAAGAGCATGCCAGGAGCAGCATTAGGCATACTTAAAATTAGGTGCAAAACCTGGGGAAACTGCAGCACAGGACGACATGTGTGCCAAAAAGTGGAAGCGGCATGCTATAGACAAGGCTAAGCGATCCCACAACCAACGGATCAGATTAGAAACATAGAAAATAGGTGCAGGAGTAGGCCATTCGGCCCTTCGAGCCTGCACCGCCATTCAATGAGTTCATGGCTGAACATGCAACTTCAGTACCCCATTCCTGCTTTCTCACCATACCCCTTGATTCCCCTAGTAGTAAGGACGACATCTAACTCCTTTTTGAATATATTTAGTGAATTGGCCTCAACAACTTTCTGTGGTAGAGAATTCCACAGGTTCACCACTCTCTGGGTGAAGAAGTTTCTCCTCATCTCGGTCCTAAATGGCTTACCCCTTATCCTTAGACTGTGACCCCTGGTTCTGGACTTCCCCAACATTGGGAACATTCTTCCTGCATCTAACCTGTCTAAACCCGTCAGAATTGTAAACGTTTCTATGAGATCCCCTCTCATTCTTCTGAACTCCAGTGAATACAAGCCCAGTTGATCCAGTCTTTCTTGATATGTCAGTCTCGTGAACCTCGCTGCACTCCCTCAATAGCAAGAATGTCCTTCCTCAGGTTAGGAGACCAAAACTGTACACAATACTCCAGGTGTGGCCTCATCAAGGCCCTGTACAACTGTAGCAACACCTCCCTGCCCCTGTACTCAAATCCCCTCGCTATGAAGGCCAACATGCCATTTGCTTTCTTAACCGCCTGCTGTACCTGCATGCCAACCTTCAATGACTGATGTACCATGACACCCAGGTCTCGTTGCACCTCCCCTTTTCCTAATCTGTCACCATTCAGATAATAGTCTGTCTCTCTGTTTTTACCACCGAAGTGGATAACCTCATATTTATCCACATTGTACTTCATCTGCCATGCATTTGCCCACTCACCTAACCTATCCAAGTCACTCTGCAGCCTCATAGCATCCTCCTCGCAGCTCACACTGCCACCCAACTTAGTGTCATCCGCAAATTTGGAGATACTACATTTAATCCCCTCGTCTAAATCATTAATGTACAATGTAAACAGCTGGGGCCCCAGCACAGAACCTTGCGGTACCCCACTAGTCACTGCCTGCCATTCTGAAAAGTACCCATTTACTCCTACTCTTTGCTTCCTGTCTGACAACCAGTTCTCAATCCACGTCAGCACACTACCCCCAATCCCATGTGCTTTAACTTTGCACATTAATCTCTTGTCGTACTGCCACATCCATTCATGAATGGTGGTGGACCATTAACCAACAAATGGGAGGAGGAGGCTCCATAAATATCCCCATCCCCCCATTATCAATGATGGCAGAGCCCAGCACGTGTGTGCAAAAGACAAGGCTGAAGTGTTTCAACCATCTTCAGCCAGCAGTACCAAGTGTTTGATCCATATCGGCCTCCCCCTGAGGTCCTAACCTTCATGGAAGCCAGTCTTCAGCCAATTCGATTCACTCTATGTGATATCAAGAAACAGCTGAGCGCACTGGATATGGCAAAGGCTGGGGGCCCTAACAACATTCTGTCTGTTGTGTAAAGACGTCTGCTCCAGAACTAGCCGCGCATCTAGCCTGCTATAATACTAGCATCTACCCGACAAAATGTAAAATTGCCCAGGTATGTCCTGTTCACAAAAAGCAGGAACAAATCCAATCCGGCCAATTACCACCCCATCAGTCTACTCTCAATCATCAGCAAATTGATGGAAGATGTCGTCGACAGTGACATCAAGCAGCACTTACAAAAATCCGCTTACCGACGCTCAGTTTGGGTTCCGTCAGGACCACTCGGCTGCAGACCTCATTACAGCCTTGATCCAAACATGGACAAAAGAGCTGAATTCCAGAATGATTGCCATTGACAGCAAGGCAATATTTGACCGACTGTGGCACGAAGGAGTCCTAGTAAAACTGAAGTCAACGGGAATTGGGAGGAAAACTCTCCACCAGCTGGAGTCATACCTGGCACACAGGAAGATGGTTGTAGTGGTTGGAGGGCAATCATCGCAGCTCCAGGACATCAGGCCCAACCATCTTCAGTGGCTTCATCAATGACTTTCCCTCCATCATAAGGTCAGAAATGGGGATGTTCGCTGATGACTGCACAGTGTTCAGTGCCATTCGCAACTCCTCAGATAATGGAGCAGTCCATGCCCGCAAGCAGCAAGACCTGGACGACATTCAGGGTTGGGCTGATAAGTGCCAAGTAACGTATGCACCACACAAGTGCCAGGCAATGACTATCGGCAACAAGCGAGAGTCTAACCAACGGCCCTTCACATTCAACGGCATTACCATCGCCGAATCCCCCACCATCAACATCCTGGGGAGTCATCATTGACTAGAAACTTAACTGGACCAGTCACATAAACACTGTGGCAACAAGAACAGGTCAGAGGCTGGGTATTTTGTGGCGGGTGTCTCACCTCCTGACTTCCCAAAGCCTTTCGACCATCTACAAGGCACATGTCAGGAGTGTGCCAACTTGCTTGGATGAGTGCAGCTCCAACAAAACTCAAGAAGCTCGACACTGTTACACTCATAATAAAGCAATACAACTGAATACTGTATGCAATGAGTAAGTGTGACCTGAGCTCCTTTAATTAAACTCCAGAGTGCTGGTATAGCATAGGAGGCCTGCTTATATACAGTGCTCCCAAGGGATGCTAGGATCTCTTGGGACTACAACAGGTAGGCCTTCTGGTGGTGGTATGATACAGGTTGCCAAGGGTTACATACAGACACCATCCAGGACAAAGCAACCCACTTGATTGGCACCCCATCCACCACCTTAAACATTCACTCCCTCCATCACCAACGTACCGTAGCTGCAGTGTGTACCATATGCAAGATGCATAGCAGCAACTCACCAAGGCTTCTTCGGCAGCACATCCCAAACCCATGACCTTTACCACCTAGAAGGACAAGGGCAGCAAACGCATGGGAACACCACCACCTCCACATTTCCCTCCAAGTCACACACCATCCTGACTTGGAAGTATATCACTGTTTCTTCATCGTCGCTGGGTCAAAATCCTGGAAATCCCGCCCTTATAGCACTGTGGGAGAACCTTCACCACAAGGGTTGCAGCGGTTCAAGAAGGCGGCTCACCACCACCTTCTCAAGGGTAATTAGGGATGGGAAATAAATACAGGCCTTGCCAGCGACGCCCACATCCCAGGAACAAATTAAAAAAATCTCCCATTAATCTTCTCTGCTCTAAGGAGAACAAGGAGAATAATCTCAAGTCTCTCTACATAACTAAAGTCCATCAACTCTTGTACCTTCCTCCCTGGTATCATTCTAGTAAATATCATTTGTACCCTCTCTAAGGCCTTGATGTTCTTTCTAAGGTGTGGTGCTCAGAATTGTCCACAATACCCCAGGTGGGCCCTAGGCAATGTTTTATAAAGGTTTAGCATAACTTCTTTGCTTTTGTACTCTATGCCTTTATTTACAAAGCCAAGGATCCCATGTGTCTTTTTAACAACCTCAACTTTCCTGCCATCTTCAAAGACTTGTGTACCTATACCCCCAGGTCTCTCTGTTTCTGTACCCCTTTAAAATGGTACCATTAGTTGATATTGCCTCTCCTCATTTTTCCTACCAAAATGAATCACTTCACACTTCTCTGCATTAAATTTCATCTACCATGTGTCTGCCCATGTCACCAATCTGCCTATGTCCTCCTGAAGTCTGTTACTATGCTCCTCACTGTTTACTACATTTCTGAGTTTCGTGTCACCTGCAAATGTTGAAATTATGCCCTGTGTACCTCAAGTACAGGTGATTAATATGTATCAAAAAACACAATGCTCCCAACACTGACCCTTGGGGAACACCACTGCACATCTCCCTCCAGTCTGAAAAACATCTGTTCACCACTACTCTGTTTTCCATCACTTAGACAATTATGGTTCCACGCTGCCATTGTCCCTTTAATCCCATGGACTTTAATTTTGGTAACAAATCTATTATATGGTACTTTATTCGATGCATTTTTAAAGTCCATATACATAATATAAACTGCACTACCCTCATCAACCCTCTCCATTACTTTGTCAGAGAACTCAACCAAGTTAGTAAAACACAATGTTCCTTTAACAAATTGGCTTTCCTTTATTTCCAGGCAAATGGCAGACGTGACAATTAATTTTGTTCCAGATTAGTGTCTCTGAAAGTTTCCCCATCTGACTGGCTGGCCTATAGTTGCTGAGATTATTCCTCCTCTTTTTGGACATTTGCAATTCTCCAGTCCTCTGACACCACTCTCATACCGAAGGAGGATGGAAAGATTGAGGCCAGAGCCTCCAGAATTTCCACTCTTAGGATGCAACCCATCTGGATCAGATGACTTTTCTATTTTGAGCGCTGTCAACCTTTTAGCTACCTCCTCTTTATCTATTTTTATCCTATCCAATTTCTCTACTACCTCCTCCTTTACTGTGACAGTGGCAGCATCCTCTTCTTTAGTAAAGACAAATGCAAAGTAATCATTTAGTACCTCAGCCATGCCCTTTGCCTCCACAAGAAGATCACCTTTTTGGTTCCTAATCACTCCCACACACCATGCGAGACTCACATCGGCAGTTTCAGAAACACTTGTCTATCCCTCTGAATATCAAATCCCTGTGACAACTACATTTCTACTCTTTGCTGTGCCTGCCCCCGTGCAGTCATTTTCTCCATAGTGCCATGGATCTGCTCTGGACTGTACTCCCCCGATGTGATGTCACCCTCAGTACTGAAAACTGGTTTGAGAGTGCCACACTTCTGGAGGATTCCATCACATCCTGCCTCTTCCAAACCTGTCAGATGGCCACCCACTTACTATCCTTTTGAACTGTCTGTGGCTGTGGGTTGATCACCTTGTGGAACATGCGATCCACAAAATCCTCAGCCTCCCGTATGTCATGTATGTAACCACAATGTAACACCACTGTATTACTGTATACACTCAACCTAGATGCACACCTTGACTACAAGGGGTGAACTTGTGGGAGACACTCCTTACCTGATCACACAGGTATAAAAAGGGAGCTCGCACGCAAGGTCTTTGGAGTCCTGTGATTAAAGAGTTAAGGTCACCGAGTGACCTTGTCCCCAGAATGTGCCCTGTGTGGTTTCATGCTGTAAAGTAAGGACTTTACATTGCGACGAGAAACAGGAATTCACGACCCACGAGAATCGCCACTGGTAGCACAGAGGAACGGTACTATGTTGGGGAAGTCTGGGACGATTTTGTCGAGAGGCTTCAGCAAAGCTTTGTTACAAAAGAATGGCTGGGGGATGCAGCAGCCGACGAGCGAAGAGCTCATTTTTTGACCAGCTGCGGATCAAAGACTTACGCGCTCATGAAGGGCTTACTAGCACCCGAAAAGCTGGCGGACAAAACCTTTGAAGAACTTAGCAAACTGATTGGGGAGCACCTCAAACCGGCGAGTAGCATACATATGGCCCGACACAGATTCTACACCCACCGACTTTGTGAAGGACAGAGCATACCCGACTTCATAGCGGACCTCCGGCATTTGGCCAGCCCCTGTAAGTTCACAGACGCCTGCAGGGGGGAGATGCTCAGGGACTTCTTTATCGAGGGCATCGGTCATGCAGGAATTTTCCACAAATTAATTGTGACCAAGGATTTGACCTTGTAAGCGGTGGCGTTGATGGCTCAAACTTTCATGGCGGGGAGGAAGAGACGAAAATAATATACGCGCGCAATTCTGTCTCTAACGCGGTGATGGATCAGGGAGTCAACATCATCAATGTGACTCAGAGCCCCGCAGGCAGGCAGGGGCAGTCCGACACTCCCCCGGCAGCAATAGACCCCAGAGTAGGACTTCAACAGAAACAATGGCAGGCTGAATGGACATTCACGCCATCACAATGGACAATGCGGCCCGGGATGGGGCCATTGACACCCACTAATAGGGTACTTAAGAGCAGTCAAAGGGACAGTCAGCGCGGAATGCCTGGCCATCGTCCTTTTATTCCCAACAATGGAAACTTTAACTCATGCTGGAGGTGTGGGGGAAAACACTCAGCTAGATCTTGCAGATTTCAACAGTTTGTCTGAAGGAACTGCAACCTCTTAGCTCGAATCTGCAGGAAGTCTACAACCAGACTAATATATGAGGCGGATGGACCAGAAGAGGGTTCTTTGAGGCAGGATGACTTTTGGGGCAAATCGATGGACGCCGAGGTTCAGCGAGTCCATGTGGCGAATATTCACAGTTCATACACCAGAACGCCACCAATGATGATGAGGGTTTTATTCAACGGTATCCCTGTACGCATGGAGCTGGACACTGGGGCCAGCCAGTCACTCATGGGCGTTCAGCAATTTGAGAAGCTATGGCCACTTAAAGCCAGTAGAACCAAATTAGCACGTATTGAGGCACAATTACAGACTTACACTAAAGAAATCATTCTGGTGCTAGGCAGTGCAATGTTGACTGTCACACACAATGGGTTAGTGAATCGGCTGCCACTCTGGATTGTCCCGGGCAATGGTCCCGCACTGTTGGGGAGGAGTTGGTTAGCCGAGATGAACTGGAAATGGGAGGATGTTCATGCAATGTCATCTGTGGAGCGAAGTTCATGCTCACAAGTCCGACAACAATTCGATTCACTATTCCAACCTGACATCGGGACTTTCAAAGGCACTAAAGTAGTGATACACATCACCCCGGACACCAGGCCAGTGCACCACAAAGCCAGAGCGGTGCCGTATGTAATGCGGGAAAAGATCAAGAGCGAATTGGACCGGCTGTTGAGAGAGGGCATCATCTCGCCTGTTGAATTCAGCGACTGGGCGAGCCCCATCGTTCCCGTCCTAAAAGTGGATGGCACTGTCAGGATCTGTGGCAACTACAAGGCCACCATCAATGAGGTGTCCCTACAAGATCAATACCCGCTCCCGAGAGCGGAGGACCTCTTCACCACGCTGGCAGGCGGCAAGCTGTTCACCAAGTTGGACCTCACTTCAGCCTATATGACCCAGGAACTGGCCGATGAATCTAAACTACTGACCACCATCACCACGCACAAGGGACTGTTCGTTTATAACAGATGCCCGTTTGGCATTCGATCAGCGGCCACGATTTTTCAACGAAACATGGAAAGTCTGCTTAAATCCATTCCTGGAACGATCGTATTCCAGGATGACATCCTCATCACGGGTCGAGATACCAAGGAACACCTCCACAACCTGGAGGAGGTGCTAAGCCTGCCTGCGACTCAAGAAGTCTAAATGTGTGTTCTTAGCTCCTGAGGTTGAGTTTCTGGGCAGGAGGGTTGATGCAGATGGGATTCGGCCCACCGAATCCAAAATAGAGGCGATTCGACGAGCGCCCAGGCCCGGCAACACATCGGAGTTGCGTTCATTCCTGGGACTGTTGAACTATTTCGGGAACTTTCTGCCAAACTTGAGCATGTTGTTGGAGCCGCTACACGTGCTCCTGCATAAGGGATGCGATTGGTTTTGGGGGGACTGTCAGGAACGGGCTTTTGATCGGGCGCGAAACCTACTTTGTTCAAACAAGTTATTGACCCTGTATAATCCCTGTAAAAAATTGGTTCTGACATGTGATGCATCGTCCTATGGGGTTGGGTGCATGTTGCAGCAGGGCAATGCTGAGGTTCAATTACAACCTGTGGCTTATGCCTCCAGGTTGCTCTCTCAAGCAGAACGGGGATATGGGATGGTCGAGAAGGAAGCACTTGCATGTGTCTATGGTGTAAAAAAAATGCATCAGTACCTCTTTGTTAGGAAGTTTGAATTAGAGACGGACCACTAGCCATTAACATCCCTGTTATCAGACAGCAAGGCTATCAATGCCAACGCATCGGTTCGCATACAGCGATTGGGTTCTCACGCTGGCTGCTTATGACTACTCCATCCTGCACCAGCCCAGCACTGAAAATTGCGCTGACGTGCTCAGCAGGCTTCCACTGGCCACCACTGAGGGGGCAGCGGAGCAAAGCGCCGAGATGGTCATGGCTGTCGATGCCTTTGACTGCGCAGGCTCCCCCATCACAGCCCGCCAGATCAAAATCTGTACAGAGATCCCCTCCTATCCCTGATTAAGAAATTGTCCTGACTGGGGATTGAGCGCCCGCACATGGAACATGCCCTGAGGAGGTCAGACCGTTCCACAGATGGATGGATGAGCTCTCTATCCAAGCCGACTGCCTACTATGGGGCAGCTGAGTAGTTATGCCCCAGAAGGGCAGGGAGGCATTCATCAGGGAACTCCACAGCGAGCACCCAGGCATTGTGCTGATGAAGGCCATTGCCCAGTCACACGTTTGGTGGCCTGGAATTGATTCAGACCTGGAACACTGTGTTTGCAGGTGCACGACGTGTGCCCAGCTGGGTAATGCCCCCAGGGAGGCCCCGCTCAACCCGTGGCCCTGGCTCACCAGGCCATGGTCACACATTCATGTTGACTACGCGGGCCCGTTCACGGGTAAGATGTTCCTTATTGTGGTAGATGCGTACTCAAAATGGATTGAGTGCATCATTCTGAATTCATGCACGTCATCCATCACCGTGGAAAGCTTATGTGCAATCTTTGCAATCCATGGCTTGCCGGACATCCGGGTTAGTGATAATGGCCCATGTTTCACAAGCTACGAATTCCGAGAGTTTATGTCGGGCAATGGCATCAACCACGTCAGGACTGCGCCATTCAAGCCGGCCTCCAATGGCCAGGCGGAACGTGCGGTCCAAATCATTCAGCAAGGTATGCTCAGGATTCAAGGACTCTCCCTACAATGCTGCCTATCGTGTCTCCTGCTGGCCTATAGGTCCCGACCGCACTCGCTCACAGGGGTCCCGCCCGCAGAGCTACTAATGAAACGGACACTCAAAACTCGGTTGACCCTCATTCACCCAGTCCTGACCGACATAGTTGAGGGCAAGCAAAAGACATAAAATGAGTACCATGACCGTAATTCGAGGGAGAGATGTATAGAAATAAATGATCCGGTATTCGTCCTCAATCACGCCATGGGGCCCAAGTGGCTTGAGGGCACTGTAATTGACAAAGAGGGGAATAGGGTCATCGTGGTAACACTCAACAATGGTCAGATATGCCATAAGCATCTGGACCAAGTAAAAAAAAGGTTCAGCATCGACACGGAGGAACCTGAAGACCATGAGATGGAGCTCACAACACCGCCAGTGAACGAGCAACAAGAGCAATCAGAAGAATGCACAGTCCCTGCGGTCAGCCCAGACAGGCCGGAATCACCACAGGTGACAGACACTCACGTCAGTGTCCAACAACCAGAGCCCCAACTGCGGCGCTCCACGAGGGAGCGTAGACCATCTGAAAGACTAAACCTATGATCCCAATAAGACTTTGGGAGGTAGGGGGAGAGGGGAGGTGATGTCATGTATGTAACCACAATGTAACACCACTGTATTACCTAGATGCACACCTTGACCACAAGGGGTGAACTTGTGGGAGACACTCCTTACCTGATCACACAGGTATCAAAAGGGAGGTCCCATGCAGGGTCATCGTCTTTGGAGTCCTGTGAATAAATAATTAAGGTCACCGAGTGACCTTGTCCCCAGAATGTGCCTCCTGTGGTTTCATGCTGTAGAGTAAGGACCATATGCAGGTATAACAAAGTTCAGGCTGTAGCCAGAATGATCAAACATACCACTGGTATCTTGAAGCACTGCAACACCTGCAGACAGAGGCATCTCACAATACAATTCTCTCTCCAGCAATTCTAGAATTACTGTCATTTGCAGCATGACATATTACTTCCCACTAAAAATAGGCTTCCATATCCAGATTGATGGTCAAGATTGCAATGCCGATTAATAGGGTGAAATCTCAATGAAGAATCAGCAGTGATACCAGCACAGTAAAAAGGAAGACTGGGGTACCAGGCACTAGCTCCAGAAATATTCCTCGTGCTTGGTCAAAGAGGTGAGCTTTAGGAAGAGTCTTAAAAGATGTGAGGGAGGAGGAGAGGCTGAGGGATTTAGGGAGAGAACAGAATATGGGCCATGGGTAGCTGCAGCCACAGCCAAGAAGTGTGGGGTGGAGGGAGAGTGGATGCATAAGAGGTTGAGTCAGAGGAATGTAGAATTCTATTAGTTGGAGAGTTTAACACTGGAGGGTTTACAGAGATAAAGAATGGCCTTGAAGGGATTTAAACACAGAGGGGCTGAAATTGCTCCTTTTTTGGGGGCGGGCAGGCCATTCCGACCAGGGGTAGCCGGATGGTGCGACTCATGCAGAATTGCCTCCGAAATGGGTTTCTGACCCTCGCTCCGACCCCTTATCGGCCATGCGCCAACCATTTACTGCCCCTCAGTGACCCCTTTCCACCCCGCGAGAGAAATTGTCCCATGGGAGCACATGTTGGGAAGCTGCCAGTGGCTTGGCGGTGCGGCCGCCATTTTATTTTACTTGTCGGCCGACTCCTGAGTCGGCCTGACATTGGCAGCCACTGGTTCAGCCGGGCCGCCAACAGACAGCACGGCAAGCCCTCTTAGGTACCGGGCCGCTGGCCTAGCCTAAACCCTCCCTGGTGGCCCAGTGGGCTTGACGTAGGCCTCGCAGCGTCCCTGCCCTTTATGTGAAGAAAAGGGACATTGCGGCACGTCAGCATGACGCGTACGTTCGCATCGTGCTGAGGAGACTGCCCGCCTTCCGCCCCGCTTCCGACTCTTCCATCCCACTGCCGCCGACAACACCGCCCCGTTCATTTTGGTAAACCAAAGTGCCCAATTTCCCTCTATTCCCCGCCCCATCTGTATTGGTGGTAATTCACCAATTCATTCAAATTATCCGCCCTGGGGCGGAGGGCAATTTCAGCCCCAGAGTATATTTTAAATGGTGAGAGATTGGGAAATGTTGGTGTTCAGGGGGACCTGGGTGTCCTTGTACATGAATCACTGGAAGTTAACATGCAGGTACAGCAAGCAATTAAGAAAGCAATGGTTTTTGGCCTTTATTACAAGAGGATTTGAGTATAAAATTAAATACAACTTACTGCAATTATATAGGGCCCCGGTGAGATCGCACCTGGAGTATTGTGTACAGTTTTGGTCTCCTTACCTAGGGAAGGATATACTTGCCATAGTGGGAGTGCAACAAACATTCACCAGACTGATTCCTGGGATGTGGGGATTGTCCTATGAGGAGAGATTGAGTAGACTAGGCCTATATTCTCTAAAGTTTAGAAGAATGAGAGGTGATCTCATTGAAACATACAAAATTCTTACGGGCTTAACAGGGTAGATGCAGGGAGGATAGCTGAGGAGTCTAGAACAGGGGTCACAGTCTCAGACTAAGGGGTCGGCCATTTAGGACTGAAATGAGAAGAAACTTCTTCACTCAGAGGGTGGTGAATCTTTGGAATTCTCTATCCCAGAGAGCTGTGGAGGTTCAGTCTTTGAGTATATTCAGGACAGAGATCGATAGATTTTTTGATATTAAGGGAATCAAGAGATATGGGGACAGTGCAGGAAAGTGGAGTTGAGGTAGAAGATCAGCCATGATCTTATTGAATGGCGGAGCAGGCTCAAGGGTCTACTCCTGCCCCTAATTCTTATGTTCTTATGGTATGAATTTAAAATTTAGGACACTGGTGGATCTGGAGCCAAGGGGGGTGTACTCCTTTGACCTGCGGGAACGAAATTGGGGGCTGTATTGAGGGAATAACTGGGATGGAAGATTATGAAGGTTTTGCTGGGGACTGGCAATGGATGTGGGCATGGTTGAATGAATCAGTAGCTACACAGGTATCAAGGTAAATAGAGACTAAGCAGTTGTAGGTTTGAGACTGCAGTTCCGTGAAGCTCCAAAATGGCAGTGCTGGTGTCAAATCAGCGTTGCACGCTGATTGAGGTTATTATCTGCCTGCTCTGCATAATCCGGTGACATTAAGCTTCATGTCAGAAGTGTGTTCCCGAATCGAATTTCGCTCCCCTAGTTTTTTGTAAGCCTAGCAAAGATATTGCAAAGTAAGACAAACAGTGCTGCTATAAAATGTATACCCTCTGCGGTATGACAGAAATTAATATTAAAATACAAAGAACGAGTTTTATACTGGTTTGCAAATCAGAGATAAGTGATTTTCCCTTTATATTAGTTCCAGCAACTAAAAGAACTGTGGCTACTGTGTGTCTGCACATATGTTTGGATGTGATCGTGGCCCAGGAGAGGCGCGAGTTCGGGGCCCAGAAGAGGCGAGGGCCCAGGGGCAGCATGGGCCAGCCCACACTGCGATAGGTCCGTGCAGTAGAGCTGGTCTCCAGTCGTCTTGGTTAATCCTTGCCACTGGACCAAGACCTAGCTCTGTCAAGCTCTGCAATGGCCACCACACGTTAAAAAAATCCACGTGCAGGCATTTTCCATCCTTCAAGATTTAGTTCGGGGTCTGGAATTTTAGGTCCTTCATTGAAACACCTGTGAACTTTTTGACGTGGAAGCAAGTCATCCTCATTTCGAGGGACTGCCTATGATGATGAACATGCACACATGTTTGGTAATACAGCAATTTTTCAATCTCGTGCTAGGGCATCCATAAATAGCGCAAAACAACTGTCAAGTTTCAAGAAAAAACTTTTAAAATGTTGAACTAATCTAAAATTAAATAAACAGTGAAAATCATCTTTCAAAATGTGCAAGATACAGTTTCTATAGAAATGCATGTTTTAAAAATCATATTCAAGTGTATTTTTGGGACCTGCAATATTGGATCAATGTTTCAGTCCTGACTTTTATTTCATGGTAATCAATCATTTGCAGGACATGGTCATGACTTTACTTTAGATTAGTTGTTTATGCCAGAGAGCCAGTGTAATAAAATGGACCCAACAAAAGAACTACATCTATAACTCAGACTGCTATTTAGTTTGGTGCTTTTAATGAAAATATTTATCTTCTCTATTTCCAATTAGTATCATTCATGCTACAATTGCCTTTCATTTTAATGATATCTGTACTCTCCTCATCAATCTTATTAAAGTACCTTTCTCTTGTCTGTTAGCTCAGCCTAATTAGACCAAACAACAATTACATTGCCACATCTTGTGGCTTTGAAATGTTCATTTGTAGCTCAGAACTTGTGTTAATTATTTTGCCAAAACTACTTAGAATTTTGTGATTGCAAAAAATGTTCAATGGTGGAATATTGATGTTCCAATGTAATTTCAGTATGAAAATTAATATAAATGAACAGCTACTGTGACTAAATGAGACAAATCATAACAAGTGTCAGGGTTTCATAGAATCATAGAAGTTTACAGCACGGGAGGAGGCCATTTCGGCCCATTGTATCCATGACGGCCAACAAGAGGCTATCCAGCCAAATCCCACTTTCCAGCTCTAGGTCCGTAACCCTGCAGACTACGACACTTCAGGTGCACATCCAAGTACTTTTTAAATGTGGTGAGGGTTTCTGCCTCTACCACCCTTTCAGGCAGTGAGTTCCAGACGCCCACAACCCTCTGCATGAAGAAATTTCCCTCAAATCCCCTATAAACCTTCTACCAATTACTTTAAATTTATGCCCCCTGGTTATTGACCCCTCTGCTAAGGGGAATAAGCCCTTTCTATCCACTATATCTAGGCCCCTCATAATTTTATACACCTCAATGAGGTCTCCCCTCAGCTTCCTCTGTTCCAATGAAAATAAATCCAGCCTATCTAATCTGTCCTCACAGCTTAGATTCTCCACTCCCAGCAACATCCTCGTAAATCTCCTCTGTACCCTCTCCAGTGCAATCATGTCCTTCCTGTAATGCAGTGACCAGAACTGCACGCAATACTCCAGCTGTGGCCTAACCAATGGTTTATACAGTTCAAGCATAAAACCCCTGCTCTTGTATTCATGCCTTGGCTAATAAAGGCAAGCATTCTGTATGCCTTCTTAACCACCTTATCTACCTGGCCTGCTACTTTCAGGGATCTGTGGTGATTGTACAGAAGAAAAATGTAGAAAATAACTAAATGCATATGTTGCAGAAATAAATAAAAATTCAGTTCAAAGGAACATTGACAATTACTGGTTTCGCTAAGAGGATAGGAATCAGAATTGGCTGCAAAATGGGAACTTTTATAGTCTTTTTAATATAACCAGATTTGAATGTTAATGCAGTCTTCAAATAAAAGCTTTTGGTTAAAGATTCTATTCATGAAACTATTTAAATACCAGGCTAATGAGAGGATAATGGTATGATCACCAGGAGATGATAACAAAGCACTTTATTGGGCTACATTCAGCTGTGAAATATATGATTACATCAATAAAAAGGCAGTCACCAATATTTGGGAGTAGAATTTTAATGCTGTAAATAGCCATTAATGTATTTAATTGAAAGGTATTTTTTAATATATAAGTATATAGAAATGTATTATTCTTGACCAATCACATCCCAGAGCTTCAACCAATCAGATCAAACAGAGCAGCATCATTTCAACTATTCAGATCCCAGAATCGTGGAGTGATCTTCAACTTCTTCCCTTGATGGGCACGTAGTCAGGGGAACGGCTGTGCCACCCTCCTAAAACCTCCACTGGCCTGAACCGGTGAGCTGTGGGTGCCAATTGTGGGAGAGCAGAAAATCAGTTGGCTCCCATGCTGAGCTGGTTGGCAGCTCGGGTTCAGGGCAATCCTGGGGGAGTGGACTCACATGGGTCACAGACTTTTTGTGGGCTCCAAGTAAATAATAGCTACAAAATTTTTGTCCGGCCTCCAGTGGTCTCTTTAAGGACCACCTCCGATACTGCTCCACACCTGGTACAACTGGGCAGACCCTAGGCCTGAAAGTCGCAATTGGGGCCCTGCAACCAGTGTAGGTATGTATATTTAAGCTACCTTCTGCCAGGAAAAGGTGGGCGAGCTGCTCGCACATTTACAGATCCACCTGAAAATTGCATCAGGTGGACCTTAGGCATCAAGGGGATGTTGAGGAGCCCCTTGGTGATTTTACACTGGCTGTTACCCATTTTTCTGGTAAGAATTTGGCTTCCAGGCATTGAAAACTGCTCCCCCTCCACCCATTTCTGACTGGTTCAGTCATAAAAGTGACCAATTACATTGTACCAAAAAAAAATATGTGGCATACAGCAACCATGATAGTTCTTAATACCTCCACAGTTAAACCTGCTCCACAGCTCGAGGCTGCCAGCTGTACCTCACTACCTCTTGACTAAACCACTGCATGGAGCAAGACAAAAAGTGCATGCAAAACAAGCCGAGAGTCAGGAAGAAAGAAACACATTTCAAAAAATGATTATGAGCAATAACATGGGATATGAAACAGTTGTTAGCAATTATAATAATAGATTATATTTACCATTCACTTGCAGTATATGAGTCTGGTAGAGCTTTTCATAGCCATCTGCATGACAGCTATAGTTTCCCATGTGAATGGTCATTACCTTGGTTATATAGAGTGAGCCATCATCTCCAAAATCCTATGGGGTAAATTCAGAGCTTTAGTGGAAATTGTTTAATTAAAATGAACATCACATTTTTACTCTTTATAATAGTACATGCATTTATAAAACCAAACAAAACCACGTAAAATAAAAATCCTTATACAATTTGATGTGATGTCACTTTAAAATACCACGAGATTTTATTATTAAGTATGAAAATCACAGATAAGCAACATATTGTAGGAAATTATCTTTATAATAATAAAATGGTAAAGGCACAATTCAAAGTTTTGAAAAAGGCTCAACAATACTATATTTTTTATAGCTGTTGTAAATGCTGCTGCTGTGAGACTAGTTATCATTTAAATTTTAAAGGACAAGTAGGAGCAGTGAATTTTTAAATATATATATGGAAGAGACATGCAGAAGAGAAGGAAAGGGCTGTGAAAGCCTGACAGAAAATTATTCACAGGCATGGAAAAATATTTTATTTTATTATTACTTGATATTTTTCATCAAATTATTTCTAGATCCAAGGCTGTCAGCAGAAGAAATGTATAAATCCATTGTTCAGATCAATAAAAATAGTGAAGAGAAAATCATGAACAAGGATTTATTTTCATAACAAAATCACAAAGAAAATCTTTTTTCTCTCCATTTTCTTTTCTTTTCAGTATGCTAATAAGGTAAATGATCGTAGAACATTAATGTACTATTTAGAATAGAAATATAAGAACAGGAATAGGCCATTCAGCCCCCTGAACCTGTTCCTCCAGTCTATTCGACCATGGCTGATCTATACCTCAACTTCATTTAACCACCTTTTCTCCACATCCCTGATACCCTTACCTAATAAAAATATATTGATCTCCGTCTTTAACATTTTAATTCACACAGCATCCACAGCCTTTTCAGGATGAGAATTCAACATTTCCACTACCTTTTGAGTGAAAAATGCTTCCTGATTTCACTGTTATGTTGCCTAGCTCAAATCTTAAGATTAGCACAGAATCATAGGGCTAGACTTTCCATTATTATTGCTATTGCCCAAAAATGGGCAATATTTCTGGCGTTAGTGGTTGTTTTATTTTTCAGGATCACCGGAATATCACCTATTTTAAAAACCGCGTTTCGCCTTTTTAATTTGGGCAATAGCCTTAGCGATGTGAAATGGGCGATAGCGATTTAATCAGTCATGCAAAGCTGGCATCCATAGTAACGGTCATTCTGCGCATGTGCGTTTTTTATAATCAGCCAATTAACTTTTCCCGCGATTCGGGAGGTCAAGTGTCATCGGGGAGGGAGAGAGAGAAAAAAGGTTGCCGAGGCAATGGAGATGGGACATGAGGAGTCGGGACGGAGTGATGTTGCAGAAGTTGCAAGGAGAAGGAGGGCGAAAGCCTTTTCTGATGAAGCCTGGTCCACGAGGTGGAGACTCGATGGGGCCAATTAACCCGGGAAACCTCCCCCTGGATATACCAGCGAATATGGATGGTCATCGCTGAAGTGGTAACTTTGCTAGCCCATGACTTTAGAGCGCCAAACCAGTGCCACAAGCACTGGAACAATCTGGTGGCATCTGCAAGAGTAAGTAGAAAATTATTAGATTTATAATTGTAATGATGCACTGACTCATTAATTAGAATGTAAATCTGCCAGATTGTAATTAAGCTGGGTAATCCTGGATAGCATCCCTGTTAAGATTTGGATTGAGGTCGGGACTCTAACCCTGGGAGGGCAGGGCCCAGGACTCTAAACCTGGGAGGGCAGGTGTCCCAGGAACCATTCCGTGTAAATGTACATTCATAATGTTGCTGATTTGCCTTAAACTGAATCGACAGTATTATTATTTAAATGCTTTGATCGAAAATTGGGGCCAAAGGAATGACGAAACACTTGACATTTCTACCACTTTAGTTTAGAAGGAGAATTATTAAGTTATATCACTGCTTGTTTGCTGTGAGCAACTCTTTAAATTGGGCACCGTCTTCTTTTTGATTAGGTTGGTGGATGGGGGCACAACTGAGCGCTGAGGGGGCCGCTCAGCTTTGCCCAGACTGTGAGTCTTTCCGGCTGCTGTCAGTCACACAGTGACTCAGCCTGGACTGGGGGAGAGCTGCCTTGGCTCACTGTCTGCCCTGGGACACTAGCTCTGGCCACATGGCGGTCTCCGAGCACAGCCCAGGAAAACGGTGCCCCCTCCCCTCGTGGTCCAGTCATTGCCGAGCTCACCAGCGGTCCTGATTTCCCCCCCACTCGGGGACCTCCATTGATTGCAGTAACCCGGCTCCCTCCCTCAGGTGGCAAATGGCATGGCCCGTGGATGGGGCCTTTCCTGGGGATTGTACGCAAGAGGGTTGGTGTCACGTATTGGTTCCTAACCACGATCTTGTTAAATTTCTTCTCTGAATGTAGATGTTATAACCATGCATCAAATGTATACAAACCGTATTAGCATATAATGTTAACAATGAATAGCACGTGTGATGACTAATTGTGGATTACAATATCTATGTTTCCCTAATAGTACTAAGGCAATTAGCTTATGCCATGCTCTTGTTACGTTTGCAGAAGAAGATATCTAAGAATCAGGTGGAGCAAATGCGGACCGGAGGAGGGCTTGCAGATCTTTTTCAGTTAACCGACCTGGAGGAGCGTGCCTCAGCCCTTGTAGGGGCGCAAAATCGTTCTGCCACCCATGGTGGTGCGATTCTGTTGTTGTGCCACGTGAGTAATGTGTAAACCAGTGGGAATTTAAAGTAATTTAATGCCATTTGATTTTAATATATGAATGATGAAGGAATTGAGTGTAATATCTCCAAGTTTGCAGGTGACACTAAGCTGGGTGGCAGTGTGAGCTGTGAGGAGGATGCTAAGAGGCTGCAGGGTGATTTGGACAGGTTAG
Source organism: Pristiophorus japonicus (assembly GCF_044704955.1). Classification (NCBI taxonomy): domain Eukaryota; kingdom Metazoa; phylum Chordata; class Chondrichthyes; family Pristiophoridae; genus Pristiophorus; species Pristiophorus japonicus. The sequence goes on from NC_091978.1 coordinate 299,954,775, forward strand.
GTGAATGGGCAAATGCATGGCAGATGCAGTATAATGTGGATGAATGTGAGGTTATCCACTTTGATGGCAAAAACACGAAGGCAGAATATTATCTGAATGGTGGCAGATTAGGAAAAGGGGAGGTGCAACGAGACCTGGGTGTCATGATATGATAGAGAATTGAAACAGGCTGCATTTAGACAGGTTGAGAAAACACAGACTCCCATGTCTACGTGTGACTGAGCACATTGCATTAAGTCATCAATCAACTTGACATTTCAGGACCTTTGGGTAGCGAGCCAATTAAAGGTTAAAAGACGATCAAATAAGCCAATAAGGTCAAAGAAGGCGAGTTCTTTTCTGTAAATTGAACCAGGTATAAGTACAGCCATTTTGACCATGTGGTCTCAGAAGGACAAAGGCCTGGCTTAAAGCCAAAAACTTGTTGCTGCTGCCAGAATAAAACTACAACCGGAGTTCGTATTTCATTGGAAATTAAGAGATCTAACAATTTTGGCGTCACGAACACGATCGCTGAGGAAAGAAACTGAATTTTGGACATCGGACCTACATACTGAGGTAAGGACTCCTCTTTATAAAAGTCCTCGGTCAAAAGTCTAAATTCGCCTCTCCTTCTACGCGATTCCGAAAGCCTCCGGTTTGCAAACGCTCCGGTTGGTAGTCGGCTCGAGGTCCCATAGACGTCTAACTTCGGCGGTGTGTTAGTTAATTAATCACCGACCCACTGATCGTCTGGAAAGCCTACGACTCGAGACCCCAGTAAAGAAATCAGTATTATGGCAGCAGGAGATAAGAGCAAAGAATTGCCTTCAACTGTTAAAGGCGGGCGGGCACCACCTGAAGTTTTGATAGATGAAATCCTCCAACAGTTGAAAGAATACATAGAGCAACAATTCAACTTATCTAAAACCTGTATTAAGATCGAACAAAAGTACGGAACCTCCAAAGGACAATGGTCCTTGGACGAGATTAAAAGGGTCTGGGGAAAAACGACCTGTATGAAAAATAAAGAGCGAACTAGATGGTCCCTAGCAGTTATGGGCCAGATCCGAAACCAGAATGAAATTATAATGCGTTCCTAACATGATCGAGAACTGACCAGTACAAAGGATCAGTTGCAAGCAGTTTGTGCACAGCTGCGACAGAAAAAGCTTGAACTTGAAAAGCTGGAAGCAGAAGTTAAAGATCTTAAAGGTGAAATTAAAGAATGGAAAAAATCATTAGGTCAAGAGACAGTAATAGGAAAAGGGAAATGTATCGGTCAATTCCCAGGATATCCATGTTTGGATAAATTAAAAGCGCAAACCCGAGGACACGACCGAGGAATAGATACAGATTCTGAATCCTCCGACAATACAGGGTCGGAGGATGAAGAATTAGGGGTACGCTTTGCCCCGTTTAAAAAAAGACGAGTTGTAGTCAAATCGGTAGAGACTGCGGATGAGGGCGGAACCAAAAAAACGAGGAAAAGGGTGTATGCAGAATACTTATTTCATGATCCGGCAGACCCAGAGAAAATTGATAAATGGTCCAAGGAATTGCCCAATCCAAAGAAAGGGGGAGTGAAAACGTGGGACCAATTGGACCGCTTAAGAAGTATATATCAACTTCATCCCTGGGACGGAGTGCAAATTTTGACCATAATGGTGCCAAAAACACAGGGAAGAAAATTGCACGACAAGGTAGATGAAGCTTTGGGGCAGGATGAGCAAGATTTAGATGCAGGATGGGAGGCGATTAAACACTGGCTGCAAGCCGTCAGTCCAGCTAAGACAGACTGGGGAAAAATTGCAGCCTGCCAACAGAAAGGAACAGAGGAGGTCCTGGAGTATGACGAGCGGTTTAGATGCACGTGGCTAGAACATTCGGGTATGAATAATATGGATGAGGAAATGGATGAACAAGTGTTTGGACCCCTGAAAGCAGCTTTCGTGGCAGGTCAAAAGCCAGAACTGTCCAAAATGCTTAAGCTAGTGTTACCGGACTACGAAGGTAGAGGAACTACCTTTGCAGCATTGGTGGATCGATGTAACCAATTAGATCGGGATATGGGAGCTAAAGTCCGAGCTGTACAGGCTATGAGATGGAAATCCCAGGATCCCGATAAACAGTTATTAGGAAAATTACCCAGAAAATGTCATTATTGTGGGAAAGAAGGTCACTGGGCCAAGACGTGCAGGGCAAAACAGAAAGGTCGTGGCTGGGGAAGAGGACGCAGCCAGGGATACAATTCAGCCAACAAGCCAGGCTTGTCACAAGATAACGACCTCATAGAAGCATTTAAGCGACTGACAATACAACAACAGAAGGAGTTGGGATAGCAAAAAACGATTAGAGCCCACCCTGGCCTCGCTCCTCGCACTAATACAACAAAGGGGAGATGGGCTATATATAACTGTGAGGGTGGGCGATAAGGATGTGGACTGTCTTTTAGACACAGGGGCGGAATTAACATGCTTACCGCTACAATATGGAGGCTTTTTGTCGTTGGATGGTAGGGCACGTACAGCCTATGGAGTTGGGGCCCATAAAATGGAAATTAAAAGGACAACACCGGTACTTATAGGGCTGGGTCCACATGAACTAACCACGCCGGTCTGGATAGGCCCAGTAGATCAACCCCTTTTGGGAATGGACGTTCTAATCCAAGTAGATTCATCGTTGCATTTCGAGGATGGTCGGGTGACATGGTCAATTAGAACTTTGAAGAAAGAAGAATTGAATGAACACCCGATATGGGCTAAAGATAAGAATGATTGTGGCCTACTCCAGATGGAGCCTGCGTCATTTACCGGGACCAAGCCTCCATGCACTAAACAGTATCCCATCAGTCCAACTGCCATCGCGGGAATCTTACCGGTTATTCAGCAATTGGAGAAACAAGGGATGCTTATTAAAACGCATAGCTCCTCCAATAGCCCCGTGTGGCCGGTACAGAAATCTAATGAGACTTGGCGTTTGACTGTCCATTATAGGAAAGCTAACCAGTGTGTTCATCAAAAAGCTCCTTTGGTCGCAGATCTCTCCACCATTTTTAATGCCCTCAAACCGGAACATAAATATTTCTCGGTGAGAGATATGGCCAACGGATTTTGGTCGGTGCCTCTGGCACCTAAAGTTCAACAGTGGTTTGCTTTCACTGTCCAAGGACAACAGTATACTTGGACCCGTTTACCGCAGGGTTTCCACAATAGCCCTACGGTATTCCACATGGCTTTACAAAGCCATTTGCGAGAATTACCTCCCCTGTCATCCACAGTCATCCAATATGTAGACGATATCCTGCTAGCTTCAAACACGGAAGAACAGCATGAACAAGATTTACGAGCTTTGCTGGACCACCTTTGGCTGAAAGGACATAAAGCCAGCATCAACAAAGCACAAATATCCCAAGAAGAGGTTGTATACCTGGGACAAAAGATTTTACAAGGAAAGAGAGAACTTACCCAGGATAGAACTGCAGCCATTCGGGCTGCTAAAAAACCCACCACTATTCAGGAACTAAGGTCTTTTTTGGGATTGTGTAACGTTAACAGCAATTGGATTGACTCCTTCACACAGCTTGCTCAGCCACTGAATGATATTTTAAAGGGGAAACGTGCCTCTAAAGAAGCCATCACCCTCACTAAGGAATAGCAAGAGGTCTTCCCGAGTTTGAAAAAGGCTTTGTGTTCGGCACCGGCTCTGGGAATCCCCGATAGTGGTAAGCCATTTACCCTGTTTGTTCATGAGAAAGAAGGATATATGACAGCTATACTGACACAAGAACATGGGGATCGGCAAAGACCTATTGGCTATTATTCGGCAAAACTGGATGCGGTAGCCCTCGGATGGGGAAGTTGCCTAAGGGCCATTGAAGCTACATGTCGAGCGATAATGATCACTGCGGGTCTAGTCCTCGACCAAAAGCTGATTGTCAAGTGTCCCCACACCGTACATGCTTTGCTGTCTATGAATAGAATGTCTCAGGTGACGGCAGCAAGATGGACCCGCTGGACAGCAGTTTTGGAAGCTCCTAATCTCCATATCGTCCGGGCCAGCCCGGTTAATCCCGCAACTATGCTCCCGATGTCAGAATCGAGGGAGCAAGACGGGGGAGAATGTGAAGAGCATGACTGCGTGGAGATTTTAAAAGAAACAGAAGAAGCAGCCTTTGCAGCAGAGGAGCCTCTGCACAACCCAGACCTCATCCTGTTTACAGATGGTTCCTCCTTTGTTGACAATGGTACCAGAAAAGCAGGATGGGCAGTTACAACCTTATCTGAGGTAGTGGCAAAAGGATGTTTACCCTCAGGAACGTCAGCACAACAGGCCGAGTTACGGGCCTTGTCAGAAGCATGTCGAATAGCAGAAGGACAGACAGCTAATGTCTACACAGATTCGCGTTATGCTTTTGGAGTCGCTCACGACTTTGGTCTGTTATGGCGGAAAAGAGGATTCCTCACTGCTGCCGGTACACCTATCCGAAATGGAAAAGAAGTCCGAGACTTACTAGAGGCCATACAATTACCTCAGGAAGTGTCCATCCTGAAGTGTAAGGCCCATACCAAGGAAAATACCACAGATGCACAGGGAAATGCCCTAGCCAACCAGGCAGCTAAAGATGCCGCCTCAGAAGAACCAACACAGATGTACAGATTGAAAGCACTCAGGACTCTGACACGAGACCTTCAAACAATGCAAGGTGAGTGCTCCCGAGAGGAAAAATGGACATGGATTGAGGCAGGAATTAAGCTATGTGAAGATGGTGTCTGGAGACAAAGAGTTACCAACAAGCCAGTCGCGCCACAAGCGCTTATGCCTTTTTTAGCCCAACAGATCCACTCGTGGGGACACTTGGCCTCACAACAGATGACGGCACGGTTCCAGAAAAGCTGGTGGGGTCGGGGATTTAAAAAACATGCCCAGCTGGTAGCAGACCGCTGTGTGGTCTGCCAGAAAAATAATTCTGGACCCATCACGGTAATGCCCCAACTGAGGCCCCCTGCCCCTGTCGGACCATTCCAGCATCTGCAGGTTGATTATATATCTCTTCCTTCATGCCAAGGATACACTAACATTCTTGTCATAGTCTACAGATTCTCTAGATGGGTAGAAGCTGTCCCAACTAAAAGAGCCACAGCCAATCACACTGCAAATGTCTTGTGTAAGGATTACATTCCCCGATGGGGAGTCCCGAGTAGCATTGACTCAGATCAGGGAACACACTTCACAGGTGCTGTCTGCCAAGAAGTCTGTAGGTTACTGAACATTACATGGGATTTACACTGTCCTTATCATCCACAATCATCAGGACAAGTAGAGCGAATGAATCGAACTCTGAAACAACGACTTGCCAAATATCACTAAGAAGGAATACCATGGCCCCAGGCACTACCAATAGTGCTATGTAGCATTAGGGCAACCCTGAACAGAACAAGTCTAAGCCCATTTGAAATTATAACAGGAAGACCAATGTTGCTGCCAGGAACTATCGATTCAAGGAAAGCTGATGTTCACTTAATGAGTGATACTTTGTTATCATACTGTCAGAACTTAACCAACGCTATTAGTTCTGTTTCCTGACAGGTATCGTCAGCTTGGGGTAATCCACCCGAAGGAGGACACAACATCATCCGGGAGTCTGGGTGTATGTGAAAAAGTTGCATAAAGAACCTTTGGGTACCAAGTGGGAGGGACCTTATCAAGTGTTATTGACCACCCAGGCAGCTGTTAAAGTCCAAGGAAAGAAAGCCTGGATCCATGCTTCACACGTTAAACCAGCACCCGTAACTGAAGCTGAAATCTAATAAGGACAATTACTTTTTGCCAAAATGTATAAATTTACTGTATTACTGACTGTCGGTATTCTAGGCATAGGCCTACTTCTTACTAGCCGACCCTCTGCACCAAAGGGAAATAGTAGAGTACCAAGGGAATTACATGTAAATACCTTTTTATATATGTCATACATTTATGCCAAACAAGGTAACATTTCTAGTTGTTGGGTGTGTGTGCATAATCCTATTCACTCAAAGGGAGGGATTCTCTTGAGGCCAGTTCCCTTGAATATCTCGGAAATGGCTGAGTGGATAATTAATCAAAACAAAACAGGCAAGGCATTTCAGGATACGGAAAACTGGGCACGTAAATGGGAGTCAGCAGGTTACAATTTGACTACCTTTGAAGGGGGATACCAACCATGCTATAATAATTCCAAACGGCCCCCATTTTTTTTTATCACTAATACAACGGGAATATGAAGACAGGGGGAATCAGTCTGTCTGATTAGAAACATCAAAGGAGGCCAAAATATGGGGTATAGTAACTGCTCCCGGTATTATAATAAGCTACGGTACCGTCCTAACTGGGCCGATGTGGGAATTTTTAGCGTAACGGGGATTCTGAATAAAACAGATGGAAAAACCTGGACAGGCCCCGGAGGGTTGCTGACAAAGAAACAGCTAACATTCATTGCCTATAATGGCACCTATTGGCCTACCCTTGGCTGCCCCAGAATTGGACGGGATTCTGCTATTTAGCCTACATTGTGCCATATATGTATCATATAAAGTCACTGTCGGAACATTTGCACCGTCCTAAGAGAGCTATCACAGAAACAGAGAGGTTCTTTGCCATTCTGATCCCCAGACTGGCAAGGGAATCCATTAACATGGCATCCGTTGTGGAACGGGTAGCCAATGATACCTCAGAGGCTCTAGTTAAAATCAATGCAGAAATGGTAGCAATCCGCACAGTAGCCCTACAGAATAGACTGGCCCTTGATTACATCCTGGCTGAAAAGGGAGGTACTTGCGCCCTACTCGGAACTGTGTGTTACACATATATCCCAGATAGCTCCGAGGAAATTACCCACTTAGCGGAGCATATTCAAAAGGAGGTAGAAAAACATAAGCAACCCCCATCAGTCACTTTGTGGAGTGGAGCCACTGAATGGCTAGGTTCAATGGGAACTTCATTGGTGGAAGGTTTAATTCTATTCGTTGTAATTATTTTACTTTTATATTGTTTGTTTATGTTGATTAAATGTTGTTGCGACCAGGTGGCTGTAGCTGCTGCCCGCAGGTGAGACACCTTGCAGGTCCCAGCAGACCATCTGTACGTGGCACTGGGGTATGTTATGCTTAAGGGAAGGTTGTTTACTGGTTGAATTAAGATATTGATTTGGATTAGATTGGAATAAGGTTAATTAACCTTCTAAAACCAGACTTCCATTGTGGCCACGATGGATCTCAGGTTGGTGTAAATTTGTGTGGAAGTTACTAGTCTGGACATGTGGCAAAACACATCAACAAATTTTAGAAGGAAACTCTATTAACATGTATGAAATTATTTTGTAGAATGTTTAACCAGTGATACCTGATGTTTTATGATGCAGTTTGTGAAAGAATCAAAGGGGGGATTGATAGAGAATTCAAACAGGCTGCATTTAGACAGGTTGAGAAAACACAGACTCCCATGTCGACGTGCGACTGAGCACATTGCATTAAGTCATCAATCAACTTGACATTTTAGGACCTTTGATTGCGAGCCAATTAAAGGTTAAAAGACTATCAAATGAGCCAATAAGGTCAAAGAAGGCGAGTTCTTTTCTGTAAATTGAACCAGGTATAAGTACAGCCATTTTGACCATGTGGTCTCAGAAGGACAAAGGCCTGGCTTAAAGCCAGAAGCTTGTTGCTGCTGCCAGAATAAAGTTACATTAAAACTACAACCGGAGTTCGTATTTCATTGGAAATTAAGAGATCTAACATGGTACATCAGTCATTGAAAGTTGGCATGCAGGTACAGCAGGCAGTGAAGAAGGCAAATGGTATGTTGGCCTTCATAGCGAGGGGATTTGAGTATTGGAGCAGGGAGGTCTTACTGCATTTGCACAGGGCCTTCATGAGGCCTCACCTGGAATATTGTGTTCAGTTTTGGTCTCCTAATCTGAGGAAGGCCGTTCTTGCTATTGAGGGAGTGCAGCGAAGGTTCACCAGACTGATTCCCGGGATGGCAGGACTGACATATGAGGAGACATTGGATCGACAGGGCCTGTGTTCATTGGAGTTTAGAAGGATGAGATAAAATCTCATAGAAACATATAAAATTCTGACGGGACTGGACAGGTTAGACGCGGGAAGAATGTTCCCAATGTTGGGGAAGTCCAGAACCAGGGGACACAGTCTAAGGATAAGGGGTAAGCCATTTAGGACTGAGATGAGGAGAAACTTCTTCACTCAGAGAGTTGTTAACCTGTGGAATTCCCTACAGCAGAGATTTGTTGATGCCAGTTCATTGGATATATTCAAGAGGGAGTTAGATATGGCCCTTACGGCTAAAGGGATCAAGGGGTATCGAGAGAAAGCAGGAAAGGGGTACTGAGGTGAATGATCAGACATGATCTTATTGAATGGTGCTGCAGGCTCGAAGGGCCGAATGGCCTACTCCTGCACCTATTTTCTACGTTTCTATGTTTCTATGATGTAATGTTATGCATGCAGCTTCTGTACTCTTCTGTACTCTCATGTTAATTATATATAATGTCTCTCGTTCACATTTATTGCAGTAGTATTGCTCCTTGTACATATGCCTGCGCACTGCAAGCATTTTCATGTCTCGCCTTCTCTTCTACTAACCTCAATTATATTTTCCAGCTCCCCAGACGCAACGGGAGCATTACCCCAATTGCTGCAGGTCGTCATCACGACGGGGGAAGAAGAAGATACAACCGAGGAGGATGATGAGCCTCAAGGGCCATCTGCAGTAACTGCGGCCGCATCAACGGATGAAGCAGCGGGGCTAAGTGACTTGCAGCAGTCCACTCCGAGTCGTCCAGTGCCCACGTCGACCCCGTGGATGTTGGGTTGACGAGGTAGGCACATGCAGCAATGGGCAGATGTGAACGAGGACATGGGCAAACGTCGATATTGGTCAAGAGCTCCTCCAAATGCTTGGTGGGTTGACCGGCAATATTGTGACACTATCTGCTAGAATCTCAAAGGACATGGGGCAGATGGTTGCGGAATGTGTCGAACGGCCGACTCCGTCGATGCCATGTAGCAGGCGATGATTTCGGGATATGGCACTGCACCCGAAGGTGCCGTACCCCAACAATGTCGACAGATGCGAGTCAGGAGGAAGCAGTTGCTTCTGACTCGAAAGACGTTTCTTAAACTACTTCTCCTCAGCCCTCTGAATTGAATCTGCCAACGTCACCGCTACCCACCCCCACACACACAGCAGCAGCCCTCAAGGTGCTCGACCGCAAGATGACTTGGCCCCATTACTAGGGACATAAGTAGGAAAGGGAGACATTATGATGAGGGGGGTAAAGGTCGAGGAGGGAAGCATGGCCACAGGTAGGGAGGGGGGGCCTAATCTATTTTAATTAAAATTGTTGCCTGTTTTTATTGTTATTAAAAATCTGTTGAATGTTAGGGGTGGTGGGAGGGTGTTTTTGTTGAGTTATCGTTATTTAAAATTTATTGTTGGGTGAAAAGTTTTGTTGACTGTTGGGGGGAGATGGGTGTTATAGTTTGTTTATAAATGTTTTTACATCAATTGTTAGCTTATTAAAAAATGCTATTGAACTTTACAATTGTTGTGCAATGTCTTTTAATAACGTAAGGTTAAACATTAATACAAGGGTTGCAAATAATGGCCAGGCCAGGACAGGCAAAGATGAAATGTAACACAACTGTAACTGTCACCAACGTAACTTCACACAATGCGTTCATTTATTAGCTGCTGATGCAACAGTCTTGCAGCTGCGTAACTACCACAAAGCTTTTCCAGGTGTGGGGGGGGCGGGGGCATGGGTTCATCACCAGGCTGATTGGCCTCCCTGAGGTCCTCATCCTCCTCCTCGTCCTCCTCTTCCGTCTCCCCTCTCTCCTGAGGTGGACTGGCAGTCCCATCTGGCAATTGTTGTCCTCTCTTGATAGCTAGGTTATGCAACATGCAGCACACCACAATGAACTCAGCGACCTGTATGGGTTGCCTCCTGAATGATCTAGGCATCTGAAGCGCTGCTTCAATTGTCTTTTCGACAATATTGCGTGTGGCTATATGGCTTTCGTTGTAGCTCTTCTCGGCTTCTGTCTGGGGCTTACGCAGGGGGGTCATGAGCCAGCTGGCAAAGCCATATCCTTTATCCCCCAGCATGCAACCGTGACCTTGTGGCTGACTCTTAAACAGGTCAGAGACAGTGCTCTCACGCAAGATGTGCGCATCATGGATGCTTCCTGGAACATTTGCATTTACTGCCAATATTATTTGCTTGTGGTTGACAACGAGCTGCACATTCAGGGAGTGGAATCTCTTTCGGTTTCGACACCTCTGCATCCTGTAAAGGTGCTCACAAGGCGATGTGTGTACAGTCTATTGCTCCCTGCACCTTGGGGGAGTTTGCTTTCTCGAGTTCCCCAAAGCTCTCTCACTCTGTGCCTCCCTGGCCATAGGGAACTTTATAAAGTCCATCCTGCATGTGTAAAGGGTTTCAGCCACCTGTCGTGAATGCGTGTGGCGTGCTGAGAGATGCTGCAAATGATGCCAGCTGAAGCCAGAAAGGAGCCCGATGCATAGAAGGAAAGTGCCGCAGTAACCTTAATCGCAGTGGGCAGTGCGTTCCTGATGGTGCTGGTAGGCTGCAGATCTCCCTTAATTAGCTGGCATATCTCACTGATGACCTCCTTTTGGAAGCACAGCCTTCTAATACACATCTTATCGGACAAGTCCAGGTATGATCACTTTTCCCTGTAAATGCTTTGGGTGTAAGGTCTGCTCCTCCTCAGCAGTCTGCCATCTCTTTGATTGGGAATGCTCTTCCATAAACCTTCTCTCATCTCTATTCTGCAGCATGTGAGTAGTCAAAATTACAGGCCCCATCTAGTGCTGTTGGGGAGGGGTTCAACGAATATGGCAGGGGGATGGGAACCTATGCAGGGAGACAGAGGGAAGTAGAATGGGGTAGAAGCAAAAGATAGAAAGAAGAAAAGTAAAAGTGGAAGGCAGAGAAACCCAAAGCAAAAAGCAAAAAGGGCCACATTACAGCAAAATTCTAAAAGGGCAAAGCGTGTTAAAAAGACAAGCCAGAAGGCTCTGTGCCTCAATGCAAGGAGTATTCGTAATAAGGTGGACAAATTAACTGCGCAGATAGCTGTTAACGGATATGATGTAATTTGCATCACTGAGATATGGCTCCAGGGTGACGAAGGTTGGGAACTCAACATCCAGGGGTATTCAACATTCAGGAAGGATAGACAGAAAGGAAAAGGAGGTGGGGTGGCGTTGCTGGGTAAAGAGGAAATTAACGCAATAGTAAGGAAGGACATTAGCTGGAAGATGTGGAATCGGTATGGGTGCAGCTACGGAATACCAAAGGGCAGAAAACGCTAGTGGGAGTTGTGTACGGACAGCCAAACAGTAGTAGTGAGGTTGGGGACAGCAAACAAGAAATTAGAGATGCGTGCAATAAAGATACAGCAGTTATCATGGGCGACTATAATCTACATATTGATTGGGCTAATTAAACTGGTAGCAATGCGGTGGAGGAGGATTTCCTGGAATGTATTCGGGATGGTTTTCGAGACCAATATGTCGAGGAACCAACTAGAGGGCTGGCCATCCAAGACTGGGTGATGTGTAATGAGAAAGGACTAATTAGCAATCTTGTTGTGCGAGGCCCCTTGGGGAAGAGTGACCATAATATGGTAGAATTCTTTATTAAGATGGAGAGTGACAGTTAAATCAGAGACTAGGGTCCTGAACTTAAGGAAAGGTAATTTCGATGTGAGACGTGAATTGGCTAGAATAGACTGGCGATTGACACTTAAAGGGTTGACAGTGGATAGGCAATGGCAAACATTTAAAGATCACATGGATGAACTTCAACAATTGTACATCCCTGTCTGGAGTAAAAATAAAATGGGGAAGTTGGCTCAACCGTGGCTAACAAGGGAAATTAAGGATAGTGTTAAATGCAAGGAAGAGGCATATAAATTGGCCAGAAAAAGCAGCAAACTTGAGGACTGGGAGAATTTTATAATTCAGCAGAGGAGGACAAAGGGTTTAATTAGGAGGGGGAAAATAGAGTATGAGGGGAAACTTGCTGGGAACATAAAAACTGACTGCAAAAGCTTCTATAGATATGTGAAGAGAAAAAGATTAGTGAAGACAAACGTCGGTCCCTTGCAGTCGGATTCAGGTGAATTTATAATGGAGAACAAAGAAATGGTGGACCAGTTAAACAAATACTTTGGTTCTGACTTCACGAAGGAAGACACAAATAACCTTCCGGAAATACTAGGGGACCGAGGGTCTAGTGAGAAGGAGGAACTGAAGGAATTCCTTATTAAGCAGGAAATTGAGTTAGGGAAATTGATGGGATCGAAGGCCGATAAATCCCCGGGGTCTGATAGTCTGCATCCCAGAGTACCTAAGGAAGTGGCCCTAGAAATAGTGGAGGCATTGGTGATCATTTTCCAAAAGTCTATTGACTCTGGATCAGTTCCTATGGACTGGAGGGTAGCTAATGTAACACCACTTTTTAAGAAAGGAGGCAGAGAGAAAGCGGGTAATTATAGACCAGTTAGCCTGACATCAGTAGTGGGGAAAATGTTGGAATCAATTATTAAAGTTGAAATAGCAGCGCATTTGGAAAGTAGTGATAGTCAGCATGGATTTATGAAAGGGAAATCATGCTTGACAAATCTTCTAGAATTTTTGAGGATGTAACGAGTAGAGTGGACAAGGGAGAACCAGTGAATGTGGTGTATTTGAACTTTCAAAAGGCTTTTGACAAGGTCCCACACAAGAGATTAGTGTGCAAAATTAAAGCACATGGTATGGGGGGCAATGTACTGACATGGATAGAGAGCTGGTTGGCAGACAGGAAGCAGAGAGTCGGGGTAAACGGGTCCTTTTCAGAATGGCAGGCAGTCACTAATGGGGTGCCGCAGGGCTCAGTGCTGGGATCCCAGCTATTTACAATATACATTAATGACTTAGATGAAGGAATTGAGTATAATATCTCCAAGTTTGCAGATGACACTAAGCTGGGCGGCGGTGTCAGCTGTGAGGAGGACGCTAAGAGGCTGCAGGGTGACTTGGACAGGTTAGGTGAATGGGCAAACGCATGGCAGATGCAGTATAATGTGGATAAATGTGAGGTTATCCACTTTGGTGGCAAATACACGAAGGCAGAATATTATCTGAATGGAGGCAGATTAGGAAAAGGGAAGATGCAACTAGACCTGGGTGTCATGGTGCATCAGTCATTGAAAGTTGGCATGCAGGTACAGCAGGTGGTGAAGAAGGCAAATGGTATGTTGGCCTTCATAGCTAGGGGATTTGAGTATAGGAGCAGGGGGGTCTTAATGCAGTTGTACAGGGCCTTAGTGAGGCCTCACCTGGAATATTGTGTTCAGTTTTGGTCTCCTAATCCGAGGAAGGACATTCTTGCTATTGAGAGAGTGCAGCGAAAGTTCACCAGACTGATTCCCGGGATGGCAGGACTGACATATGAGGAGAAACTTGATCGACAGGGCCTGCATTCACTGGAGTTTAGAAGGATGAGAGGGGATCTTATAGAAACATATAAAATTCTGATGGGACTGGACAGGTTAGATGCAGGAAGAATGTTCCCGATGTTGGGGAAGTCCAGAACCAGGGGACATAGTCTAAGGATAAGGGGTAAGCCATTTAGGACTGAGGTGAGGAGAAAACTCTTCACTCAGAGAGTTGTTAACCTGCGGAACTCCCTGCCGCTGAGAGTTGTTGATGCCAGTTCATTGGACATATTCAAGAGGGAGTTAGATATGGCCCTTACGGCTAAAGGGATCAAGGGGTATGGAGAGAAAGCAGGAAAGGGGTACTGAGGTGAATGATCAGCCATGATCTTATTGAATGGTGATGCAGGCTCAAAGGTCCGAATGGCCTACTCCTGCACCTATTTTCTATGATTCTATGTTTCTATTATAAATGTCCTAATCTGTCTTCAAATATTCTTAAATTGTCCTCAACAAATGCAATATAAACTCAAAATTGACCATAATGTCATTAGATGATTAGCAAGATTCTAAAACACAATTAAAATCACTCAAGAATTACTTCAATGCTCCCATCCACTTCAAGCGGTCTTTTATTAAACTTCCTCCAATTTACAAAATGGCGTCCATACTGCCGGGTTAAGGTCAGTTGATTACAACTTTTCTTGCGCGTCTTTTTGGGCGAACAATCATTTGGGCGTAATATGGACAAAATGCCGAAAGTAGCGCTCGGCCATAATCTGGGCGATATTTTGGCGCTAGTTTCCATTATAACCAGTATTCTGGGCCTTGCACGAGTGATAACGCAGCTTTTATTTATAAAACAGGCCGGGTGATTCAGCTCATTCCTGGGAACATTGAAGTCGCAAGTGGTAAGGAGCGTAGAGGAGTCCACCTCCCGCATTATAGACAGCTCTGCGCACACCATGGAGCCCATCATTGCTAGTGTGCAGACGATGGTGGACTCCCAGAGAGACCGTGCAGGTCCAGACCTCATAACTGGTGCCATTGGCGATGTGGCAGCATCCATTGTGGCACAGCTAAAGCAACACAACGTCTTAGTGCTGCAATTGAGTCAATGGTTGCTCACATGGATGCTGTAGGATTGCAAAATTCGTGGGAAACACCGCCCCCCCCCCCGCCCCCCCCCCCGCCCCGCCCACCACCCACCCCCAGTATTTGGACTCATTGGAAAGGAAATTCGATTTGGAACTATCAGCCAGAAAGTTTGGGATATTAAAATGCACATGGAAGAAACTACGAGTTTTAATCAAATTTGGGATTTTACAAGGCATATTGGGTCCGTGTGAAAAGGGCTGCAAAACTAAAGGACAACTAGCCTCCAAAGAAACCAGTCTTTGGGTATTGAAGCTATCTGGGTATTGAAGCTAAACAAATTGTCTGGGGAATTGTGTAAACTCGAAAACCCTTCTCCCCGGGAGACATTAACATAGCAACAATCAACCCAGAGATAGCCAGCCATCGCTCTAAGCAGGAAACCCATTCAGCGCATACATAATGTTAATGGCCCATCCAGCCCGCATGGAAAACCCAGGCCGAGTCAGACATCACAAATACCAAAACTAATTTTCCCGATCAAGAAACAGATTCGACAAATCGAAACATCCGAAACAGGTTCCCATTAATGAGCTTGCCAAAATATGACAAAGAAATATCAAGCCCGCCAAAATTAAGCCAAAGAATCGGGGTTGATTTGACGCGCAGATTAGAACAACTCCCAAAGTATAACTGGAGCCCTGTTTTATGGGTAGAAAGGAGAGACCACCACAGCAGCCTTAACGAGCCTTCCAGAGAGCTTGCTACACAGCCTTCTATGCAGCTCTTCTGAGCATCAACATCTTCAGCCTCGACGACACCCCTGCGCTACAGTACTCTGCTACTGAAGAAAACGGAAGAACATCATCAAGGCAGAGAAAAGCAGTTCCCAGTAACTTCGGACATCGCCATCGCGGTAGCAACTGACCACAGCCAACGTGCTAACATTGAAACCACCACGATTGACAAATTCTAAGAAGAAAAACTCCTCAAGAAGAAACCGAAGATTCGAAAGTTTCCATTCTATAATTTGTTCCTAGCTACCAACAGGTGAAACATTACCTAAAAAGACTTTAAAACCTACTGCTGACGGAAGAAAGTGGGTACTCCCTCCAATACGTGTCCTACCGCATCAGCGGACACCACCCAACTAAAGACTATGCAGGAAGAAGTCTTTCACAATGTTCGGGGTACGGCAAGCAGAACCTACAGAGTCCAGCGAACCCGAAATAGCGAATCACCGCCAACTGACAATAAAAGGATTGGTGAGCATAATCCCTGTTTGCCCTGGAGTTCAGCCTAGTCAGAGTTAGGCATTGGGAGGTGGGAGGTGTATTATTTTCTGTAACCCCTTTTGAACGTGTGATAAAGTGTTCTTTATTCTTGTGATTGCAAGCTTTGACATTGTACTTTCTTGTTCTTAATAAAATCGAAGTTCTTTGCAGCAAAACCAGTTGTCTCTTGCACTTTGTCACATCCCCAAATAAATCCAAAGTCTAGAACCCAGGGAGTGGGAGCAATTCGAACCGCTCAGAAGGTCAGAAGTGAACCTGACCCCCGAGACCATCCCCTACATAATGGCGACCGCGGCAGGACTTTGGTACAAAGGTTGTGATGCAGAGAGTGCTGTTTTGGAGTAAAGAACTAAGATGGAAGAGAGGAATTCCTCCTATGTGTATAAGAAAGTGAATGTCACTAAGGAATGGGTGCTTGGTCTGTTGCATGCCGAGAGTCCGGGAGATGATGCTGTGTCCCAGTGGACTGCATACAATGACTTTAAGGAATCAGTAGAAAAGGCAATTTGGTTGGCATGCTAACAGCGGCAGGTCCAACTCCTCAACAAGAACATCGAGTCACTGCAGGCAGAACTATGGGAATGTGCAAAAACATCACATGAAAGGGCTATGGCAAGAGAAAGGTTACAGGGAGAACTCCGTAAGCTGAAGCATGGAAAGGCGCAGCTAATGGAAAGGTTGAAGAACAGCCAGGACTATTTTCAGTGTCAAGTTACAGAGGATAAGAATAATGAAACGGTACTGTGGGAGGAAAATACTCGCCTTACCCTTCAAGTAAAGGAGCAGGAGGAAAAGTTAAGAGATGTACAGGCAGCGTACAAAGTAGCTAGCACTAATGGGTTTGAGTCAGGAGACTACAGTCCCTGCCAGCAACGAATCAAAAGTTTAACCCTTGCTCTGTCCAAAGCAAAAGGCATGGTATGCCTAATAGCCCGGGTGCGGCCCAGGTTAACCTGAAAGAGAAGTAGGAAACTGTTCAACCACCACCTGTGGCGCCGGTGACTACACCGGTTCGGCAGCAGGAAGGATGAACGAGTTGCGGGGTGGACAGGGATAGTGGACCACCACCATCTGTGGCACCGAGTTTCAGCTCAGTTTGGCAGCAGGGAGAAGTGGGCGAGCCAGAGCAGGAAGAGCCAGAGCCAGGGCCGATGTGCCTGGTCCAGCAACAAAAGTTTGGCCCACCTTACGGTGCTGGGGGTCGGGGCCCCCCTGGTAAGTCAATTTGTGGTTCCCCACACAACCCAACAGCTTAGGACTATGATAAGTCACCTGGGAAAGCTCACTCCAAATGGTGACCCCTCGGTCCACTTTATGGAAGTGGAACAGGCAGGGGATATTAACGGGTGTGATGATACCGAGATAGCAAAAATGCTCCGTTCCAGTCCCTCTCTGCCTTCCGGGAGGACATTCTGGAAGCCATGGACTGCAATGACGGAACGGTGGCACAATTGAGGAACAGTGGAGGACTTTTAAGGAGCTCTTTCATAATGCGCAACAAAAATATATTCCAGTGAAAAAGAAGAGCGGCAAGAGAAGAGATAACCAGCCGTGGATAACCAAGGAAATTAAGGAAAGTATCAAATCAAAGACCAATACGTATAAGGTGGCCAAGGTTAGTGGGAAACTAGAGGATTGGGAAAATTTTAAGCAACAGCAAAGAATGACTAAAAAAGCAATAAAGAAAGGGAAGATAGATTACGAAGGTAAACTTGCGCAAAACCTAAAAACAGATAGTAAAAGCTTTTACAGATATATAAAACGGAAAAGAGTGACGAAAGTAAATGTTGGTCCCTTAGAAGATGAGAAGGGGGATTTAATAATGGGAAATGTGGAAATGGCTGAGACCTTAAACAATTATTTTGCTTCCGTCTTCACAGTGGAAGACACAAAAACCATGCCAAAAATTGCTGGTCACAGGAATGTGGGAAGGGAGGACCTTGAGACAATCACTATCACTAGGGGGGTAGTGCTGGACAGGCTAATGGATCTCAAGGTAGACAAGTCTCCTGGTCTGGATGAAATGCATCCCAGGGTATTAAAAGAGATGGCGGAAGTTATAGCAGATGCATTCGTTCTAATCTACCAAAATTCTCTGGACTCTGGGGAGGTACCAGCGGATTGGAGAGCAGCTAATGTAACGCCTCTGTTTAAAAAAGGGGGCAGGCAAAAGGCAGGTAACTGTAGGCCGGTTAGTTTAACATCTGTAGTGGGGAAAATGCTTGAAACTATCATTAAGGAAGAAATAGCGGGACATCTGGATAGGAATAGTGCAATCAAGCAGACGCAGCATCGATTCATGAAAGGGAAATCATATTTAACTAACTTACTAGAATTCTTTGAGGATATAACGAGCATGGTGGATAGAGGTGTACCGATGGATGTGGTATATTTAGATTTCCAAAAGGCATTCGATAAGGTGCCACACAAAAGGTTACTGCAGAAGATAAAGGTACACGGAGTCAGAGGAAATGTATTAGCATGGATAGAGAATTGGCTGGCGAACAGAAAGCAGAGAGTAGGGATAAATGGGTCCTTTTCCGGTTGGAAATCAGTGGTTAGTGGTGTGCCACAGGGATCAGTACTGGGACCACAACTGTTTACAATATACATAGATGACCTGGAAGAGGGGACAGAGTGTAGTGCAACAAAATTTGCAGATGACACTAAGATTAGTGGGAAAGCGGGTTGTGTAGAGGACTCAGATAGGCTGCAAGGAGATTTGGATAGGTTAAGCGAATGGGCTAAGGTTTGGCAGATGGAATACAATGTCGGAAAGTGTGAGGTCATCCACCTTGGGAAAAAAAAACAGTAAAAGGGAATATTATTTGAATGGGGAGAAATTAAAACATGCTGCGGTGCAGAGGGACCTGAGGGTCCTTGTGCATGAAACCCAAAAGGTTAGTATGCAGGTGCAGTAGGTAATCAGGAAGGCGAATGGAATGTTGGCCTTCATTGCGAGAGGGATGGAGTACAAAAGCAGGGAGGTGTTGCTGCAACTGTTTTAGGTATTGGTGAGACCGCATCTGGAGTACTGCGTGCAGTTTTGGTCACCTTACTTAAGGAAGGATATACTAGCTTTGGAAGGGGTACAGAGACGATTCACTAGGCTGATTCCAGAAATGAGGGGGTTACCTTATGATGATAGATTGAGTAGACTGGGTCTTTACTCCTTAGAGTTCAGAAGGATGAGGGGTGATCTTATAGAAACATTTAAAATCATGAAAGGGATAGACAAGATAGAGGCAGAGAGGTTGTTTCCATTGGTGGGGGAGACTAGAACTAGGGGGCACAGCCTCAAAATACGGAGGAGCCAATTTAAAACCGAGTTGAGAAAGAATTTCTTCTCCCAGAGGGTTGTGAGTCTGTGGAATTCTCTGCTCAAGGAAGCAGTTGAGGCTGGCTCATTGAATGTTTTCAAGTCAAAGATAGATAGATTTTTAAGCAATAAGGGAATTAAGGGTTACGGGGAGAGGGCGGGTAAGTGGAGCTGAGTCCACGACCAGATCAGCCGTGATCTTATTGAATGGCGGGGCAGGCTCGAGGGGCTAGATGGCCTACTCCTGTTCCAAATTCTTATGTTCTTATGTTCTTATGAATCCCTTCTCCAGAGTGGAGAAGATAGTGCAGCTCACAGGGGACACCCCACAGGCTTTCGCAGACAGACTGTGGCCTGTGCACCAGCCTGTGGTGGGGACCTCAACCGGATCACCTAATCCGGGACGAGAGAGCCCACTGGTTAGGAAGCTTGGTGGTAAACTGTTCACCACGAATCAAAGCCAAGGCTGAGGCCTGGTTTGACCTGAGAGATCCCCATGCCACCGAGGAGGGAGTGGTCAGGCAACTGACCCTAGCTTACCGGAACGGCAGGGGGGCAGAAGAGTACCCACCCAAGGGAAGGCTCCACGAAATCAGACCTAGTCAAGATAAGAGGGAATTGCGCCAGGAGGAGGGCAACCCTTCCGATACGAAGAGTACCTGCTTCAGGTGTGGGAAGAGTGGACACTGGAGAAAGGATTGCAGGAATCCATGGAAAAGTAGCGCAGGGAAGAATTCTCCAGCCCCTGCCCAAAAGACCGAGACTGAGAAACCAGTCTCTCCCTACATGTTTGACACATTTATGACTGCGCTCTGAACAATGCTAGATGGCCCTGGGAGGGTAGCCGCCATCACCGGTACCGAAATCCCATCTGCCCCATCCCATCCAAAACAGTGACTAGGACAGGCACAGCCTGTTCACCTGTGTTCCCTCGAGTACGATGCGTGGGGGAGACCGACCGTTTAGATGGAGGTGGAAAAGGTGAAAGGGACCTATCTGCTGGATACCGGTGCATCAAGCACCCTCATCTATGCAGCTAACCTTGCAGCCTCACCCCTGTCTAGCGGGGTCCCCTACAGCTTGGGTTTCACAGGCGCTGAGCAGGCTGGCTCATTCTCCGTTCCGCTCTCTATTCGTTTGGGAACACTCCACACCAAGTGGACGTGTCCTGATGAAGTGAGAACAGGAAGGGAGGGGGATCCTTGGGGCTGTCTTCATTCTAGGCCACGGGATCTGAGTAGATTTAAGAAACCACTGTCTTTGGGAGGCAGTATGTACAGGACAGGAGAGTGAGGTGGTGGTTATCCCAGAAAAACGGGGAAAAGGGACGGTGTGCACCATGAAGCCAAAGGGGGGTTACGACCTTGAATCACTGGTCAGTAGCACTCCGCTGGAGTACCAAGAGTATGTGAGGGCAATCCTTGCATCTTTTGCCACTCACAAACACGACTGTGGAAGGATAAACGGGGTCGAGGTTAGCATAGATGGGGACCCCATGACCCGACCACAGAAACTGTATAACTTCCCCAGGGAGGCAGAGGCGGACATGAAAACAGCCTTGGGTTCTTTGGTTAACAGGGGATATTGAGACCGCCAGCCACCCATGTGAACTCTCCATTGTGGCCGGTTAAGAAACCGGACAACTCTGGAGGGCCACGGTGGACTATCGAGTACTCAACAGTAACATCCCTGCCTGTGCACCCACCGTTGCTGTCATGTATTCAACCAGCATTGTAACCCATGTATAAACTGACCTAAGTTGTACACCGTGAGAACACTGACCACTAGATGGGATACACTCCTAACCTAGATCTTCAGGTATAAAAGGGGAAGCTCCACCCACCTTCATCACTTGAGTGCTAAGGAATAAAGGACAGGTCACAGACTGACCTTCTCTCAAGCATGGGCCTCTTGTGCATTTATACTGTGTAGTAAGGACGTATCAATGGCGACAAGAAACTGGGATTTAAACCACGCGAGCATGGCCACTAGCAGAACAGACGAGAGGTACTGTGTTAAGGAATGGTTGGGACAGAGATTCAACATTGTTAAATCAGCACACAGTTCTCCAGGCAGACAAGGGCAGTCGGGCATGCCCCAACATGTAGTCGAACCCAGAGGGGGAGTTCGACAGAGACAATGGCAAGCTGAACGGCGATTCACGCCATTGCAAGGGACAATGCGGCCAGTAATGGGGCCATCAACACCTGTTAATGGTGCACTCAAGGACAATAACAGGGGCAGTCAGGGACGATCGACTGGCAAGGGACCTTTTGTTTCAAACCGCAACTCATGCTGGAGGCGTGGAGGCACACACTCAGCCAGAGTTTGCAGAGGTGAGGAAAATACCTGCAGAAATGGACACTGGGGGAAATCGCTGGAAGCTGAAGTTCAGCGAGTTCGTGTGGAGCACGTATACAGTTCATACACCAGGAAGCCACCGATAATGATGAAAGTGCTCCTCAATGGCATCCCAATATCAATGGAGTTAGACACGGGGCCAGCCAGTTCCTGATGGGTATCAAACAGTTCGAAAAGTTGTGGGCGTCCAAGGCCAGTAGGCCAAAATTATCGCCGATTGACGCACAGCTACGGACTTACACAAAGCAGATCATTCCGGTGCTCGGCAGCGCCACGGTAGTCGTGACCCACAAAGATTCGGAGAACAGGTTGCCACTCTGGATTGTCCCAGGGGACGGTCCCGCACTACTGGGGAGGAGTTGGCTTGCTGTCATGAACTGGAAATGGAGCGATGTCAATGCAATTTCCTCTGTGGAGCGAGTATCATGCTCACAGATCCTGGACAAATTTGACTCATTATTTCAAACCGGCATTGGCAATTTCATGGGGGCCAAGGTAGTGATTCACATAAACCCGGACGCCAGGCCAGTACACCACAATCCAGAGCGGTGCCGTACGTGATGCGGGAAAAGATAGAAGATGAATTGGACCGCCTGCTGAGGGAAGGCATCATCTCGCCAGTCGAATTCAGTGACTGGGCGAGCCCGATTGTGCCGGTGCTCAAGGCGGATGGGTCGGTCAGGATATGTGGCGATTACAAGGCCACCATCAATCGGGTGTCACTCCAAGACCAGTACCCGCTACCGAGAGCGGAGGACCTCTTTGCGACGCTATCCGGTGGCAAACTTTTTTCAAAATTGGACCTGACCTCAGCTTACATGACCCAGGAGCTGGCGAGTGAGTCGAAGAAGCTGACCACCATCACGACACACAAGGGGTTGTTTGAGTACAACAGATGTCCGTTCGGGATTTGTTCGACTGCCGCGATCTTTCAGCGAAATATGGAAAGCCTCCCAAAGTCGATTCCAGGGACAGTGGTTTTTCAAGACGACATCCTCATTACGGGTTACGATACTGAAGAACACCTCCACAACCTGAAGGAGGTGCTACGCAGACTGGACCGGGTAGGTCTGCAACTGAAAAAGGCGAAGTGCGTCTTCCTAGCTCCAGAGGTAGAATTCCTGGGGATGAGGGTAGCAGCAGACGGGATCAGACCCACTGCGTCCAAGACGGAAGCGATCCAGAGAGCACCCAGACCCCGTAACACGATGGAGCTGCGTTCGTTCCTGGGGCTCCTGAACTATTTTGGTAACTTTCTTCCCAAATTGAGCACACTGCTAGAGCCGCTACACGTGCTCCTACGCAAAGGTCGCGAATGGGTCTGGGGGACAGCCAGGAAAGGGCTTTTAATAGAGCACGCAATTTGTTATGTTCCAACAATCTGTTAACGCTATATGACCCATTTAAGAAACTTGTGTTAACGTGCGATGCGTCGTCCTATGGTGTCGGGTGTGTGTTGCAGCATGTCAATGCCAAGGGTCAGTTACAGCCAGTAGCTTATGCCTCCAGGAGTCTGTCCCAGGCAGAAAGGGGCTACGGGATGGTAGAAAAGGAGGCGCTCGCATGTGTATATGCGGTAAAGAAAATGCACCAGTACCTGTTTGGCAGGAAATTTGAGCTGGAGACAGATCACAAACCCCTAACGTCACTTTTGGCCGACAACAAGGCCAAAAATGCAAATGCATCGGCCCGCATACAGAGGTGGGCACTCACGTTGGCCGCCTATGACTATACAAAACTGCGCCGATGCACTCAGCAGGCTCCCTCTAGCTACCACTGAGGGGGCTACCGAGCATGCTGCTGAGATGGTCATGGCTGTTGAAGCTTTCAGAAGCGAAGGCTCACCCGTGACAGCCCGTCAGATTAAAGTCTGGACAAATAGAGACCCGCTACTATCTCTAGTCAAGAAATGTGTCCTGAATGGGGACTGGGCAGCCACGTACAGGGCATGCCCTGAGAAATTTAAACCATTTCACAGGCGCAAGGATGAACTCTTGATTCAGGCCGATTGCCTACTGTGGGGAAACCGCGTAGTCATGCCCCAGATGGGCAGAGAGGTGTTCATCAGAGAACTCCACAATGGGCACCCGGGCATTGTCACGATGAAGGCAATTGCCAGGTGACACGTTTGGTGGCCAGGGATAGACGCAGATCTGGAACTTTGTGTTCGCAGGTGCAACACGTGTGCCCAGCTGGGCAATGCGCCCAGGGAAGCCCCCCTTAGCCCCTGGCCATGGCCCGTCAAGCCTTGGTCACGCATCCACGTGGACTACGCAGGTCCTTTCATGGGGAAAATGTTTTTGGTTGTAGTAGACGCCTACTCCAAATGGATCGAGTGTGACATTTTAAATTCAAGCACATCCTCTGCCACGGTAGAAAGTCTACGGGCAATGTTCGCCGCCCACGGTCTACCGGACATCTTGGTCAGCGACAATGGCCCGTGCTTCACAAGCACTGAATTCCAGGACTTCATGGCAGGCAATGAAATTAACCATGTTAGAACGGTACCGTTCAAGCCGGCCTCAAACGGCCAGGCAGAACGAGCAGTGCAGATAATCAAACAGGGGATGCTCATAATCCAAGGGGGTTCCCTACAAACCCGCTTATCACGCCTCCTGTTGGCCTATAGATCCTGACCACACTCGCTCACAGGGGTTCCACCCGCAGAGCTACTAATGAAAAGGACGCTCAAAACCCGGTTATCCCTTATACACCCCACCATGAAAGAAATTGTCGAGAGCAGGCGCCAGTCACAATATGACTACCATGACAGGAATGCGAGGGCGCGATGTATTGATGTAAATGATCCTGTTTTTGTCCTCAACTACATTGCAGGGCCCAAATGGCTCGCAGGCACTGTGGTTGCCAAAGAGGGAAATAGGATTCTGGTAGTTAAACTTACCAATGGACAAATCTGCCGCAAACATGTGGATCAAACAAAAAGGAGGTTCAGCAACCTCATAGAAGAAGCAGAGGAAGAACACGATATAGAGTTCACTCCACCACAGGTGACCGAACACCGGATCCAAAGGGAGGAGAGCCCAGTCACTGTGGGCAGTCCGGACAGGCCTGAGGCACCGCAAACAGCAGATACTCAGGCCAGCGCCCAACAATCGGAGCCCCAACTCAGGCACTCTACAAGGGAGCATAAACCACCAGAGAGACTCAACCTGTGATCCCAATAAGACTTTGGGGGGGGGAGGTGATGTCATGTATTCAACCAGAATTGTAACCCATGTATAAACTGACCTAAGTTGTACACCGTGAGAACACTGACCACTAGGTGGGAGACACTCCTAACCTGGACCTTCAGGTATAAAAGGGGAAGCTCCACCCACCTTCATCACTTGAGTGCTAAGGAATAAAGGACAGGTCACAGACTGACCTTCTCTCAAGCATGGGCCTCGTGTGCATTTATACTGTGTAGTAAGGACGTATCAGTTGCTGCTGTCGCCGACCTCATTGGAAGTATACCAGCCTCCGCAACCATCTTTACGGTGCTGGATATTTCCAACGGGTTTTGGTCCATACCTTTACGAAGAGAAGATCAGTACAAGTTTGCTTCTCCCTTTAAAGGCCAGCAATACCCTTGGAACTGTCTCCCTCAGTGCTTCCACAACAGCCCTAGCAATTTTCACCAATATATGGCCAACTGTTTAAAGAGCTTCAGCAGACCCCAGCAGCTGGTACAGTATGTGGACGACCTGCTCCTATTCACCGATGAGGAGGAGGAACAAGGCCCACTGCTGGAGCTGCTGAAAGAAGGTGGTTTTAAAGTAATGCCCAAAAAGGCACAGATCGGCCAGAAGGAAGTAAAATTCCTGGGACTAGCTGTGCGCAGTGTGGAAAGAGCCATTGACAAAGCTAGAAGGGAAGCAGTGCAGAAGTTACCCGCCCCCAACACAGTAACAGGAGTAAGATCTTTTCTAGGGCTAACCGGGTACTGCAGAGATTTCATTGAGGAAAATGCAGCCACAGCAGCACCTCTGCTCCGACTCCTACACAAGGGAGTGGAGTGGGATTGGGACAAAGGTTGTGAGCCAGCATTTATCCAGCTTAAGAAAGACCTGCAGACCGTGCCGGCTCTAGGGGCTATTGATGAGGGTAAAGAGTTCTTCCTGGAGGTAGCAGCCAGTGGGGACAGTCTGAGCGCAGTACTGCTCCAGGAACAGCACGGCCGGCTGAGGCCAGTGGTCTACTCCTCCAGGATATTCACGGATGTGGAGAAGGGATACTCCAACTGTGAGCAGCACCTCATAGCCACTCACTGGGCTGTGTAAAGATCACTGATTTTCACAGGGGCGTTCCCTATCACACTCCTTACCCACCATACGCCCACCCAAATGCACCTGGATGGGAGAATCAAGGAAGGGACAATGAGCAGTGCCCGCATTGAGCGCTGGACCCTACTCCTCTCTCAGATGGACCTAAGCGTAAAGGGTCTCTGCGAGCCAAGACTCGCAGCCAACATGATCCATCCAGGGATAGCCCGCCGGTGCTCCGTAGAAGGGGTATGGGAAATTAACATAGGCTTTTGGGCTGGATTACACCCCACAGCCGAGAAATTTATGTAGACGGTTCAAGCACAGAATCTGCAGGCGAACGACTCACAGGTTGCAGAGTGTATGACCCAGAGGCAGGCATTGCCCTGGCAATTAAACTCCCCAGTACTATGAGTGCCCAGCATACTGAACTGTCGGTGGTGGTGTACGTGGTCATACACCCCGAAGAATTCCCTACCCTGTACACGATTTGCTTGGACAGTATGTTCACATGCAATTCGTGTACGGAGTACCTGGCTATTTGGTCCCATCGCAGATACACATCTGCAGACGGGAGACCCCTGGCAATTAAGCCTTTACTGGAATAGATTATAGCAGCCGTGGGGGAGGAAGGAAAGGTCTATATACACAAAGTGAAGGCACACTCAACCACTGAACCCTGTAGCGAGGGAAACCAGCAGGCTGACATGTTGGCCAAACAAGGTGCTCGCACGGGCAAGCTCTGGGATCCGTACAACCCAGGCCCCATTGCAGCAGTTAGGGATGGAATTGGGATGACAGGGAGGGCAGGGGTAGCATTGACCCCGGACCTGAAGACGGTTCAGACCCAAGACCCCGTCCTCAAAACTGTCCTGAACACGCTAGCTAAAGGGGAAAAGGTAGATGGCCCGTACGGCACCGCAGCGATTGCCATTAAAAAAGAGCAATGGGTAGTACCACAACAACACTGGAGAGAATTCCTCCAGCTGGTCCACGAGAGTCCAGGAGCAGGACACCCCGGACCTGAAACCACTTGGCAATGGGTGGAGCAGGCAGGGTGGTGGCCTGGACTCAGGGAAGATGTCCGCGAGTTCTGTGCCAGCTGTCTGGTGTGCGCTGCCAACAAGCCTGACCCCCCAGAAAAGGAAGGTGTCTATGGGACATATCAGTAGGGTAGAGGGACCCTGGCAGTCGATCCAGGTCGATTACATCGGGCCCCTACTCACTGCCCAGAGAGGCTACAAGTACTGCCTAGTGTTGGTGGACGTGTTCACCAAATGGGTGAAAGCCTTCCCATGCCGAACAGCTACTGCATTAGGAACAGCTAGGATCCTGGTCAGGGAGGTGTTCTCCCAATGGGGACTACCACAGTACGTGGAGTCTGACCAAGGGAGTCACTTCACCGGGCAGGTGATGCAAGAGACCCTTAAGGTGCTCGGCATCAAGGGGAAATGGAATGTCGCCCACAACCCGCAGTCATCCCGGCCTGTGGAGCTGCGCGGGTCAGTGTTACAGAGGGAAAACGTGTATGTTTGACTTGTAAAGGACAGATTTCTCTGGGTAGATGGTGGTGGCTTAGGAAGTTGAGCAAGGATGCAGGGGACCAAGAATCTGACTGGGAATGACTCGATAACGATATGTACCGGACCATCACGGGGACACGGGGAGGAGTGAAGGTGTGTTGGTACAAGTGGTGGGAGTCTGAACAGGGAATTTACGTCTGCATGTGGGGGTCAGAGAAGATCTGTCAATGGCAAGATGACGGGGAAGGGATGGGGTGGGATTCCAGCCTACACGAGTGTGCGGTCCCACACTCCCCACTCCCAACTAACGCCACCGAACTTGTAGCACGCATTGAGAAACTCCTGCCCACGACCCCGCCAATGCGTACAATAATAGAAAGGTGTCCTACCACCACCAAGAGGCCAGGGAACGGATTAGTATTCTTACCGACCGAAAAGGTGTTATATCAGGGAGTGCACTATGCAGTAGCTTCAGTTATTTTAAACCTTACCAAGGTGCACTTACCTGACTGGTGCCCGAAGGAAACAGAGCGACTGTACCAAGCCCTACTCAGAGAAATGTTCAAGAAATTTTACGAGTTAGACTTTGGGAACATAGACAAAGCAGATTTATACACCCTACATGCTAGGGACACCATGGACATGGGAAGACAAAGAAGGGGAACCTTGAACAACATTTTTACTGCATATAATACAGGATCCTCTGTGATAAACAGCTTGGACGATATAGAACTGCAAACGCAAATAAATGGTCTAAAGAACCAAGTGAGAAAGATCCTAAAAGAGGAAAACAGAGTAGTAGGCTCAGAACTACACGAGGACCAGGCCATGACGGTCCATTTAAAAGAGATCGTTGCTGAGCTGGAATGACACGCACATTCATACGGCAGGATAGGAATGCTTCAGACCAGGCTGCACAGAACGAGGTGTGCGTACTGTACGGGGCATGGTTGTTGGGCGAGGGCCACAACAACCTGAAGGATTTAAAACAAGGCTGAGTCCCCTCTTGGATCAGCAACAAGCACCTCGCAGCTCTCCACCCGTATAGTCATTCACTCAGCCCGTGCCGGCTCTGCCTAGCTTCTGAAGCCTACCCTGTCCCAGTAGACTGCGGGCGTTCTAATCACACCATCGTGGGGATAGTACTAAGGATGCTGGTCATGGGTGGGACAGTCCGACCCGCACCGGTATACCGGGTGGAGAACATTGGAGCCATTCAAGGAGGTGCACACATTCGTTTCACAGCAGTCCCACCATATGTCATAAAGTGGGAGCACGCTATGACGGGTACTGACCTCTCCGGGTGCTGGAACCGGGGTGCCAACATAATACTGTGCCCCCAGCACTTGAACGCCTATTCTAAACCACAGTGCGGGTTTAAAGCTGCACACAACCGATCAACTATACCATGGAGGTAATGGCACAAGACCATGTCCCTCCACAGGTAGTATACATAGGGGGTGGGATATATTGTGTCACCACCAGTGCGGCCCACTACCAGCATGGACAACACTTCTGGTGTCTGGTGAGTGACAGCAGTTTTTGCTTTAAACTCGAGGCAGAAGTTCAAGTGGCCCAAGAACGATTGTCCCCATTCCGAACCCTCCACTGTTCACCTCACTGAGTGAAAACATCACAAACCTGCAAGATTATGTGGTACATTTTGGCTATGAAATTCCCCTCCTATCCAAACATCTTACCGCTCTACTAGAAGCTGTAGTAATCTCACAAAAAAGCATTTCTATACTCAAGAACAAAAAACAATCAAGATAGGGAGAAAAATTCTAGAGATCACAATTCCACTTTGGTGGGACATTTTCAGAAATATAGAAGTTCCTGCCGGGATCAGAATAACTTCCCACGTTTTGGTTGTCAACTCGCGATTATTCTTTACTTATGGTGTCTCACTTGCCGAGTGAAACGCCAAGGCTGTCAGGTCCGGCACCAAAGGGTGCTGTACGCTCCCTGGCCAAACTTGGGGATCACACAGGCAGGGGTAACACCATGTTATCATGTTTAATTTGTTTTTGATTTTCACCTGCTGTAAAAACGCAGAGGTTGAGTGTTATAAGAATTTTACTTAAAAATGTGTTTGACTATGTACCTTTTATTTTCTGTAAAACCGGAGTAATGGAGGGGCATCGGACCCCCTCTATGCTGTAACATAATTTGGAATGACTGTATTTGCCTGTAAACTGCATTACAAGTCAAAGAGGGTATACACATTTAAGTTTTAGCTAGGTAAATACAGAGTAAGGTTGGCTCTCGGAATCAGGAATTTTGCTCACCTAGCATGACACTCTAGCATGTAGTATATCACGGGGGGACTGTAGGATTGCAAAATTCGTGGGAAACCCCCCACCCCCGCCACCAGTATTTGGACTCATTGGAAAGGAAATTCGATTTGGAACTATCAGCCAGAAAGTGTGGGATCCTAAAATGCACATGGAAGAAACTACGAGTTTTAATCAAATTTGGGATTTTACAAGGCATATTGGGTCCGTGTGAAAAGGGTTGCAAAACTAAAGGACAACTAGCCTCCAAAGAAACCAGTCTTTGGGTATTGAAGCTGTCTGGGTATTGAAGCTAAACAAATTGTCTGGGGAATTGTGTAAACTCGAAAACCCTTCTCCCCAGGAGACATTAACATAGCAACAATCAACCCAGAGATAGCCAGCCATCGCTCTAAGCAGGAAACCCATCCAGCTCATACATAATGTTAATGGCCCATCCAGCCCGCATGGAAAACCCAGGCCTAGTCAGACATCGCAAATACCAAAACTAATTTTCCCGATCAAGAAACAGATTAGACAGATCGAAACATCCAAAACAGGTTCCCATTAATGAGCCCGCCAAAATATGACAAAGAAATATCAAGCCCGCCAAAATTAAGACAAAGAATCGGGGTTGATTCGACGCGCAGTTTAGAACGACTCCCAAAATATAACTGGAGCCCTGTTTTATGGGTAGAAAGGAGAGACCACCGCAGCAGCCTTAACGAGCCTTCCAGAGAGCTTGCTATACAGCCTTCTATGCAGCTCTTCTGAGCATCAACATCTTCAGCCTCGACGACACTCCTGGGCTACACTGCTCTGCTACCAAAGAAAACGGAAGAACATCATCAAGGCAGAGAAAAGCAGTTCCCAGTAACTTAGGACATCGCCATCGCAGCAGCAACTGATCACAGCCAATGTGGTAACATTGAAACCACTGCGATCGACAAATTCTAAGAACAAAATCTCAAGAAGAAACCGAAGATTCGAAAGTTTCCCCTCTACAATCTGTTCCTAGCTACCAACAGGTGAAACATTATCTAAATGGACTTTAAAACCTACTGTTGACGAAAGAAAGTGGGTAATCGCCCCATAAGTCCAATACGTGTCCTACCGCATCAGCAGACACCACCCAGCTAAAGACTACGTAGTAAGAAGTCTTCCACGACGTTCGGGGTACAGCAAGCAGAACCTACAGAGTCCAGCGAACCCGAAATCGCCAATCACCGCCAACTGACAATAAAAGGATTGGTGAGCATAATCCCTGTTTGCCCTGGAGTTCAGCCTAGTCAGAGTTAGGCATTGGGAGGTGGGAGATGTATTATTTTCTGTAACCCCTTTAGAACGTGTGATAAAGTGTTCTTTATTCTCGTGATTGCAAGCTTTGACATTGATTTTATTAAGAACAAGAAAGTACAAAGTTCTTTGCACCAAAACCAGTTGTCTCTTGCACTTTGTCACATCCCCAAATAAATCCAAAGTCTAGAACCCAGGGAGTGGGAGCGATTCGAACCACTCAGAAGGTCAGAAGTGAACCTGACCCCTGAGACCACTCTCTACAATGCTCAGACTGCTCTCATGCAGTCTCAGCTGCAGGTCACTCAAGCCTTGACTGTTGCCATTGCCACTGGGTCCATCACAGTCGACTGGAGATCACAAGGTGCCACAGCAGCCCAACAACCTGTCCTCCATCAGACTGGTGGGGATGCTGGGGTGCTGCCCTGTGATAGAGGCACTGGGTCAGTGGAGCAGGAACCTGCTGTCCTCTCTCAGGATGATAGCATTCCTGATCCCAGCAATGCCACTCCGCCATTGCACCTGTCGCTGACTGTCACCCAGCCATCCCAGACTGCCACTGTCTGAGTTGGTGCAGTCTACAGCCGGGCCTTCCAGGCCCAGAACTGGTCGAGGGTGTCCTGCAAGGCCATCTGCAGTCTCTGGCCCTGACAGTCAGCAGCCTTCCACCAGCCATGCTGCAGTCACTGGGGAGACACTGCGGCGCAGTTGA
Organism: Pristiophorus japonicus; assembly: GCF_044704955.1. Taxonomy (NCBI): domain Eukaryota; kingdom Metazoa; phylum Chordata; class Chondrichthyes; family Pristiophoridae; genus Pristiophorus; species Pristiophorus japonicus. The sequence goes on from NC_091978.1 coordinate 299,986,404, forward strand.
TTAGGATTACGTAAGAGGTGATATAAGGAAATGAACAAGGGTGAATGATAAATCTTATGTTAATGTTGCACTTTTTTCCAGATAAATTGTCATCTTTAATGTTTGGTCTTGTCGCTCATTTCTGTGTTGGGCATGTGGTGTGGAAGGAACGGCTCATTGATGTGGTAATGGGGAGGCAGAAAGGAAGTGGGAAGTGGCGAGGACTTTATTGGAAACAACATCTTGTGAGACGGTCGTGGATCTCCCTTGCAGGATTAGGACATGGTCGGCGCATCCTACGCAGTGGCTGTGCCTCCTTCTGCAGATCCTCGTTCTCCTCCTGCAGCTTCTCTTCCTCCTTCTCCCCCAGGTCCTGCTCCTAGATGTAAGTTAGATGTCAGGAGATGGTACTTTTCACAGAGAATAGTAGACCTCCGGAACAAGCTGCCCTCTCATGTGGTGGATACAGATTCACTGAACTCCTTGAAGCAAAAGCTGGATTTGTTTCTGGCTGCGACGGAGATTAACTCTTACAGCAGGTAGGTATTGCAGGGAATTTAATGGCTCAAGTGGTATCCTGGACTAGTTTCGATCGCCTAAATGGGTCGGAGAGGAATTTCCCAGATTTTCTTTTTCCCAAATTAGTCTGGGTTTTTTATCTGTTTTTTTTTGCCTCTCCCAGGAGATCACATGGTTTCAGGTGGGGTGGAGTATATATGTTGTGATACACAAGGTATCGCAATTGTGTGGGACAGGCTCGATGCACCAGATAGTCTTTACCTGTCCGTCATTGTTCATATGTTCATATGTTCGTATTCCTCCTCCTGAGGTGCAACGGCTATGTCTTTGGGCAATGGCTGTGCCCTCATGATTGCCAGGTTGTGAAGCATGCAGCAGACGATGACGAATAGGGACACCCAATCAGGTGACTACTGGAGGACTCCTCCTGAGCGGTCAAGGCAGCGGAACCCTTGCTTCAGCACTCCGATGGTCTGCTCAATGATGTTCCTGGTGGCGGAATGACTCTCATTGTAAGAGTGCTGGGCAGGAGTGGTGGAGTTGCAGAGGGGAGTCATGAGCCAGGTGCATAGTGGGTAGCCCTGATCTCCAAGGAGCCAGCTGTTCCAGCTGCTTCTGTCTGTTTATGGGAAATGAGATGTATTCCCTCCTCTTTCTGTTGAGAGCATCTGTGACATCACAGATGGAGTAATTGGCAACAAACTGGGAGATGTTCGAGATGTCTGCTGTGGATCTCTGAAAAGATTCACTGGCATAGAAATTGAGGGTGAAGGTGACCTTCATTGCCACTGATAGAGCCATCCTCACCTTTGTTTGAGGCTCAAGGTCTGGCTGCAACAGATGGCACAGCTCTGTGACCACGTCTTTCCTGAATCGCAGCCTTCATACACACTGCTCATCACTGAAAGTAATGTATGAAAACTGTTGTCGAAAGACCCTGGGAGTGTATGGCCTTCTGTTGCCACATCTGTGTCCGCATCTTCGCCTGCCCACATCCTGATCTACTTCATGTTCCTCCTGCTGTTCCTGTCCCTCTGCATCTTTTTGTTGGTGTGCCTCTGCCTGCTGCTGTTGTTCCCTTTGCCTCTCCCTGTCCTTTTCCCCTTCTCCTCCTGACTCCAAGCCACCTGGCCGAGGAGGTCCTCAGGCGATTCTTCATTTGGGGTGGGTGGTGATGACCGAAGTGCTGCTTGGACGGATATGGGAGAGGACGGTCCCGAGGTGGGAACGTGCTCTGAGCCAGAAGCAAGATGTTGCTGCTGGCTCTCAAGTGTGGTTGGCAATGGAAGTGCGGCACCTTGGGGTGCAGTGCAGTGCTCTGGGACCACTGGGAGCCCTCTGCCACCAATGTTCCTGGCTACCAACTCCAGGGCCTCCTCCATCCCTTCCATGTAATATATTATTTTTTGGACAAAAACTCGGTGCCAACTATGTTCTTGGTGCTTGGTAGGTTTTTTGCTACTGGTGAATCTCCTTCATGCCTCCCACAACAGCCAGACAAGCATACACCACAGCCACACACATTTTCAGAGTTTCTGAGCTCCATCTCTCTGTCTCCTCTTCTGCGCATGTCATGATGACCCTTGACCTCCTGAGTCACGGGAATTGAGCGTTGCCATGCCGTTGCTAAGGAGGGTCACACCTCACGGTAGAAGGTCAAAAAAAGGTAACGCTACAGCCCATTTGATACTGCTAGCGGTAACGCCCATTTTCAAAAATGGAAGCTAGGTGTTTTGAGAACGGGCGAGAAGCCAGCGATCAGAAAACCCCTTTTTAACACATTTTTGGGCGATAAGTGCAAAAATGGAAGTTCTAGCCCCATTTCTGCCATTTTAAGTGAGGCAATTACTGGTCTTTTACAAGAGATGTCAACTTTTTAAAGCACTTCACTGCAGACTGTTAATTCTTTGTCACATTGAAGATTTGCCTTGCTTTTCAATGTTTACTGTCAAGCCAACCACCACTGTAATTTCAATAAGCATCAAGAGCTATTCTGGAAGTTATTTTCAACAGAACTTTGGTAACCCGTACAGCTTATGCCAGTAAAAGTTTAACTGGGCATCTTAGGGATTACTGAACAACAAGAAAAGCTGAAAATGTTAGTTATGATTTGCATATCACCTATTGAGTGAGCAGTTATACAGGAAAGGAACAAGCCCACATCTCCCTCAAGGATGTCTGTTGTAACTTTGAACTCTGTGAAGTGCCAATCTACTATGACAGAGCCACTTTAGCTGTTGTACAATACTCTTGACTACTTGCAGCAATTTTTTTCCATAGTTGAGCAATTGTGTCAAATGGTTTCTATCAATAAATCTTCCTTTGATGATTCTGAAGTGAATGTTTATCTGCCTAAAGCATCTTCTACCTACACAGAATTCGCTCTGATTTTAACATAGACATGGCCAAAAATGGGATAGATTTTCATTTTTACTGCCTGGGTGAAATGCAGAAAGGAAAATCTGGTCGGAGGATCGCAATGGAATTACAATGGACTGAAAAACAATTGGGTTCTGTTATGAACGGGCGATGCTCCCTACCGGATTTCCACTCCTGCATTTCACCCAAGAGATGCTTATGAAAGTGCTTATGAAGACGAAAATCCAGCCCAATAGGCCTTATTCTGTTAGAGCGAATTCGATTAACATTTCCCCCACCCGACAATGGACATGAAATGGATTTCTCTGAAATTTGTCATCAGTCATCAAAAGAGATTGCCCCATTTACTCAGTTGACAGGCACTGCAAAGAGGAAAGGGGGTTTCCAAGACTTCCTTCTATGAGTGTTACTAGGTTTTTGCCTGCAATAGGTACAGACCCAGCATCCTAATATTAATGAAGTAGGGCGGGGGCGAGGGGGTGCGGGAGAGGTGGAGATAGTCCCAACCTGCCTGCCTCACTTTCTGTTATATCTTGTTTAACTTTTTAATTACATGAGAATGGGGCACAACTGGAATTAACTTGAACACCTGCTAGAACTGGAGGTTGTTATAACTTGGGATTTAAAAAGGCCCATTTTTTCCTCAACAGTTGCACAGCAGAACCCATAAGTGGGGATTGTTCTTGCAATCTGCAAGCTCTATTTATATACATAATTCAAAATGAAGAATTGATGACTTGTTAAAATGTGGCTCTGTCTATTAATGTAGATGTACATTAAAGGTTCTGTGGCGCCATTCAGGAAATAGTAGGAAGTCCTCCTGGCAGCACTGACTAATGTTCCTTTTCCCTCAACCAACACAAAAACAACTTAATTGGTCATTCATCTTACCTCAGGGGATCTTCCCTTGCAAGCAAAATTGTTGTAGCATTTGCCTGCATAACAGTCACTGTACTCCAAAAAGTAACTATTCGAATGTGAAGTGCTTTAAGACATTTCTGAGATACATGAGGAAAGATTGGATAGGCTGGGGTTGTTTTCTTTGGAACAGAGGAAGCTGAGGGGAGACCTTGTTGAGGTATATAAAATTATGAGGGGATAGGAAGGACCTATTTCCTTCAGCAGAGGTGTCAATAACCAAGGGGCATAGATTTAAAGTAAGTGATCAGAAGTTTAGAGGGGATTTGAGGAGAATTCTTTTCACCCAGAGGGTCATGAGGGTCTGGAACTCACTGCCTGAAAGGGTGGTAGAGGCAGAAACCCTCATAGCATTTTAAAAGTACCTGGATATACACTTGAAGTGGTGTAACCTACAGAGCTATGGACCAAGAGCTGGAAAGTGGGATTAGGCGGGATAGCTCTTGGTCGGCTGGCACAGACACGATGGGCCGAATGGTCTCCTTCTGTGCTGTAAATTTCTATGATCTGTCCATTGGGCTCCCAAACATCGTACTGCCCAGAAAAACTGGCAGTGGGGCTTGTTCTGAGAGGGGTCCGGGGATAACCTAAACAGGAAATTGACGACAGAGAAGAAGTTATTTCTGTTCTTTTAACAGCATCGTCAGGTCTTGGGGCAGCGACAGCCAGAAGACCCTGAAGCCTATTTCTGCCCTTGGGTTCGAGTGCAAGGTCCTGCCAGGGGACAAGGCTGCACCAGTGATGCTCCCGGACCGTGCTACTGTCCAGCAGCAGGACATCTGGGCAATCTGTGATCTTCAAAGCTACAGTGCATCTTCAAAACACTGAACCTGTCTAGCAGCTGACGCGGGAGAGTGGAAGAGGAACAAAATCAGCCCTCTTGCATTCAAGAGTTCACAAACTGCATTCTCTTTGGAATTGTATGTAAATGCAGATCATTTTCTTGTAATATAATGATACTAGTGCTGGATAAGACAATACTGTACTTAAAAGTGTTGATAACTAACAGTAAATTCATCAAGGCTTTTTTTTTTAGATCTTTGTCTGTCTATCTGCACCCTCCAACATAGAGTCAACTTCGAATATGACCAATTTGCAATGCGTTTCCGTGATTGGGTGTCCAGGCCCACTTGACTCCTACAGACGTCCCAACATGAACACGCTCTGTTGCTCAAGAAGAGGTGGCCTCAGGACCGGAATGTCTGGTGAGCGTTTAGTCAAAAGATACGTGCGCATCTTTTCTCCTATTTAGTCCAACGCACACAGGAAGAAGAAACCGGGATTTCTGGGCCAATGTGTAAGTAATTCTATTTCTGTTTCCTTCCATAATACATTTTGTAGTCTTGATTGAATTGAGACCTAAAGCAAATTAGTGAATACCTGGAGTGTTTTGGGGAATGAAAGAGAATATATATTGCTTTCTGAAAATACTTATCAGATGAACAATATGTTGGAGGAAGCGATAGCGGTAAAGTGGGACATTGCGTCCTTCAGGAATTAAGGGGTTAACAATGTAATCTGCAAACTAGCTGCAACGGCTGAGACAGCACGTACGCATAAACCGCAGACTGGCTTTAGCTAAAGTAAATCCCGAGATAACGTCTGAAGCACGAGCACAGGATGTGATTTGTGAAAGGTGTGCTTTGCTAGTTCCAAGAAGCAAGAACGGCTTCAAATTTCAAACTTTGAATATTACGCGAGCTAGGTATAAAACATAAAACACAATTATGTGACGTGAAAGAGGATTAACCAATTAGCCACTGTGCACGCGGGCTTTAAACTAATCAAATTGTGCCAAAGGATCGTGAGGTTGAGCATGTACGTGTACCTGTACCTGTTTGAAACTACGTATCATTGGACAGTGACCTGGCTAGACCCATAGCAGGTCATTTTCCCCACCGGTGCGAATAAAGATTACTTGAATCTTCACCCGCAGACCTGGTGTCGAGTGTTTATTTCAAATACTCCACTTCAATTGGCGTAGTCGGCAGGATCTCAAGTGAACGGTGGATACCAGCAAATAGAAGCCATGTCAAAGGCACAGTTAGGACAAGGGCAGAAATCTATCTGGTGTCAACTGCCTGACAGACCCGAATCTGCAGGTCTGGTTGAGACTTCAAGTAGTCAGCGGAAGATCCCAGGTGAAATCATTGTGATCAGTTATATAGAAGTGCATCTGTGTAACGTTGCGATTGATAATTAGTATATGTTGCAAGTAATGGTCTCGGCTCAAGAGGAGCTGGCAGGAGACGTACCACTGACAACCAAGAAGGTTGCAAGTAACGGTCTCGGCTCAGGAAGAGCTGGCAGGAGATGTACCACTGACAACATATAGTCATGGGAAGTGAGAAACTTAAGTGGGGACCAAAGGGGTCTCTGACATGGTACCTAGCAGATCAAAATCAAAAACTAATTGAAACAATGATTAAACAAAATTGGAAACCAGACGACTCACCCGCAGCACATAGGAAGTGGTGGGAGTCGTAAAGAAACAAAAAGTGGAGAAAGCTCTCGTTTTAGTTACTCACGTGTATTATGACTAGACGGACTAGACTATTGACTGAGAAAGCGATGATATAAACCAACAGTAGGTGTAATGGCAACAGCACCCGTCAGGACGACAAAATAGAAGTGGTGGAGGTTTAGAGAAGATCTCTTCACCCAGAGGGTGGTGGGGGGTCTGGAACTCACTACCTGAAAGAGTAGTAGAGGCTGAAACCCTCACAACAATTAAAAGGTAATTGGAGGTGCACTTGGAGTGTATGGGGATCAGAAATTGAAACTAGTTTAAGGAATAATGGATAGTTATGACTCAATAACAAGGGTTAAAGGAAAGATTATGCTTCTTTTTTTACTGTTCTGGTGGTTTTCTTTGGTGTTTAAAGTTTTTGGGAAAGAATATTGCTTTGTGTGGCTGTGGCTCCTCCCCCTTTGGGATTGTGTGGCTGTGGCTCCTCCTCCTTTGGCATTGGGACATTTAAGATTTGAATTACTGAGGTTAATTAACCTATAATTAGTACGGTTTGAAAAAAAATTCTGACTAACATGTAACTGGGGAGAAAAGGATGAAATGCTATTGTGTGGGGAGTTGTTTTTCTGAATGTTTATTTTAAGTGTAAAAGCACAGAGACTTTAAACTGGAAAGGCTGGAAGCTGTGGGACTGACATTGATTGATGGTGTCTGTGTTTGTCGGCTTTCAAAACAAAGGAAGATAACACTTTTACAGGCAGCTATGAACTCTGTTTTAATTCAGTGGGTGATACCTTTTGAATATTGGAAATGTTCTTAATTTGACGAGAATATTTGCTCCTGGGTAGAGGGATTTTAGGATCATATTACAAATTAACCCCTTGGGCTCTTAAGCAGAAGCACCAGAGATTCTATGTTCATTTTGCTTTAAGTAGGTGACCATCAGGAAGAGGCAATGTTTAAGGGGTGCCTGAGGGATCAGGAAGGCACACCACTGTAACCGACTACATCTGGCCCTGAGTAAATCTCAGGAGTGGGAGATGGGGGGCCAGGTAATGGAACAAACCTACGCCAGGATGGAAGTTTTGAACTCCGGTATAAGGGAACGCATGATATCGTTGGTAAAGCTAGTACCATAGTATATGCAGGCCGGTTACCCAGGAAAATTAAATGGTTTTATATTAATCAGATTAAGTTTTTTCAGTTCACCAGCAGGTACCGAGACAGAGGAAATGGTTATGAAAATGGGGAGCTGGATTCATCGTCTCCAGGGGGATGAGGAAGAAGGGATACCCCCACCTAATCAGGTACAGTATGATCGAAATAGAAGTGGACAGGACATAGGAGCTGGAAGAATCTCCTCGGATCCCAGATCTGGAACCACCTCCTATCCACTAACATGCCTCGCAAACCCTGCCAATCTCACGAAGTAGTAAGAGATAGAATGGTAGAAGTAGAGACGGCCGAGGGTATAGGATTGGGGTACATTTCCAGTGGCATGGAAATCATGCCACTGTAACAGTCCAGTATATCAAGGGGTGCAAGGACGGGGGCGTGGTTGTACAAGCAGTAGAGTTCGAAAAAAAAAGACTCATCAAAAGGCTCCTTCTCCAATGAATAAACAGATTTGTGGGAAAAGCGAATTGTTTGTCATAAACACATCCCAGGGCCAACAAATGGGCTAATGGTAATCCCAACTCAGATGATATTGTACCATGATGTGCATCACGAAGTGGTACCTGTAATATTGAATCTGACCAAAGTGGGACTACCTGGGTGGTGTAAGCCTAAAACAGCGCGGCTACATGGGAGAATGATCAAGGGATTTTGACAGAGGGCCAGTACAACCTGCACTGAGTTCAGGGAGAGTGATGGGCTTGATCGTATCTTGACAAGAATGGTGCCAAGACTATTGGGGAGAATCATAACAGAAGGCGGTGAGGCCTGATTAATATGTTGCAATGGGTTTAATGCTAAAAGGGGGTAAACCAGATTATAGAAGGGGAACAAATCGTCTTCAACGAAACGGTTCGAAGTAATGGATGGATCTTGGTTAGTGGAAACCTGCAGCATATTGCAGAGGACAAGTTCTCTTTCTCGGTAACTGATCGAGACCTAGGGCAATGTCCACTTTATCAACTTACTGAGACTCTGTGCCAAGTCAGAAGGTTGGTACAGATGTACCCGTTGGCACGAGTGCCATTTACAGGAACAGAATGACATCACTTTGTTAGAGATAGTCTGGTATTGCCCAATCATGCTGAGAAAATTTAGTCGGATATAATGAACACCGGAGATGTAACCCGGGTGGATGGGAAAAACATGTGTAGCCCCAGGCCAAATTGGGTGTGCTCAAGCTCAGGGCATGTTCATTTGCCTCTACAACGTGGTAGAACATGCAGCCTCTGCATGCGAGTTTAATTGGGATGGGATAACATGGAACTGCACCATGAAGGTAATTGTGGGACAGCATTTTCCCGTATGATCTGTATAAAGAGGGAAGGGTGAATATTGTGTCAGCACCATACACTGGAAATACCAGTACGGTACCAACCTGACTTGTCCCATCGCGACGGGACTGTTTATTTTACCCCAATCTAAACTATGAGACTTGGGCCGCAGGTTTCATTAAGTATTTATTTGCGTAGACAAGTAAATATCACTGTGAGAAAGGAGTTAAAAGTGTCACTGCCAAAGGGAAGATATAATGAATTTGGGTAGTTAATTAGGCCAATTGAGGACCAAGTACAATGGGCATTAAGCAAAGTGGGCAATAGAGGGTCACAACGGATAGATGCTGAGGTGATACTTATGGTACATATGATCGAGATAGTCCGACAATGAACCATGAGAAGATGTGTGGTTTTCATGTTATCTATAGTCTAACAACAACCGACACACACTATTGGTATGCGACGGAAGTGGCAACTGTTAACACATTTAACATAGGCAGTATAGACCAAGAAGTTCCAGACTTAGCCCAACATTTGAGAAACCTTTTACTAAAAGAAAACGATCTGACTTCGCAGTTGTCAGAAAGAGGGGACGAGGTCGCCAGATAAATGCTGCAAGTCGAGGAAATCCAAGAGCCTCATGCCCAAACTATCAATAAGATAAGTGTGCAACTAAATGATCTGACCCGAGAAACACTAAAGAACTTGAATGTGCAATGTAGGGCATGTGGTTACGAGGGAACATCCGATACAATGTAAACCAGATGAAACAGGGAAAAATACCCGATTGGACAAGTAATGAGCAGTTATCCAAATATATTAGCCTCTGCAATATTCGCAAAACAACACAAGTGTTCTTGTTCCCAAGTAACTGTATCACCAAAGGGTGATGTTGATAAATATGGTCTTAGCTATCCCACAGATGGAGGGCACAGAGGCCGAACCTCTGTGGGCAGTACAGAATATAGGCGAGATACAAGGTCAATCCCAGGTCCGATTCCACGATATACCCTGCTATGCGGTGAAACTAAGTGGCCCATTCCAAGGGGTGCACAACGACGGCTGCATGCAATATTTGGATGTGATAGTGTGCGCACACCCCCATAGAAGGAGGGCAATGTATAGTGTGCGGGTTCACTCAGATGGTTAATGGCGTGTTGGAAATCATCCCCCTTAGTCAGGGAGGGATGAACTTGGCAGCCTGGGATGGTGGGATGTACTGCATACCTACCAAGGAAAATTAGTACAAGCATGGTAATGTCATATGTGCGATCCCAGAACCTAATTTCTGTTTTACGCCCAAAGCCGTTGTCCAGATAGGCCATCGAAACCTATTCCCACAAAAAGGAAGAACGCATAAAGAACATTACTTTTAACAACCCGGAATGAAATGATGAAATGAAACAATTCGAGATATCAAGTTGGCAAGACATGTCTTGAAGAACATTTGACACAATTGAAAAAGGACACTGAGAAAGTAAAAGGACATTATCACGAGATTTTGGAAGATACCATAAAGCATTCGAAGGACATTGAAGAAACCCTAAAGGACACTCAGTGGTGGAAACATGTATGGAATTGGGGAATGAATGTGGATATCCATCCATGAATTCGTATAGCTTATCACATACTGGTGGTTATACAGTTAGAACTAGCAGTGGGTTGGGAATTGGGTTATGTGTGGCATGCAGGAAAAGGAAAGCAAAGACATTGATTATGACACAGCGGAAATTACTAGCCGCGATCTCTGAAATATTCTGAGACGTAGGCTACGTCCCGGCTCCCCTAAACCGCGTAGCTGATCATCACAGAACGGGTCAGGGAACACAGGACAGAGCAGAATTAGGTTGGTATTCTTGGGCTGGGTAGCCAAGTATTAAAAGGGGGGACTAAAGTGGGACATTGCAGCCTTCAGGAAATAAGGGGTTAACAATGCAACCTGCAAACTAGCTGCAACGGCTGAGACAGCACGTATGCATAAACTGCAGACAGGCTTTAGCTAAAGTAAATCCCCTGAAATAACATCTGAAGCGTGAGCACAGGATGTGGTTTGCGAAAGGTGTGGTTTGCTAGTTCTAAGAAGCAAGAAGCAAATGTCAAACTTTGAATATTACACAACTTAGACATAAAACACAGGCGAAGATTATGTGACGCGAAAGAAGATTAACCAATCAGCTACTGTGCACGCAGGCTTTAAACTAATCAAATTGTGCCAAAGGATCGTGATGTTGAGCATGTACGTGTACATGTATAAAAAGTTGTTTGAAACTACGTATCATTGGAGAGTGACCTGGCTAGACCTATAGCAGGTCATTTTCCCCACCGGTGCGAATAAAGATTACTTGAATCTTTTAACGCAGACCTGGTGTTAAGTGTTTATTTCAAATACTCCACTTCAGAGGTAATGATAACCAGAGTATGATCGGAAGGGACAGAGCATATAAACATAAGAGTAAATCAGAAAGTGCGGTCAGAGTAGGGAAAAATGGTAAAAAGACAAAACTAAAAGCTCTTTATCTGAATTCCCACAGCATTCATAACAAGATAGATGAGTTGACAGCACAAATAGAAATAATTGGGTATAACCTGATAGCCATTGCAGAGACCTGGTTGCAAGGTGACCAAGGCTGGGAACTGGATAGTAGGGGTATTTGACACTTTGGAAGGATAGACAGAAAGGGAAAGGAGGTGGGATAGCTCTGTTAATAAAGGATGAGATCAGTGCAGTAATGAGAAATGATATTGGCTCAGAAGATCAAAATGTAGAATCAGTTTGGGTGGAGATAAGAAATAATAAGGGAAAGGAGTCACTGGTGGGAGTAGTCTATAGGCCCCCTAACAGTAGCTACAGTGTAGGACAGAGTATAAATGAACAAATAATGCAGGCTTGTAAGAAAGGTGAGGCGATTTTAATCTTCATATAGAAACATAGAAACATAGAAAATAGGTGCAGGGGTAGCCCATTCGGCCCTTCTAGCCTGCACCGCCATTCAATGAGTTCATGGCTGAACATGCAACTTCAGTACCCCATTCCTATAGAAACATAGAAAATAGGTGCAGGATTGGACAAATCAAATTGGCAAAGGTAGCCTTGAAGAAGAGTTCATAGAGTGTATTCGGGATGGTTTCTGTTGTGTATGTATAATATAAGCATAATCCCTGTACACTCAATGTACAGTTACATAAGACGACTGGATGTACCTTCACACTGTATACACTATGCTTGTACCATCAGAGGGTGCAATTGGTGGAGACCTCGGGGTCACCTGTGAACGACAGGTAACCAGGTATAAAAGGGAGCTCACCATGCTGTACCCTCACTAAGGAGCTGTAATAAATGGACTGAGGTCACCACAGTTCAAGTACAATACCCTGCCTCGTGGAGTCATTACTAGAGTCCTTACAGACATAATAACTGGCGACAAGATTACAAATTTCCACACGAAAATGACTAACCTTGGCATGTTTCAACAATTCACCGATGTGGAAGATTGGGAGGCCTTTGTGGAAAGGCTCAAACACTTCTTTATTGTGAATGACCTGGCTGGAGACACACCAACCTCGCTGGCTGATAAGTGCAGAGCCATCCTGCTCAGCAGTTGTGGGCCCACCGTCTATGGCCTTGTCAGGGACTTGCTAGTCCCAGCGAAGACAACGACCAAAATATATGCGGAGCTCGTAACGATGATACAGGAACAACACAAACCTATAGAGAGCATCCTCACAGCCAGACACCGGTTCTACACCCACCGGCGGCCCGAAGGCCAAGAAATCACAAAATATGCTGCAGACCTCAGACAATTGGCTGCACAGTGTGATTTTGGCGACCACCTCACCGAAGCACTGCTGGACATCTTTGTTATTGGAATCGGCCACGAGGGCCTTCTCCACAAGCTGCTGTCTGCGGATACCACGGTCACCCTGCAGAAGGAAATTAATGTGAGCCAGGCATTCATGATCTCGACCTGCAATTCCAAGCAGATATCTCACCCCCAGGACTCTAACCCGGCAAGTATTGTGAACCGACTGGCTGCACGCAGTTTCTCTCAGGGAAGAGAGTACAGAACCCCGTGTCCCACAACCCTGAGCTAACTGGCTAACCCCATGCTGGCGCTGCGGAGGAAATCACAGGGCCCACCAGTGCCGTTATAAAGACTATACATGCAAAGGCTGTAACACGAAGGGCCACCTCCAGCAAATGTGCAAGAGAAATTGTACTCACCGAGTTGATGAAGAGTTGGCCGATCATCCGGATTCCAGCGATGATGAAGAGAGAGTCCATGAGGCAGCTCAGCCCCGCGATGAGGTGTACGGAGTGTTTACCTGCACCACCGAGAGATCCCCGTTGAAAATGGAAGTCGAAATCAACGGTGTTCCAGTCACGATGGAGGTGGACACAGGAGCAAGCCAGTCACTGATGAATCAGGCGGCCATTGAGAAACTCTGGGACAATCCAATCGAGCGACCTAAAATGATCCCGATCCAAGTGAAGCTGCTCACCTACACAAACGACACCATTCCAGTTGTTGGCAGCATGGATGTCCAAGTGTCCCACGACGGCGCGATATACAAGTTACCTTTGTGGATCGTTGCTGGGGGTGGTCCAACGCTGTTAGGAAGAAAATGGATGAAAAAGATCCGTTGGAGCTGGGAAAACCTCCAACCTCCAGCGATCGATGTCCTCCGCAACCCCAAAGTTGGATCAAGCACAGCACCTGAAAAACCAGCCGCTCAACTTGACTGCATGAAGATGACCCAGGCCAATCAACCCAACTGCGAGATGATCCAGCCGAAACGACCCGACCTCATCTTCCAGACTCCAGTGGCAGGATTCCGGAGGAAGAAAATCGGCGCAGAAGGCAACTTCCCTGCTTCCATGCCAGAACCTGGGGAGAAAAGGATCACTGCAGCCTACCTCGTGGAGAGAAAGAATATGGCACCTGCACCACAAGCCTGAAGTAAAGATGGCGGCGGCCAGACCACGAGGGGCAACAAGTGATGCCGAGCAGCGAACCGAATTGGGGTAAAGATTGGAAGGTTCTCTTAAAGGAGACTGGCAACCCAGCACAATTAAAGGGACAGTTCTGCTCTTTATACAGTGATGCCGGTGATACATATGTAAAAGATGTAACTGACAATTTCAAGTTTTTAAATGTAACTAACCATGATAAGTCAGGCGATTGCGGTCGGAACCAATGCATTGTGAGAGTAAACCAAGAGCAACCTCCCGTCGGAAACACCCAGGTCCAGCGGGCTTGTAGCCTGCGTCCCCAGGACTAATGTGATGCCCCAGGGAACGTAGCCACACACAGAGGGTGCATACCAGCTGCAGGACCAGTGATCAGCGGACGGCAAAGGCACCACTACCAGTACCCTGCCCCTGATCGGCTCTACCTCTCTGGCCACCAGGGCCAGTACCGGGAGCAAGAGGCTAGTACCCTCCAGCTTTCTCAATGAGATCTGGGATGACCAGGCTCCCACTACCGCTGAAGGGCAGCAAAGAGACACTGCAGACCTCAAAGTAGGACAGGGAGGCCACACACTCCTGTGGCTCTACCCACCACTAGGCAATGGCAAAAGCCCTGAGACTCAGCCAGGTGAGCGATCCGAGCCCACCCAGCTGGCAGGGGGCGCAGCGCCGCCATCAGACAACCTGGACACAGTCCGGTTACTCTGAAACTAGCGTCCTCACCCATCTGCACCTACACAACCCAGGGGCAAGACTGTGAGACCACGTATATACCTTACCTGTAAAATGTACTTGTTCCACTACTGCAGAACCCAAACAGTGATGTAATTAATCCTATGTTTTTTTTGTTCTTTCTTTCTGTACATGTATGCACATACAGGTGTTGAGCCACACACATGGTCTATGCGGGGGGGGGGATGGAACTGGATGTATGTAGCCATGGACACATATGGATCATATCCAGAGCCCACTCAATCCCCACTGCAACCTCAAACTGTTCACTGCTGACTATTTCCCAATGTTGTGGCAATAAGGACTTGGGGGTCAACAGGGAGAGAGCCTAGCCAAAGCATAGGCAAGGTGCAAGGGCTTTGGGCACTCAAGTCTAGGGCCAGAACACACAATGGAAAAGCCAGTGGCACAAGACTTAGGGGAGAGTGATGTTGTGTATGTATAACATAAGTATACTCCCTGTATACTCAATGTACAGTTACATAAGACGACTGGATGTACCTTCATACTGTAATACACTATGCTTGTACCACCAGAGGGTGCAACTAGAGGTCACCTGTACACGGCAGGTAACCAGGAATAAAAGGGAGCTCACCATTTTATACCCTCACTCAGGAGCTGTAATAAATGGACTGAGGTCACCACAGTTCAAGTACAATACCTTGCCTCATGGAGTCATTACTAGAGTGCTTACAGACATAATAGTTTCTTAGAACAATACATCGTGGAACCAACCTGGGAGCAGACTTTTTAGATCTGGAATGTTAATGAGACTGGATTAATTAAAGATCTCATAGTAAATGATCCTCTTGGGAAGAGTGATCATAGCATGGTAGAATTTCAAATTCAGTTTGAGGGTGAGAAAGTTAGGTCTCAAACTAGTGTCCTGAACTTAAGTAAAGGCAATTACAAATGTATGAAGGCAGAGTTGGCTAAAGTGGACTGGGAAAAATAGATTCAAGCATAAGACGGTAGACAGGCAGTGGCAGACATTTAAGGAGCTATTCCATAACTCTCAGCAAAGATATATTCCAGTGGGAAAGAGAGACTCTAAGAGAAGGATGAACCATCTGTAGCTAACTAAGGAAGGAAAGGATGATATCAAATTGCAAACAAATGCATACAATGTTGCGAAGATTAGTGGAAGGATTGGGAAATATTTACATGCCAGCAAAATCAGAATTAAAAAAATAAAGAGAAGATAGATTATGAGAGTAAACTAACAAGAAATACAAAAACAGACAGTAAGAGCTTCCACATGTACAAAAAAATGAAGAGAGTAGCTAAAATAAACATTGGTTCCTTAGAGGATGAGATTGGGGAATAAAAAATGAGAAACAAGGAAATGGCAGAGACTTTGAATAAATATTTTGCACCGGTCTTCATGGTAGTCGACACTAAAATAATCCTAACAATTGATAATCAAGGGTCTATTGGGAGGGGGGAACTTAAAACAATCACTATCACGAGAGAAAAAGTAATAGGCAAACTAATGGGACTAAAGGTGGACAAGTCCCTTGGACCTGATGGCCTGCATCCTAGGATCTTAAAAGAAGTTGCTGCAGAGATAATGGATGCCTTGGTTGTAATCTACCAAAATTCCCTGGATTCTGGGGAGGTCCCAATGGATTGGAAAACCACAAACGTAATGCCCCTATTTAAGAAAGGAGGGAGACAGAAAGCAAGAAACTATAGACCAGTTAGCCTATCATCTGTCATTGGGAAAATGCTGGAGTCCATTATTAAGGCCATTTAGAAAATCATAATGCAGTCAAGCAGAGTCGGCATAGTTTTATGAAAGGAAAATCATGTTTGTCAAATTTGCTGGAGTTCTTTGAGGATGTAACAAGCCGGGTGGATAAATGGGAACCAGTAGATGGTGTGTATTTTGGTTTCCAGAAGGCATTCGGTAAAGTGCCACATAAAAGGTTACTGCGCAAGTTAAGAACTCACCAGGTTCGGGGTAATATATTGGCATGGATAGAGGATTGGCTAACTAACAGAAAAGAGAGAGTTGGGATAAATGGGTCATTTTCAGGTTGGCAAACATTAACTAATGGGGTGTCAAACAGGGATCAGTGCTGGAGCCTCAACTATTTATAATCTATATTAATGACTTGGATAAAGGGACCATGTGTAACGTAGCCAAATTTGCTGATGATACAAAGATGGGTGGGAAAGCAAGTTGTGAGGAGGATGCAAAGAATCTTCAAAGGGATATAGGGCTAAGCGAGTGGGCAAAAAATTGGCAGATGGAGTATAATGTGAGAAAATATGAAGTTATCCACTTTGGTAAGAAAAGTAAAAAGGCAAATTATTATTTAAATGGGGAGAGATTACAAAATGCTGTGGTACAGAGAGATCTGGGGGTCCTTGTACATGAAACACTAAAAGTTAGCATGCAAGTACAGCAAGTAATTAGGAAGGCAAATGGAATGTTGGCCTTTATTGCAAGGGGGATGGAATATAAAAGTGGGGAAGTCCTGCGACAACTATACAGGTCGTTGGTGAGACCACATCTGGAGTACTGCGTACAGTTTTGTCTCTTTATTTAAGGACGGATAAATTGCATTGGAGGCAGTTCAGAGAAAGTTCACTAGGGTGATTCCTATAATGAAAGGGGTTGTCGTATGAAGAAAGAGGGAGCAGGTTGGGCTTATACTCATTGGAGTTTAGAAAAATGAGAGGTGATCTTATTGAAACGTATAAGATTCTGAGAGGGCTTGACAGGCTAGAGGCAGAGAGATTGTTTCCCTCATGGGGGAATCTAGAACTAGGGGTCATAGTTTCAGAATAAGGGGTTGCCCATTTAAAACGGAGATGAGGAGGAATTTCTTCTATTAGAGGTTCGTGAATCTTTGGAATTCTCTACCCCAGAGAGCCGTGGAGGCTGGGTCATTGCATATATTTAAGATGGAGATAGACAGATTCTTGAAAGATAAGGGTGTCAAGGGTTTTAGGGAGCGGGCAGGGAAGTGGAGTTGAGGCCAAGGTCAGATCAGCCATGATCTTATTTAATGTCGGAGCAGGCTCGAGGGGCCAAATGGCCTAGTCCTACTCCTATTTCTTATGTCCTTATGTTCCTATGTTCTTAACCTACATATCGATTGGTCAAATCAAATCACAGGGGTAGCCTGGAGGAGGAATTCATAGAATGCATACGGGATTGTTTCTTAGAACAGTATGTTACAGAACCTACAAGGGAGCAAGCTATCTTAGATCTGGTCCTGTGTAATGAGTCAGGAATAATAAACAATCTCCGAGTAAAAGATCCTCTCGGAATGAGTGATCACAGTATGGTTGAATTTGTAATACAGATTGAGGTGAGGAAGTAGTGTCTCAAACGAGCGTACTATGCTTAAACAAAGGGGACTACAGTGGGATGAGGGCAGAGTTGGCTAAAGTAGACTGGAAACACAGACTAAACGGTGGCACAATTGAGGAACAGTGGAGGATTTTTAAGGAGCTCTTTCATAGTGCTCAACAAAAATATATTCCAGTGAAAAAGAAGGGCGATAAGAGAAGGGATAACCAGCCGTGGATAACCAAGGAAATAAAGGAGAGTATCAAATTAAAACCAATGCGTATAAGGTGGCCAAGGTTAGTGGGAAACTAGAAGATTGGGAAAATTTTAAACGACAGCAAAGAATGACTAAGAAAGCAATAAAGGAAAGCTAGATTACGAAAGTAAACTTGCGCAAAACATAAAAACAGATAGTAAAAGCTTTTACCGACATATAAAACGGAAGAGAATGACTAATGTAAATGTTGGTCCCTTAGAAGATGAGAAGGGGGATTTAATAATGGGAAATGTGGAAATGGCTGAGACCTTAAATAATTATTTTGCTTCGGTCTTCACAGTGGAAGTCCCCTGGTCCTGATGAAATGCACCCCAGGGTATTAAAAGAGATGGCAGAAGTTATTCATTTGTGTAATCTACCAAAATTCTCTGGACTCTGGGGAGGTACCAGCCGATTGGAAAGCAGCTAATGTATCGCCTCTGTTTAAAAAAGGGGGCAGACAAAAGGCAGGTAACTATAGGCCGGTTAGTTTAACATCTGTAGTGGGGAAAATGCTTGAAGCTATCATTAAGGAAGAAATAGCGGGACATCTAGATAGGAATAGTGCAATCAAGCAGACGCAACATGGATTCATGAAGGGGAAATCATGTTTAACTAATTTACTGGAATTCTTTGAGGATATAACGAGCATGGTGGATAGAGGTGTACCGATGGATGTGGTGTATTTAGATTTCCAAAAGGCATTCGATAAGGTGCCACACAAAAGATTACTGCAGAAGATAAAGGTACGCGGAGTCCGAGGAAATGTATTAGCATGGATAGAGAATTTGCTGGCTAGCAGAAAGCAGAGAGTCGGGATAAATGGGTCCTTTTCGGGTTGGAAATCGGTGGTTAGTGGTGTGCCACAGGGATCGGTGCTGGGACCACAACTGTTTACAATATACATAGATGACCTGGAAGAGGGGACAGAGTGTAGTGTAACAAAATTTGCAGATGACACAAAGATTAGTGGGAAAGCGGGTTGTGTAGAGGACACAGAGAGGCTGCAAAGAGATTTAGATAAGTTAAGCGAATGGGCTAAGGTTTGGCAGATGGAATACAATGTCGGAAAATGTGAGGTCATCCACCTTGAAAAAAAAAACAGTAAAAGGGAATATTATTTGAATGGGGAGAAATTACAACATGCTGCGGTGCAAAGTGACCTGGGGGCCCTTGTTCATGAATCTCAAAAAGTTAGTTTGCAGGTGCAGCAGGTAATCAGGAAGGCAAATGGAATGTTGGCCTTCATTGCAAGAGGGATGGAGTACAAAAGTAGGGAGGTCCTGCTGCAACTGTACAGGGTATTGGTGAGGCCGCACCTGGAGTACTACATGCAGTTTTGGTCACCTTACTTAAGGAAGGATATACTAGGTTTGGAGGGGGTACAGAGACGATTCACTAGGCTGATTCCGGAGATGAGAGAGTTACCTTATGATGATAGATTGAGTAGACTGGGTCTTTACTCGTTGGAGTTCAGAAGGATGAGGGGTGATCTTATAGAAACATTTAAGATAATGAAAGGGATAGACAAGATAGAGGCAGAGAGGTTGTTTCCACTGGTCGGGGAGACTAGAACTAGGGGGCACAGCCTCAAAATACGGGGGAGCCAATTTAAAACCGAGTTGAGAAGGAATTTCTTCTCCCAGAGGGTTGTGAATCTGTGGAATTCTCTGCCCAAGGAAGCAGTTGAGGCTAGCTCATTGAATCTATTCAAATCACAGATAGATAGATTTTTAACCAATGAGGGAATTAAGGGTTATGGGGAGCGGGCGGGTAAGTGGAGCTGAGTCCACGGCCAGATCAGCCATGATCTTTTTGAATGGCGGAGCAGGCTCGAGGGGCTAGATGGCCTACTCCTGTTCCTAATTCTTATGTTCTTATGTTCATATTATGTTCAGTCTACTTTTTTCTTCAAATAAAATCATCTCAGATGATTGACATATGATCTTTAAAAAGTTTGTTCATGGGATGTGGGCATCACTGGCAATGCCAGCATTTATTACCCATCCCTAATTCCCCTTGAGAAAAAAAGCACTGTGACTGTTACCTGAAAAATGTGCATTGGCTTGCATGATCAAATGTTGGTCATCACTGACGAACTACACACTGATCAAGTGAAGCCATTTCCAGTTCATGTAGGTGAAAGAAAAATATCGAGGGCCATTGATGGCTTTCATCAATAATGGCACGCAATTTGAAGGATCCAGCAATGTGATATAATTGGCCAGCTCTATCAATCTACCCTTCCTGTTCAGCTAAACAATACATCAGAGGCCTGCTTGAAATATTCATGTAATGCAATAGGCTAATGTTGCAGATGTCCCTTGTAGTGCTCTGGAAGTGGCCAGAAGATAAATGTTGAGGGCAGTGGTATCCCAATGATCAAGATAGTCTGTTTGCAACACCTATACAACTGTTTTTCTACAAAGGCTGCTCTCCTCCGACATTGTCAGGTTACTGTGTGTGGGCCTACAGAGATAAGTACTCGGATTTCTGGCAGTGTGATTGGGTGCAATTTTATCTCCCTGGCATCCCTTCTTTGGTTTTCGAATCATAGAATCATAAGCAGATGAAGAATGCCATTAGGCCTTTGAAAAAGCTGCTCAATTAGTCCTACTCACCTGCTCTTTCCCCATAGCCCTGCAATTTTCTGCTTTTCAAGTATATATCCAACTCCCTTTTGAAAGTTACTGTTGAATCTACTTCCACCTCCCTTTCAGGTAGTGCATTCCAGCTCATAACAACTCACTGTGTAATAAAAACCTCCTCAGTTCCTATTTCCAATTATTTTAAATCTGTTTCTTCTTACTGACCCTCCTGCCAATGGAAACAGTTTTCTCTATCGACTCTATCAAAACCCCTCATCATTTTGAACATCTATATTAAATCACCACTTAATCTTCTCTGCTCTAAGGAGAACAATTCAGCTTCTCGAGTGTCTTCACATAACTGAAGTCCCTCATCCCTGGTACTATTCTGGTAAATCTCCTCTGTACTCTCTCTCAGGCCTTGACATCCTTCTTAAAGTGTAATGCCCAGAAATGGACACAATTCTCTAGCTGAGGCCTAACTCATGATTTATAAAGGTTTATCATATTTTCCTTGCTTTTGTACTTCATGGCCTTGATATTAACCCATCCCACACAATGGCCGGGAGGAGGTTGTGGGGTTAAATGCCTAAAAGAATGAAACGCAATCACGACCTGATGCATTCGTGCTTGCTGCCATTTTTACGGCTGTGTGTAGCATGGCATGCAAGTGTTGGAAACCTCATGAACATATGGAGAAGCAGGATACCTCACTAACATATTTAATGCAAGTTTCCACAATGCACCTGGGAGCCTGATTTAAATTTAGCTGCTGCCTTTGGGATTTCCGAGGCTCGCGAGCCCTGATAGTGAAATGCAGACAGGAGCTGCTGGCTGCAGCAGGTTAGTGCTTTTTACAGCACTCCTTGAGGGCCAGGAGGAGGTAGAGTGTTCCCCCCAGCCACTCAAGGTTTCCCCTCTGCTGATCACGGTTTCTCTCGTTAGTGCCTGAGACGAACACTGAACAGCCCCCTACAAGCCCGGCTCTAATGCCTGCTCCGTGATCACCGACCCTCACCCCCAAGCCCTGATTTGCAGTCTGTGATCCCCTGCCAGTTGCTGGGGACCGTCCCCAAAGGTCCCTGGTTGCAGCCTTATGCTGCATGGGAATATGATGTTGTGGTGATAACGGAGACCTGGCTCAAAAATTTGCAGGAATGTGTACTAAATATTCCTGGATATAAGGTGTTTTCCCATTCGGCACTCAGCCAGCCTTTCAATTTGGTCAGCTGCCAGACAGGAAACAGATTAAATAAATTATTATGAGGTCCTACTGTTAAATACGGCAAGACCTCCACGTTCCTGGCATTGCAGAATTTCCCCTCCGCTGACACGTAAATATTGAGACCTCTGCATCTACTTATAAATCCAAGGATCCCATATGCTGGTTCATTGGGATTGGGTTTCGGACATTGGAGCTTGTTCTGGGACACTGGGACTGGTTCTGTGGGAGGTGGGAATTGTACAGGCTAGACCTGTTGCACTTCAACAGAGCTGGGACCAATATCCTCGCAGGGAAGTTTGCTAGTGCTGTTGGGGAGTGTTTAAATTAATTTGGCAGGGGAATGCACAACAGGATGTAGCATGAGAAAGAAGAAACAAGGTGCCCAAAGGATTGGGAGAGACAGATAGCACCAGAGTAAGAAATAGTATGGGATTAGGTGGGGTCAGACATATAGAGAATACAAGAAGGTCTAAGGTAGGTTTATGGTGCATATGTGTAAACGCACAAAGCGTGGTAAATAAGGTTGGTGAGCTGCAAGCATAGATAGCCACATGGGAATAGGATGTTTTGGCCATAACAGAGACCTGGCTCAAAAATGGGCAGTTGGGTACTAAATATTCCTGGATATAAGGTGTTCAGGAAAAATAGAGAAGGAAAGAAAGGAGGTAAGAACATAGGAACATAAGAATTAGGAGCAGGAATAGGTCATTCGGACCCTTAGGCCTGCACTGTCATTCAATAAGATCACGTCTGATCTTCTACCTCAACTCCAGTTTCCTGCACTGTCCCCATATCCCTTGATTCCCTTAATATCCAAAAATCTATCGATCTCTGCCTTGAATGTACTCAAAGACAGAGGGTCTCCACAGCCCTCCGGGGCACAGAATTCCAAAGATTGAGTGAAGAAGTTTCTTCTCATCTCAGTCCAAAATGGCCTACCCCTTATTCTGAGACTGTAACCCCTGGTTCTAGACTCCCCAGCCATAGGAAACATTCTCCCTGCATCTACTCTGTAAAGCCCTGTAAGAATTTTGTATGTGTCAATGAAATCACCTCTGATTCTTCTGAACGTTAGAGAATATAGGCCTAGTTTACTCAATGGACAATCTCCCATCCCAGGAATCAGTCTGGCGAACCTTCGTTGTACTCCCTCTATGGCAAGTATATCCTTCCTTAGTAAGGAGATCAAAACTGTACACAATACTCCAGGCCCCTATATAATTGCAGTAAGATGTTGTTAATCTTGTAATAAAGGCCAACATACCATTTGCTTTCTTAATTACTTGCTGTACCTGCATGTTAACTTTCAGTGATTCGTGTACAAGGACACTCAGGTACCTCTTAACACCAACATTTCCCAATCTCGCACCATTTAAAAAATATTCTGCTTTTCAATTTTCCCTACCAAAAGTGGATAACTTCACATTTCTCCACATTATATTCCATTTGCCATGTTCTTGCCCTCTCACTTCGTTTGTCTATATCCCCTTGAAGCCTTTCTGCATCTTCCTCACAACTTACACTGCCACCTAGCTTTGTATCATCAGCAAACTTGGATATATTACATTTGGTCCCTCATTCAAATCAATGACATGGATTGTGAATAGCACCGATCCTTGCAGCATTCCACTAGTTACAGCCTGCCAACCCGAAAATTACACATTTATTCCTACTCTCTGTTTTCTGTCTGTTAACCAATCCTCAATCCATGCTCATATATTACCCCCAATCCCATGAGCCCTAATTTTATTCAATAACCTCTTGTGTGGCATCAGATCAAATGCCTTCTGAAAATCCAAATACACCACATCCACTGGTTCACCCTTATCTATTCTACTAGTTACAACCTCAAAAAACTGTAACAGATTTGTCAAACATGATTTCCCTTTCATAAATCCATGTTGACTTTGTCCAATCTTCTTATTTTCTAAATGCCCTGTTACCACGCCCTTAATGATAGATTCTAGCATTTTCCCTAATACTGATGTCAGGCTAACTGGTCTGTAGTTTCCTGTTTTCTCTTTCCCTCCTTTCTTAAAACAGCGGGGTTACATTAGCTATCTTTCAATCAGCGGGAACCATTCTAGAATCTATGGAATTTTGGAAGATGACAACCAATGCATCCACTATCTCTATAGTCATCTCTTTCAAAATGCTAGAATGTCGGCCATCACGTCCAGGAGATTTATCGGCTTTCAGTCCCATTAATTTCTCCAATACTATTTTTTTTACAAATACTAATTTCTTTCAGTTACTCATTCTCTCTTGACCCTTAGTACTCCACTATTTCCGAGAGGTTTTTTGTGTCTTCTTCCGTGAAGACAGACACAAAGAGGTGGAAATTTGATTGGCTAGCACCTCAGTTAGTGGCCAGAAGGTGCGTTAAAAAGTGTGTAATAGCTTAGTGACCGGGCATGCAGCCTTTAGCACCCCGCCAGAAAATTCAGTTGAGGGGCACGAAATGTTAGTGCCTGGCTGCCGACTATCAGTCCGATCATGACGTCAGTTGAGTGTAATGACCATGCTAGCGAATCACTCCCTAAATTCGGTCCAGTTGCCTCATTTAGCGACCGCCTCTAATCATGTCTGAAAAAACAGTCGGTATAGCCTTCCACAGTCGTTAACTGTTGTCTACTTGAAGGGATGAGGAAGCGCTTCCCTTGGAGGTCACAGTCAGTGCAACGGTTACACAGAGCACGGTGTGTGAGCCTCCGAGTTTGCAGCGGAAGACAGACATAACAGTACAGCTTGAAAACAAGTGATTTTGAAAACTTTAATGGGTGCATCACTATACTGCGCCTTTATTTGGCTTTTCCCGGGATTTCAAATTGGACTTCGGAGCATGCGCAATGAATTCCAGAGTTTAACGCGAGCATTTTCGTTAGCGCACCCCCCACCCCCTCCCGCTAGGTCAAGTGTGTAACGGCTGATCAGCTCTTGCCCGATTCCAACAAGGTGTATCAGTGGGAGAGAATTTAGGTGCTCGTGACCATAACTCAGTTAGATTTAAGGTGGCTATGGAAAAGGACAAGGATAGACCAGGAATAAAAGTTCCAAATTGGGGAAAAGCCAACTTTGCTAAGCTGAGAGGTGATTTGGCCATAGTGGACTGAAAAAAAGCTACTTGAAGGTAAATCAGTGTCAGAGCAGTGGGAGGCATTCAAGGAGGAGATCTGGACACTTCAGGCCAAATATGTGCCCTTAAAGAAAAAGGGTGAGACTAACAAATCTATAGCCCCCTGGATGTCGAGGAACATACAGAGTAGGATAAGGAAAAAAAGGGAAGCTTATGACAGATACCGAGAGCTAAATACAGCAGAATCTCTGGAGGAGTATAGAAAGTCCAGGGGTCAAATTAAAAAGGATATTAGGAAAGCAACCAGAGAGCATGAAAAATTCTTGGCAAGTTAAATCAAGGAAAACCCAAAGATGGTTCATAATTATATTAAGAGCAAGAGGATAACTAATGAAAGGATAGGGCCTATTAGAGACTGTGAGGGTAATCTGTGTGTGGAGGTGGAAGATGTGGGTATGGCACTTAATGAACATTTTGCATCTGTTTTCACAAAAGAGAGGGGCAATACAGACGCTACTATCGAGGAGGAGGAGTGTGAAATATTAGATGAAATAAACATAGTGAGAGAGGAGGTATTAAGGGGTTTAGCAGCTTTGAAAGTGAATAAGTCCCCAGACCCGGATGAAATGTATCCCAGCTGTTAAGAGAAGCAAAAGAGGAAACAGCAGAGGCTCTAACCTTCATTTTGCAATCCTCTCTGGCGACAGGTATGGTGCCAGAGGATAGGAAGACTGCTAATGTTGTACCATTGTTTAAAAGGGAGAAAGGGATAAACCAAGTAATTACAGGCCAGTCAGCATCGGTGGTGGGAACATTATTGGAAAAAATACTGCAGGACAGGATAAATCTTAATTTGGAAAGACATGGATCAATCAAGGAGAGTCAGCATGGATTTGTTAAGGGAATAGTCATCGCTAGAGTCCTCCACAACCGTCTTCTCCCTGTGGCTGAGGAGTTCCTCCTAGAGTCACAGTGCAGATTTTGTCTCCTATGGGACACAACAGACATGATTTTTGCAGCGCAACAGCTGCAGGAAAAATGCAGGGAACAGCACCAGCCCTGAAACATGGCATATAGGTACCAACGATAGAGGTAACAAACAGGATGAGGTCGCACAAGCTGAATTTAGGGAGCTAGGAGTTAAATTAAAGAGTAAGGCCTCAAAGGTAGTCATCTCAGGATTGCTACCAGTGCCACTTGCTAGTCAGAGTAGGAATAACAGGATAGTTCAGATGAATACGTGGCTTCAGGAATGGTGCAACGGGGAGGGATTCAAATTCCTGGGACATTGGAACCGGTTCTGGGGGAGGTGGGACCAGTACAAACCGGACGGTCTGCAACTGGGCAAGACCGGAACCAATGTCCGAGGGGGAGTGTTTGCTAGTGCTGTTGGGGAGGGTTTAAACTAATATGGCAGAGGGATGGGAACCTATGCAGGGAGACAGAGGGAAGTAAAAAGGGGGCAGAAGCAAAAGGTAGGAAGGATGAAAAGTAAGAATAGAGGGCAAAGAAATCAAGGGCAAAAATCAAAAAGGGCACATTACAACATAATTCTAAAAGGACAAAGAGTGTTAAAAAAACAAGCCTTAAGGCTCTGAGTCTCAATGCGAGGAGCATTCGTAATGGGATGGATGAATTAACTGTGCAGATAGCTGTTAACGGATATGATGTAATTGGGATTACGGAGACATGGCTCCAGGGTAACCAAGGCTGGGAACTCAACTTCCAGGGGTCTTCAATATTCAGGAAGGATAGACAGAAAGGAAAAGGAGGTGGGGTACGATAGCATTACTGGTTAAAGAGGAGATTAACGCAATAGTAAGGAAGGACATTAGCTTGAATGATGTGGAATCTATATGGGTAGAGCTGCGAAACACCAAAGGGCAGAAAATGTTAGTGCGAGTTGTGCACAGACCACCAAACAGTTGTAGTGAGATTGGGGATGGCAGCAAACAGGAAATTAGGGATGCGTGCAATAAAGGTTAGGCAGTTATCATGGGTGACGTTAATCTACATATAGATTGGGACGACAATTCTGGTAGCAATACTGTGGAGGAGGATTTCCTGGAGTGTATAAGGGATGGTTTTCTAGACCAATATGTTGAGGAACCAACTAGAGAGCAGGCCATCCTAGACTCTGTCTTGTGCAATGAGAGAGGATTAATTAGCAATCTTGTCATGCGAGGCCCCTTGGGGAAGAGTGACCATAATATGGTAGAATTTTTCATTAAGGTGGAGAATGACACAGTTAATTCAGAGACGAGGGTCCTGAACTTAAAGAAAGGTAACTTCGATAGTATGAGACGTGAATTGACTAGGATAGACTGGCGAATGATACTCAAAGGGTTGACGGTAGATAGGCAATGGCAGACATTTAAAGATCACATGGATGAATAAAAATAAAACGGGGAAGGTGGCTCAACCGTGGCTAACAAGGGAAATTAGGCACTGTGTTAAATCCAAGGAAGAGGCATATAAATTGGCCAGAAAAAGCAGCAAACCTGAGGACTGGAAGAAATTTAGAATTCAGCAGAGGAGGCCAAAGGGTTTAATTAGGAGGGGGAAAATAGAGTATGAGAGTAAGCTTGCAACGAACATAAAAACAGACTGCAAAAGCTTCTATAGATATGCAAAGAGAAAAAGATTATTGAAGACAAATGTAGGTCCCTTGCAGTCAGAATCAGGTGAATTCATAATGGGGAACAAGGAAATGACAGACCAATTGAACAAATACTTTGGTTCTGTCTTCACTAAGGAAGACATGAATAACCTCCCGAAAATACTAGGGGACCGAGGGTCTAGCGGGAAGGAGGAAATGAGCGAACTGAAGGATATCCTTATTAGGCGGGAAATTGTGATAGGGAAATTGATGGGATTAAAGGCCGATAAATCCCCGGGACCTCATAGTCTGCATCCCAGAGTACTTCGGGAAGTGGCCCTAGAAATAGTGGATGCATTGGTGATCATTTTCCAACAGTCTATCGACTCTGGATCAGTTCCTATGGACTGGAGGGTAGCTAATGTAACACCACTTTTTAAGAAAGGAGGGAAAGAGAAAACATCAGTAATGGGGAAAATGTTGGAATCAATTATTAAAGATGAAATAACAGCACATTTGGAAAACAGTGACAGGATCGGTCCAAGTCAGCATGGATTTATGAAAGGGAAATCATGCTTGACAAATATTCTCAAATTTTTTGAGGATGTAACTAGTAGAGTGGACAATGGAGAACCAGTGGATGTGGTGTATTTGGACTTTCAAAAGGCTTTTGACAAGGTCCCACACAAGAGATTAGCGTGTAAAATTAAAGCACATGGTATTGGGGGTAATATATTGATGTGAATAGAGAACTGGTTGGCAGACAGGAAGCAGAGAGTCGAGATAAATGGGTCCTTTTCAGAATGGCAAGCAGTGACTAGTGGGGTGCCCCAGCTATTTACAATATACATTAATGATTTGGATAAAGGAATTGAGTGTAATATTTCCAAGTTTGCAGATGACACTAAACTGGCTGGCGGTGTGAGCTGTGAGGAGGATGCTAAGAGTCTGCAGAGTGATTTGGACAGGTTAGGTGAATGGGCAAATGCATGGCAGATGCAGTATAATGTGGATAAATGTGAGGTTATCCACTTTGGGGACAAAAACACGAAGGCAGAATATTATCTGAATGGCAGCAGGTTAGGAAAAGGGGAGGTACAACTCGACCTGGGTGTCATGGTACATCAGTCATTGAAAGTTGGCATGCAAGTACAGCAGGCGGTGAAGAAGGCAAATGGTATGTTGGCCTTCATAGCTAGGGGATTTGAGTATAGGAGCAGGGAGGCCTTACTGCAGTTGTACAGGGCCTTGGTGAGGCCTCACCTGGAATATTGTGTTCAGTTTTGGTCTCCTAATCTGAGGAAGGACGTTCTTGCTATTGAGGGAGTGCAGCGAAGGTTCACCAGACTGATTCCCGGGATGGCTGGACTGACATATGAGGAGAGACTGGATCGACTGGGCCTTTATTCACTGGAGTTTAGAAGGATGAGAGGGGATCTCACAGAAATATATAAAATTCTGACGCGACTGGACAGGTTAGATGCAGGAAGAATGTTCCCGATGTTGGGGAAGTCCAGAACGAGGAGACACAGTCTAAGGATAAGGGTATAAGCCATTTAGGACTGAGATGAGGAGAAACTTCTTCACTCAGAGAATTGTTAACCTGTGGAATTTCCGACCGCAGTGAGTTGTTGATGACAGTTCATTAGATATATTCAAGAGGGAGTTAGATATGGCCATTGTGGCTAAAGGGATCAAGGGGTATGGAGAGGAAGCAGGAAAGGCGTACTGAGGTGAATGATCAGCCATGATCTTACTGAATGGTGGTGCAGGGTCGAAGGGCCGAATGGCCTACTCCTGCACCTATTTCCAATGTTTCTATGTTTCTATGTTTCTATATTCACTGGAATTTAGAAGAATGAGAGGGGATCTCATAGAAGCATATAAAATTCTGATGGGATTGGACAGGTTAGATGCAGGAAGAATGTTCCCGATGTTGGGGAAGCCCAGAACCCGGGGTCACACTCTAAGGATAAGGGGTAAGCCATCTAGGACCGAGATGAGGAGAAACTTTTTCACCCAGAGAATAGTGAACCTGTGGAATTCTCTACCATAGAAAGTTGTTGAGTCCAGTTTGTTGGATATATTCAAAAGGGAGTTAGATGTGGTCCTTACGGCTAAAGGGATCAGGGGGTATGGGGAGAAGGCAGGAGTGGGGTACTGAAGTTGCATGATCAGCCATGATCATATTGAATGGTGGTGCAGGCTTGAAGGGCCGAATGGCCTACTCCTGCACCTATATTCTATGTTTCTATGGCCTTTTTTGACCTTACAAAGGCCTTTGACACTGTCAACTGCGAGGGTCTATGGAGGGTCCTCCTCCGTTTCGGATGCCCCCAAAAGTTCATCACCTTCCTCCGTCTGTTCCGCCATGACATGCAGGTCGTGATCCTTACCAACGGATCCACTACAGACCCAATACAGGTCCGGACCGGGGTCAAACAGGGCTACGTCATTGCCCCAACCATCTTCTCAATCTTCCTCACTGCTATGCTCCACCTCACATTCAACAAGCTCCCTGCTGGAGTGGAACTAAACTACAGAACCAATGGAAACATGTTCGACCTTCGCCGTCTCCAGGCCAGGTCCAAGACCACCCCAATCTCTGTCATGGAGCTACATTAAGCGGACGACACCTGCGTCTGCGCACATACTGAGGCTGAACTCCAGGAAATAGTCGACGTATTTACTGAGATGAACGAAAGCATGGGCCGTA
Organism: Pristiophorus japonicus; assembly: GCF_044704955.1. Taxonomy (NCBI): domain Eukaryota; kingdom Metazoa; phylum Chordata; class Chondrichthyes; family Pristiophoridae; genus Pristiophorus; species Pristiophorus japonicus. The sequence continues at coordinate 300,016,587 of NC_091978.1, forward strand.
TGCTAAACATCCGTCAGACAAAGGTCCTCTACCAGCCTGTCCTCACCGCACAGCTCTGCACCCCTGTCAGCAAGATCCACGGCGCGGCCCTGGATAACGTGGACCACTTCCCATATCTCTTATCAACAAGAGCAGACATTGACGACAAGATTCAACACCACCTCCAGTGCACCAGTGCAGCCTTTGGCCGCCTGAGGAAAAGAGTGTTTGAAGATCAGGCCCTCAAAACTGCCACCAAGCTCATGGTCGACAGGGCTGTAGTAATACCTGCCTTCCTGTATGACTCAGAGACATGTATGCATGTTACTGATCTATTGTAACACTAGACCTGAATGTACCTTCACCCTGTAGGATAGTGTTAAATCCAAGGAAGAGGCATATAAAGCAGCAAACCTGAGGACTGGGAGAAATTTAGAAGTCAGCAGAGGAGGACAAAGGGTTTAATGAGGAGGGGGAAAATAGAGTATGAGAGGAAGCTTGCTGGGAACAGAACAACCGAAGCAAAAGCTTCTATAGTGAAGAGAAAAAGATTAGTGAAGACAAACGTAGGTCCCTTGCAGTCAGATTCAGGTGAATTTATAATGGGGAACAAAGAAATGGCAGACCAGTTGAACAAATACTTTGGTTCTATCTTCACGAAGAAAGACACAAATAACCTTCCGGAAATACGAGGAGACCACGGGTCTAGTGAAAAGGAGGAACTGAAGGAAATCCTTATTTGGCGGGAAATTATGTTAGGGAAATTGATGGGATTGAAGGCCAATAAATCCCTGGGGCCTGATAGTCTGCATCCCAGAATACTTAAGGAAGTGGCCCTAGAAATAGTGGATGCATTGGTGATCATTTTCCAACAGTCTATCGAATCTGGATCAGTTCCTATGGGCTGGAGGGTAGCTAATGTAACACCACTTTTTAAAAAAGGAGGGAGAGAGAAAATGAGTAATTATAGACCAGTTAGCCTGACATCAGTAGTGGGGAAAATGTTGGAATCAAAGATGAAATAGCAGCGCATTTGGAAAGTAGTGACAGGATTGGTCCAAGTTAGCATGGATTTATGAAAGGGAAATCATGCTTGATAAATCTTCTAGAATTTTTTGAGGATGTAACTAGTCGAGTGGATAAGGGAGAACCAGTGGATGTGGTGTATTTGGACTTTCAAAAGACTTTTGACAAGGACCCACACAAGAGATTGGTGTGCAAAATTAAAGCACATGGTATTGGGGGTAATGTACTGCCGTGGATAGAGAACTGGTTGGCAAATAGGAAGCAGAAAGTCGGGATAGCAGGCAGTGACCAGTGGAATGGCAGGCAGTGACCAGTGGAATGCCGCAGGGCTCAGTGCTGGGACCCCAGCTATTTACAATATACATTAATGATTTAGATGAAAGAATTGAGTGTAACATCTTCAAGTTTGCAGATGACACTAAACTGGGTGGTGGGGTGAGCTGTGAGGATGATGCTAAGAGGCTGCAGGGTGACTTGGACAGGTTTGGTGAGTGGGCAAATGCATGGCAGATGCAGTATAATGTGGATAAATGTGAGGTTCCACTTTGGGGGCAAAACACAAAGGCAGAATATTATCTAAATGGCGGCAGGTTAGGAAAAGGGGAGGTGTAACGAGACCTGGGTGTCATGATACATCAGTCATTGAAAGTTGGCATGCAGGTACAGCAGGCGGTGAAGAAGGCAAATGGTATGTTGGCCTTCATAGCTAGGGGATTTGAGTATAGGAGCAGGGAGGTCTTACTGCAGTTGTACAGGGCCTTGGTGAGGCCTCACCTGGAATATTGTGTTCAGTTTTGGTCTCCTAATCTGAGGAAGGTATGTTCTTACTATTGAGGGAGTGCAGTGAAGGTTCACCAGACTGATTCCTGAGGTGGCAGGACTGACATATGAGCAGAGATTGGATCGACTGGGCCTGTGTTCACTGGAGTTTAGAAGAATGAGAGGGGATCTCATAGAAACATATAAAATTCTGACGGGACTGGACAGATTCGATGCAGGAGGAATGTTCCCGATGTTGGGGAAGTCCAGAACCAGGGGACACAGTCTAAGGATAAGGGGTAAGCCATTTCGGACTGAGATGAGGAGAAACTTCTTCACTCAGAGAATTGTTAACCTGTGGAATTCCCTACTGCAGAGAGTTTTTGATGCCAGTTCATTGGATATATTCAAGAGGGAGTTAGATATGGCCCTTTCGGCTAAAGGGATTGCTGTAGGAAGGCAAAGGTACCTGCTGAATATATGTATATATGTATGTATGTTTAAAAATGTTAGCCAGTTATAAAATGGCTGCCAGGGGGCTTCACAAAGCATGATGGGGGCTCGGTTAGCCAAGTTAGCTAAAACTGCTGACTGAGCGCTGACCCTGCAGAGCCTGGTACCAGGAATGTCTTGAATCAACAACTTGAGACAAGATAGCATACAGAACACTGCGGTACCTAGTACGGAATGTCCTCAAATCAGTGACTCCAGATGGGGTGCCTAGCAACCATATTGAGATAAGAAGCTCGGCACCTGCGGAACCCATGAGTAACGGAGATAAGGGGGCCTGGAGAACATCACACGGACATGAATCAGCCCCAACTGTCACGAACTGATCATGCAGCCCCCTGATGTACCGGGGTTAATTCTATTAGCCCAAAGAAACCTATATGTAATCTATAATCGTTATGATTGGATTGTGTCCAGCCGATGTGGGCTGAAGTAACTGTAATGAACTGTTGTAAAACATATAAATATCGATGGATTTCTTTGTTCAGCGGAGTGGATTGCCTGGAGTTGGACCAGAGGCTCTCTCCCCGCCGGCGTAATAAAGGCCGTTTTGGCGTTGTAACCGACCCCGAGTGTCGAGTAATTCTTCCAGGAAAACATTCGCACTAACAGTGGCGTAGTCGGCAGGATCCAAAAATCGCTGAACACCCCTGGAAAACCGGGTGAGTATAAAAAAACAATTTTTAATTATAATAGATGTGGAAGGTGGAAGCCGGTTGATCGACACGAGGAGACGGTCTAATATCTCAAACACCTAGCCTGAGCCTGAATTAAGAGGACTTTTGTCCCACGTGATGGCCAGGAACCAAGTAGGCATAGGGAACACACTTAGACCGTGGGATCGTGATACTGAGCGACACTTCCCGGACCCAGTCGTGTGATTTGAAAATATATCCCGGAGACCAGGAAGTGCACAGCGACCAACGGAAACTAAACCTGTGAACAGGGTCGGACCAATAGACAAAACGGTGGTAGGTAGTCGTTAAGGAGGCGTGGGGCACTGCAGGAATTGCTTAAACGCGTTTCAAGAATTGTATAAGTTTGTGTATTAGCAGAACTTGTGACCTGACAGTAGCCAGGAGATAGTCTACTACAAGTTACGCTAGGTAGAAAGCGGACCTCTCAGAGTAGATTCCTGACGGTTCTAGTCCTACCCAGGAATGGCCAATAAAACAAATAACCTCGAGTGGGGAGCAGAAGGGTCCCTTACCCGCCACCTGGCGGAAATACAAAAGAAACTAATTGAGAAGATGATTAAGTCAGGATGGGAGCCCCAGGACCCACCAGCAAATCAGCGGGAATGGTGGGAGAAGGAAAAGAAAGATAAAGATGAAAAGGCTGTGGTCTTGATACTGCGAGCCCACGTAAAATTAACAGAGAAAGTAAATCAGTACGTGCAAACAAAAAGAAAGCAAGTGACTATTGGATCCGGACATACAGTTCTGCCGGCCTTAACAATGGGTCCAAGTGCACCACCTAGTGAGGAGGACTGGGGGTGCCTAGAGGAGGAAACAGGTAGTTGCGGCTTGCTTAGCGGGGGCGCCCTGCCCCCACCGTATGCCCCAACAAACCCGGTGAAGACCGCCCCGATAAAGGTGGAACGCATAACCTGGACCCCAGCAGGACAGGGGCGCCAGGCAAGTCCCGCCCGACCCCCACAAATACGGCTAACATACACGTCCCTATCTCCCAGGGACACGATGCAGATACTAGACGAGCTGCCGCCCCCAACACCCCGACATAACAATGCGACCTTCTGGCAGAAGCTCAAGGAGATGAAAATTTGTCACCAGCTCCACAATCAAGACATCGCCGCTATAGTTAGAATTAAAATGCCAGAAAGTTACTGGGACCGGTTAAATGATGAGTACCGAAACGGTACCTGGTATACTGACCTGTCTGCCCATAGACAACAACAGGAGGTGAGCATGTTAGCATTTAAAGCGAACGTAACACACGTCCTAGGTCAGGTCCCCATATATTGGAACTCTATCGTAGGAGTGGTACAAAAGAAGGATGAATGGGCGCAGGAGTACGGGGCTAGAAAATTCGAGGCTTTCCTGATACACAGCGGGGTGTCGGACGCAGACCGACGGAACCCAGCCTTCATACAGCTGTATAAGGACAGATTAAGCCCCGCCCACCAAGCCATATTAAAGACAGGTTTGGTAGCATATAATAACTTTGATGACCTAGAAAATTGGGCTACCTCGGTAGATAACCAACAAAGATCCAAAGTAGCAGCCAGTACAGTTGAGGTCTGTGCGGCCCCTGCCACAAAGGCGACTGAGACATGTTATAATTGTAACAAAACGGGCCACCGCCACACTGAATGCAGAGCCCCAAAGCGCGACGGGCGCAAAAGGTGCAAAAACTGTGACCGGACAGGTCACGAGTTAAAGGACTGCTGGGCAAAGGGGGGCGGACAGGAGGGAAAGGGGGCACAACGGGGATCCAGAAAGGGACAAAATCCCAATGAAAGAACCCTGGATGTCAGCACGCTCGGAAACCAGCAGCTGTTAGATATTATACAGCAGCTGACACAACAGCAGGCGAAACGCCAATGAATCGCATCGGCCCCCGGCCAAGGACCCGATCCCCGCATGTGGATGAGTGCATCGTTAGGGGGCCGGCGGTGCGACATGTTAATAGACACAGGAGCATCGGTGTCCCTAACCAATCTCGATCTACCGACTACCCGACGATCCATCATAATCCAAGGGGTGGGGGGAAACAGGACCACGGCGTACCAGAGTGAAACACAAGTGCTTGAGGTAGATGATATAATGGTACCTGTCCAGTTCTGGGTATGCCCAAATACGGAGGGCACAATACAGAGAATGGACTTATTCCGCGAGTTAACGCACAGCGGAGGCAGATAACCTGGACAGCTAAAAAAGGATATAAGGATAAAATTACCGGAAAATGGGCCCCGGTAAAGAACATAGCCATGATAGGCAAAGCGGACACATTAACGAGAGATTGATCAAACAACGGGATGCTGGGATTACTATGTCAGGCCATCCCGGGAGTTTGGGCAACAAGTAAGCAGGACTGTGGCCTCATTAAAATCACACCGGAGAAGATCATGGGACCAGTACACCCTCTCCACAAACAATACCCCATTAAGCCAGAAGCCATGCAGGCCATTGAGAGTATAACAGAAGCCCTGGTGGAACAAGGCGTATTATGCAGACAGTATCGGTCACGAACTCCCCAATGTGGCCGGTGAAGAAACCAGATGAGAGTTACCGATTAACGATAGATTATACAGCCCTGAATAAGGTAACGCCCAGGGAACATCCTATCGTAGCCAGTCCAGCCACGATCTTTAACGGTTTGAATCCAGAACACAGGATTTTCACCGATTTAGACATTGCTAGTGGATTTTGGTCAATTCCCCTGGATCCTGAGTCCCAGGAGCAATTCGCCTTTACCTCAAGGGGCAAACAATACACGTGGACTCAGCTCCCTCAGGGGTTCCATAATAGTCCGAACATTTTTCACCGAGTTAGGAGCAATGCCTTGGAGCAATGTGATTTAACCCCGTACAATAGCATGATCCTCCAATACGTAGGTGATATCTTGATAGCCTCGTCAAACGACCGAGAGCACTTGGGAGCTGTAACGACGGTATTGAGGATCCTGGAAAAGGCAGGTTTTAAAATAAATCCGAGGAAGGCACAAATTGGGCAAGCCATGGTACGGTACTTGGGATACGATATCAGTCAGGGAAGCAAGACACTTCCCGCAGACCGGAAAACAGCCATTGCTGATATGCCCCGCCCCACAACGGTGCGAAGGGTGCGGCGAGTGATGGGCCTGTTCAACTATTGCAGGAACTTCATTCCCCAATTCGCGACCATGGCCGAACCCATCCAGCGACTAGTAAAAGGGGGGAAGCCAAGGACAGATCAGGTAGAGTGGGGATCGGAGCAGGAAGAAGCATATGGGAAATTAAAAGCTGGATTGCTAGCAGCCCCGGCGCTGAAACTGCCTGACATGACCAAGCCATTTCACGTATACTATGATCTCGAAGGAGGCTTCTACAGTGCCCTGATAACCCACGAGAAGGGAGGGGTAATGAGACCAGTAGCGTATTACTCGACACAGGAGTCCCCGGTAGTGAAAGGGTTCCATCGGTGTGTAGCTGCCCTCGATTGTGCCGCCTGGGCTGCAAGAATATGCGAACCAGTGACGATGTTGGGACAGCTGATTTTACATACTAAACACACCATAGTGGAACTAGTAAACACCGGGAGGTTAAAAACGGTGTCGGATGCCCGACGAACTACCCGGGAGGCAGTGTTGCTACCAGTCCATACGAATAATCAGAGACGTAGGTTTTAACCCAGTTGAGGGGATAGTGACCGAAGGCGAACCCCATTGTTGCGAGACTGAAATAGATCAAGGAACTGAAGGAGAGATAGCCGACGAACCTATAGACGACCCCGACTTAACCCTTTACGTTGACGGATCCCGACGGTTTATCGACGGGCAGTTCCGCACCGGATAGGGTGTGGTAAACCAGGATGGTACCACTCTCCTACGAGGGGCGTTGGAAGGAACGGTGTCCGCCCAAGTAGCGGAACTCGTGGCTTTAACCAAAGCCCTTAAGCTAGCCAAGGGAAAGCGCGTAAATGTCTATACTGACAGCCGATACGCGTTTGGGGTAGTACACGATTACATGATAGCATGGAGTAGACAGGGGTATATAACCTCAGGAGGGGGACACATTAAACACGAGAATATAGTCCGGGAGTTAGTGAAGGCAGTTAAACAACCCACTATGGCAGCCGTAATAAAGATCAAGGCACACCAAAAGGTAGAAAGCAGGGAGCAACAGGGAACATGTTAGCAGATCATGCAGCCTGGAGCGCTGCAGAAGAGGACAATCTCCAGATAATTAAAATAGCCACGGTAGGGCCAGGAGAGCTAAATATCCGAAAGGTGCAGGAAGAGTGTAGCCTGGAGGAGCAGTCCCGATGGGAAAGTCAAGGAGCAACCGTTGGGGAGGACGGAGTATGGAGAAAGGGACTGCAGGTAGTCGCCCCGTCCTCTATCCAGACCGAACTACTTCGACTACACCATGAACCGGACCACACTGGGCGGGACAGAATGCTGGACCGCCTATTCAGAGACTGGTGGTGGGCCGGAGTAGGGCAGGACGTTGCGAAACATTGTCAGCGCTGCATAATATGCGCACAGCACAATCCGGGAGGCCCATCAAGGTCAAGATGGCACACCAGCCACGTCCCAAGGGTCCATGGGAAAATCTACAGATTGATTTCACAGGGCCACTGCCCAACAGTCGGGGAAAGAAATACTGTCTTATTGACCAGTTTACTCGATGGGTGGAGGCATTCCCCACCCGGGATTGTGGGGCGTCCACAGTAGCGCGTATTCTCGCGTTTGACATAATCCCACGGTGGGGAGTGCCCCTCCAAATTGACTCAGACCAAGGTACCCACTTCACGGGACAGATCATGAAACAGGCATGCGGTCTGTTGGGGATCCGACAACGGTTCCACATTCCGTATCGCCCACAGAGCTCGGGAATGGTAGAGCGGATAAACCGTACCCTTAAGACAGCAATCGCTAAGGCCATAACAGAAACCGGAAAGGGATGGGTTGACGTCTTACCCTGTATATTAATGAGACTTAGGGCCACCCCTAATTGAACCACAGGTCTGACTCCCTTCAAACTAATGACGGGGAGGGCCATGAAACTCCCCGAGGGCATTATAACGGGTAGGGAGAACATGGGACCCTTACGAGACCGTATTAAACAGTACGTGAAGCAATTAGATTCATAGCTGAAGGAACTAAGATGAGAGGTGATAGAGCAGCAGACCATATGGGATCTGGAGGCCCAAGGTCAGGGGAAGACCGATATGCACCTCCCACAGATAGGTGACAAAGTTTTAGTACAAGTCACCCCGGAAAGAGCCGGATTTTCCCCAAGATGGACCGGACCATACGACATCATTTTGACTAGTGACACATGTGCATGCGTCGACATGAGAAGAAAAGGTCGGTGGAAGCATTGGTCACAATTAAAAAAGTACAATTCAGAGGGGTAATGGCCGAACCAAAAATAATACGCCTCGACTAGACATTGGACAACTACAACCTAACCTTTACTTCTAACCCCACAGAGTGACGACGATACAAGTCGACCAGAACCGAACACCTGGTGATGACCAGGCCGTCTGTTTAAAATTACAGATAAGACTCACCGGAATGGGGGTTCGACAAATACAACTCATCATATTGATAGCCCTGAGACACACATACGCTCGGGAGGATACCGACGGACTACAGAGCACGCTAGAAGTGGACAATCACATGAACTATGGAGTTTTGTTTAATTTAACATACGGAGTGTGCATCCCAGCAACTAAAGATTGGAGCGAGGATAGAACTTATTTTAACGCATGGCTACAGGTGAATCCGGATAAGAAGAGGGTATGCATGCAATGCTCCACGGGTACGAGGAGCAGTTGCATTAAATGAAGGGAGGCCGGGGGGCCCGATGAATGTACCTTCGGCATAATTTGCGCACCTCCGGTCCAGCCACAACCATCAGTCAAGGGGTGGGGCTGTGTGGATACTATGAGGAGGTAGAGGCTGCCGCAATATCGTTGTATGTATGCTTCTCACCCTCTCCGACACCACGTCCCATAAGAACCACCACACTGCCCGAGGAATTGCCATGCCCAACAGGGGACCAGAAAATGGGATTGTACTGTCCAACGAGGGCGAAATATGATATGATAATGTAAAGCATGAAATTGTGCCTGTTCTGATCAATATCTCAGGTATACAGATGCCGGAATATTGTACAGAGCAGGCAAGAAAAATGTATAATGTATTAAGTAAAGTTGTAATGCAGCAGGCTGCCAACGCCATGGGTGCCAGTAGATTCCGAGGACAGGAACCAGTTCATAGGACTAAGAGAGGAATAGTTAATAAACTCACTAGACATACAAGGGCTAAATGAAAGGGTGGAACAGCTTAGAGGGGTGATGAAGGGACTATTAGAACAGGCAGAGCAGAATCAGGAAGATCAAGCCGAACTAGGATGGCATCTCGGTCCTGGAAGCCCATGCAAAAACAATTAATCATCTTATTGACAAAAAAAGAGAAGATACCGGAAAACTTAGACAGGGGCAACTCTGTAACGCTTATGGCCTATGGATGGTGGGACACATATGGCACAACCTCGATCAGATCCAAAGGGGGGAGGTGCTCGATTGGATAGACAGCTTGCATTTAGCTCAATTGGCCAGTCACAAGGGGACACTAGACAACTGTACTCTGAAGGGACTGACCAGAGTATGCCCAGCGACCTCAGATTGCCAAATGGGTAAGAATACTGGAATAGGGATAGTTCTGATGATCCCTATAACCACATCAGGCTCGGGACCGTTTCCCCTGTACCAGCTAGAGAATATTGGGGTAATACGGGAAAACGCCTCTCTCCATTACTATCTGACCACAACCTCCGCCGTTCGCCAAAATGATACACTCACCGGGATTTCCCTATCGGGATACAAGCAAAGTGGGGAGAGTACAGTGTGTCCTCACCCAGTGGGCCGAGCGGAACTAGACGAGTGTGGGTTTAACCGAACCGACGGGTGCGTATTAGAAATAGTGCCCGCACACGTTCACTTTGTGAGGGCAGGCTACGGAGGAAAGGGAAAGTACTGAGTCTCTACCACAGAACGCTGATACCAGTACAATGACCTACAGTGCCCAATCCCACAGCCAAACTTTTGTTTTACCACACTACGACCTGTCACGATTGAGCAAGCTCACATCACCCAGGTTAGACGTCGAAATACCGAAACTATTAATGTGACCGACCAGCTCCATGATCACTTGCAGGATTATGACGAGCCAGACCAGGTCCCCATCCCACATCTAGCCGAGGTGTTAAGGGAGCTGAGGTTCAGAGTGGGCCAATCTGTAAAGTTCTACCACCAATTGCAAACTAAAATCAAAGTACTGGAAGAGGATACCGACATAGACTTACAAGACCAGAGTTGGTGGAGGAAGGTTTGGGACTGGGGACTGAATGTGAACATCCACCCCTGGATTCGAATAACTTCACACATACTGGTCGGGGTACAACTGGTCCGAGCGGTAACATGGGGCGTCATGGCCTGTCAATCATGTAAGCACCACGCACGATGAAGAAAGACCCGAGCCAGGTCCCGGGAAATTAAAAATGCCTGTCTGACAGAGGGGCAGGAGGATTTGACCTTTATTAATTTGATCTAAACAACCGGAACTCCCGAAACCACGTGACTGGCCAGCACGCTGAGGCAGGGAGTACCGGGCGGTACATAAGTACCTATCAAAAGGTGTGGGTAGCATACGTTAACAAAATAGTGTCGGTGAAAGGGGACTCCGAGTAGTCCCTTACCGAAAGGGGGGATTGTTGTAGGAAGGCAAAGGTACCTGCTGAATATATGTATACATGTATGTATGTTTAAAAATGTTAGCCAGATATAAAATGGCTGCCAGGGGGCTTCACAAAGCATGATGGGGGCTCGGTTAGCCAAAGTTAGCTAAAACTGCTGACTGAGCGCTGACCCTGCAGAGCCTGGTACCAGGAATGTCTTGAATCAACAACTTGAGACAAGATAGCATACAGAACACTGCGGTACCTAGTACGGAATGTCCTCAAATCAGTGACTCCAGATGGGGTGCCTAGCAACCATATTGAGATAAGGAGCTCGGCACCGGCGGAACCCATGAGTAACGGAGATAAGGGGGCCTGGAGAACATCACACGGACATGAATCAGCCCCAACTGTCACAAACTGATCATGCAGCCCCCTGATGTACCGGGGTTAATTCTATTGGCCCAAAGAAACCTATATGTAATCTATAATTATTATGATTGGATTGTGTCCAGCCGATGTGGGCTGAAGTAACTGTAATGAACTGTTGTAAAACATATAAATATCGAAGGATTTCTTTGTTCAGCGGAGTGGATTGCCTGGAGTTGGACCAGAGGCTCTCTCCCCGCCGACGTAATAAAGGCCATTTTGGCGTTGTAACCGACCCCGAGTGTCGAGTGATTCTTGCAGGAAAACATTCATGCTAACAGGGATCAAGGGGTATGGAGAGAAAGCAGGAAAGGGGTACTGAGATGAATGATCAGCAATGATCTTATTGAATGGTGGTGCAGGCTCGAAGGGCCGAATGGCCTACTCCTGCACCTATTTTCTATGTATATACCATACTTGTACACCAGAGGGTGCTGCTGCTGGAGACCTAAGGGTCACCTGTACACTGCAAGTAACCAAGTGTCCTCACTATAGGAGCTGCAATAAAGGACTAGCATCTGTACAGTTCAAGTGCCATACCCCTGCCTCATGGAGTCATTTAGAGAGTGCTTGCATATACAATAACTGGCGACGAAGTTACGAATTTCCAGGCACAACATGTCTAATCTAAGCAACTTCCAACAATTCGCTGATGGGGAAGATTGGGATGCCTTTTTTGGAAAGGCTCGAACACTTTTTCATTCGAACGACCTGGCTGGGGACTCACCGATCTCGCTGGCGAACAAGCGCAGGGCCATCCTGCTCAGCAGTTGTGGACCCACTATCCATGGCCTCATCAGGGACGACAACCAAGGGCTAAGCGGCGCTCGTAACTTTAATACAAGAACAACTTAAACCCAAAGAGAACATCCTCACAGCCAGGCACCGGTTCTACACCTGCCGGAGGCCCGAAGGCCAAAAAATTGCTAAATATGCTGCAGACCTGAGACGAATGGCTGCACCATGTGATTTTGGCGACCACCTTATCAAAGCACTAAGAGACAGCTTCGTTATTGGAATCAGCCATGAGGGCCTCCTCCATAAAGTCCTCTCTGCAGCCACTATGGTCACCCTGCAGAAGGCAATCAAAGTGAGCCAGGCCTTCATGATTTTGGTCTGCGACTCCAAACGGATGATGACCCGCACCCAGGACTTAACCTGACAAGTACAGTGGCGACTGAATGGCGACTTTCAGAGGCAAGAATGCTGCCCCGAGTCCCGCAACCCTGAGTCTGTCACATGGGGCCAACCAGCTGGCCCTGTGCTGGCGCTGTGAAGGAAACCACAGGGCCCACCAGTGCTGATACAAAGACTATACCTGCAAAGGCTGCAATGCGAAAGGTCACCTTCAGAGAAAGTGCAGAAAAAGCTTTACTCACCGTGTCGCTGAAGAGTTGGCCCTGATGAAGACGAAGCTGCTCAGCGCCTGGAAGAGGAATACGGAATACTGCTCCACCGAGAGTTCCCCGTGGAAAATGGAAGTGGAAATCAATGGTGTTCCAGTCTCGATGGAGATCGACACAGGGGCGAGCCAGTCGTTGATGAATCAGACGGCCTTTGAGAAACTCTGGGACAATCCCACCGAATGACCAAAACTGTCCCCAGTCCAGGCAAAGCTGCTCACCAACACAAAAGGCACCATCCCAGTCGTTGGCAGCGTGGAGGTCCAGGTATCCCATGGCGGCGCGATGTACGCTCCCCTTATGGATTGTTGCCGGTGATGATCCAACGCTGCTGTGTAGAAGTTGGATGAAGTAAGTCCAAATCGGTCGGAGCGACAATGGCCTCAGGGCCCCGGCGATCGACATCCCATGCGGCCCCTAACTTGGATCCATCGCAGCACCTAGAACTCCTACCGTCCAGCTCGACTGCGTGGCAATGACACAGACTGCACAACACCGCGGCGAGATGATCTAACCCGAACGACCAGACCTCATCTTCCGGGCCGTGGCAGGACTCCGAGAGAAGAAGATCGGCATAGAAGTAGATTCCCGACGTGGCAGAACCTGAGGAGAAAAAGATCACCACAGCCTACCTCGCGGAGAGAGAGAAGATGGCACCCGCATCACGAGGTGAAGAACCTGGAATCAAGATGGCCACGATCAGACCACGAGGGGCAGCATCGAAGGAGCAACATGTGGTACCGAGCAGCGAACCGGATTGGGGTAAAGATTGCAAGGCCCTCTTAAAGGAGACTGGCAACCCAAGACAATTAAAGGGACAGTTCCACTCTAGGCACAGCGATGCCAGTGATATTAAAGTTAAAAGTGCAGTAAATGAATGCAGGTATACTAATGTAATGTTAAATGGTGATGCTGGAAAAGCTAATGGGAAAAATGTAACTAATGCTTCTAAAAGTGATGTAAGTAACAAGTTTGTACCATTGAATAATGATGCCAGAAATGCAAATGTGATAAATGTAACCCTGTATAGAGATACCGATACACAAGAAAGTGTTGTAAGTGCAAAATGTGAAAGTGTAAAGAGTTATAACAATGTTGAATCGACGAGTTGCGATCGGAGCCAATGTGTGCTAAAAGCAGAATAATAAATGATACAGGGTTCTACAGGTATAATGTCAATGCCAGAGGAAACCCCCCGTGGGAGACACCCAGGCCCCCTACCCGACTTGCGCTTTCGGGACCAATGTGATGCCCCAGGAAGAGCTCACACACACCCAGTGGGAGCAGACCCACTGCAGGGACAGTGGTCAATGGACAGCACAGCCACTACCATTGGCAACCTGTCCCAGATCAGCCCTACCTCCCCTGGCCACCAGGGCCAGCACCAGGAGCGAGAGGCCAGTACCCTCCAGCTTTCCCGACGGAATCTGGGATGACCAGACTTCCACCACCAATGGAGGACAAGGAGCTCACACAGCCCTGTGGCTCTGCCGACCACCAAACGTCACCACCTACCCATTCTACACTGGCTCCACCAAGCAGAATCCTCCAACAGTGACACCCACATGGTCTTTGTGCGAAGAGGGGAGGGAAATGGATGAGTGCTGTACTGTACTGTAACACTAGACCTGAATGTACCTTCACCCTGTACACCAGAGGTTGCTGCTGTTGGAGACTTAAGGGTCACCTGTACACTGCAGGTAACTCAGTATAAAAGGGGGCTCACCTCTTCGTGTCCTCACTCGAGGAGCTGCAATAAAGTCTGTACAGTTCAAGTGCCATACCCCTGCCTCGTGAAGTTATTAAGAGAGTGCTTGCATACACAATATGGACCATGTACAATAGACACCTCAAGTCGCTGGGGAAAAATACTACCAACGATGCCTCCACAAGATCCTAAAAATCCCCTGAGAGGACAGACGCACCAACATTAGTGTCCTTGACCAGGCTAATATCCCCAGCATTGAAGCACTGACCACACTTGATCAGCTCTGCTGGGCAACCAACATCGTTCGCATGCCAGACACGAGACTCTACAAGTGCTCTACTCGGAACTCCTTCATGGCAAACGAGCCAAAGATGGGCAGAGGAAACGTTACAGGGACACCCTCAAAGCCTCCCTTAAAAAGTGCAACATCCCCACCGACACCTGGGAGTCCCTGGCCAAAAGATCGCCCTAAGTGGAGGAAGTGCATCCGGGAGGGCGCAGAGCACCTCGAGTCTCATCGCCGAGAGCATGCAGAAATCCAAGCGCAGATAGTGGAAAGACATGTGGCAAACCTGTCCCACCCATCCTTTCCCTGAACAACTATCTGTCCCACCTGTGACAGGGACTGTGGCTCTCATATTGGACTGTTCAGCCACCTCAGGTCTCATTTTAAGAGTGGAAGCAAGTCTTCCTCGATTCCGAAGGACTGCCGGTGATGATAATGATGTTAAGGGAAGGTCGTGTCTGACTAACTTGATTGAATTTTTCAAGGACGTAACCAGGCAGGTCGATGAGGGCAGGTATGATGGAGTGTATTTGGATTTTAGCAAAGCTTTTGATAAGGTCCCACATGGCAGACTGGTCATGAAAGAAATAGCCTATGCGATCCAAGGCAAAGTGGCAAGTTCGATCCAAAATTGGCTCGGAGGTTTTTGTGACTGGAAGGCTGTATTCATTGGGGTTCCACAGGGCTCAGCGCTGGGTCTCTTGCGTTTTGCAGTATATATCAATTACTTGGACTTAAATGTTGGGAGCATGATTAAGAAGTTTGTAGATGACACTAAAATAGGCTGTGTGATTCATAATGAAGAAGAAAGCTGCGGACTGCAGGAAGATATGAATGAACTGGTCAGGTGGGCAGAACTGTGGAAAATGGAATTCAATCCAGATAAGTGTGAGGTAATGCATTTGGAGAGGTCTAACAAGTCAAAAGAATACACATTAAATGGTACAACACTGAAAAGTGTAGAGGAACAAAGGGACCTTGGAGTGCAGGTCCAAGATCCCTGAAGGTAGCAGGCCAGGTAGATAAGGTGGTTAAGAATCATATGGAATACTTGCCTTTATTCGTCGAGGCATGGAATACAAGAGCAAGGAGGTTATGCTTGAACTGTATAAAACACTGGTTAGGCCACAGCTGGAGTACTGTGTGCAGTTCTGGTCACCACATTACAAGAAGGATGTGATTGCACTGGAAGACAAGAATGTTGCCTGGTCTGGAGAATTTTGGCTATGAGAAAAGATTGGAGATGCTGCATCTGATTTCTTTGGACGGGAGAGGCTAAGGGGAGACTTGATTGAGGTGTATAAAATTATGAGGGGCCTGGATAGAATGGAATGTAATGTCCTGTTTCCCTTGGCAGAGGGGTCAAAAACCAGGTGGCATAGATTTAAAGTAATTGGGGAGAGGTTTAGAGGAGATATGAGAGGAAATTTCTTCACCTAGAGGGTGGTGGGGGTCTGGAACTCACTGCCTGAAAGGTTGGTCGAGGCAGAAACCCTCACCACGTTTAAAAGATACTTGGATGTGCACTTAAAGTGCTGTAACCTACAGGGCTACCGGCCAAGAGCTGAAAAGTGGGATTAGACTGGATAGCTCTTAGTCAGCCGGCGCGGACATGGTGTGCCGAAATGGCCTTCTTCCGTACTGTAAATTTCTATGATTCTATGATGAAGTGCCACATAATAGGCTTGCCAGCAAAGATTGAAACCCATGGAATAAAAGGGGCAGTGGGACATGGATACGAAATTGGCTAAGTGACAGGGAACAGGGAGTAGTGGTGATCAGTTGTTTTTTGGACTGGAAGAAGGTGGGTACGAGGGTCGGTACGAGGACCACTACTTTTCTTGATCATATACATGACTTGGACTTGGGTGTTCAGGCCACAATTTCAAAATTTTCAGATGGCCCAGGAAACCGAACTCTGTGATTAACCTTTTTAAACATTCTGTATAAAATGGTTAAAACACAAAAGCTGTAAATACTAACTTCCTGTAAGATGTAAGAACCATTGGAGACTCCTGTTTATGTATAATGTTAATCTGTAGAGAAACCCAAACACAATGGAAACGATGCAAAACCTTTTGTGGACATGTAAACACTGATACTAACCAAACCTTTGTAGAAATGTAATCACCGATACTGAGCACATTGAGGTCCTTGTTAGCGCTAGGCTGGACAATAGGCCAGTTTCTGAAGTGCTAAATCTTTACTCACAAAGAAGATAGATCATCGATGGATCAATGGAAGGATTTCAATGAGTGACAGGTGGCAATGGAAACAACATCTGAGAAAAGGCAGGGACAAAATCATACAGACGACGGGTTATAGTTCGTCAGAGAAAGGTGACTTGGTCGTTCATCAGAAGTTGTGCTCCACGAACCCGTCAGACCATCGGTCGATCGTGAGTGCGCAGGGAAACTGAGGCAGACACTCAGCAAAGACGAGTGGGAACACGGCTGCCATCAAGGAAGGGTGACCCGGTCAATCATCAGAAGTCGCATATCACGACATATCAGCGGACTACTGGGATGATCCTGAGCACACAGGGAACTGAGGAACTAGTAATTATAACATTGCTTAGCAGCTCAAGGGACAGACTAATAGGTGTAATGTTGATAACATATTGATCAGTGCTATGATTCTATGATTCTATGTTTCACATAAGCAGCAATTTTACTAAGTGCAATCCCAGCACGGGGCCTCACTTGCTGGGAACCCACATCAATAAACCATCCAATAATGGATGTTAAACTATGGGGATTGTGCCAGGAACTTGCATTGTAAAATTGGTCTAATGGCACACAGAGGAGATCTTCTCCTTGGCTAGATAATTCTGATTGAAAGGACAGCCCAAATTGCAATGGAAGTTCAAAAATTGACAAAGTAAAGAAACATTTATCTCAGGCAAATGTATTACTTACACTAATATCTTCAAGATCCAAATTGTTGAGAATAACGTTGTTGCGTTTCCAAATTATTGGAGGCCTCAGGATTCCCTGAATTGAACATGTGAGGACTGCGCTCTGTCCCACTGTTGCCGTGGTGACACTCACCTTCTGATCTTCTGCCAGGCTCAGCTGAACCACCTCTGGAAGAGTAATATTGTTTATGAGGTTAATTAACATCCCCTGTCTATACAATTAAAACTTTCCATTGCAATAACACATCACAAATACCTTTGAAAAGACTGCAGGGAACTTTCAAATACTTGAAGAAAAGGTAATTTTGGCATGTTCTTCATTTTGATAGACTAATAGCATTTGTAAAAGCATGTTACTTTAGAATCAAATTTAGTGAAGGAGTGAGGAAATTAATTGGAACATGTAATTCCAGCACAGACACAGAAGATTCCAGATATATTCTGCCAGCAGTGTAACTTAACTCTTTTCCCACTCTCAATAGAATATACTGCTGAAATAATTTAATTATATTAAATAATGACAATCTGTAAAACAGGTTACGTGATTTTGTAAGAGTAAAAAAGTGTGAAATTAACAGGTTTATTAATTTAATGGAGAATTGATGTTACTAATGTAAACATTAATTTTAAAATGCATGTCTTATACTCGCATGTGATAAGCAAAATATTTTGACAGAAGTTATAGTGTTTTCATTCCTCCCACAGAAAGGTAATATTTTCAATTTAACACATTTTTGAATTTAGATCGTTGTGGTAGAAAATGTACTCTCAGTAAATAGTCAAAAATGCATTTACCTTAATACAGTTATTCAAAGAAAGAATTGCATCTCATAAATATCATAAAGCACTTCACATAGAATGAATTACATTGTACAGTTACAATGCTATGGGTAAACATAGCAACCATTTTTCATATAGCAAGGTCCCAGAAACAATGAAAGAAACATAGAAACATAGAAAATAGGTGCAGGAGTAGGCCATTCGGCCCTTCTAGCCTGCACCGCCATTCAATGAGTTCATGGCTGAACATGCAACTTCAGTACCCCATTCCTGCTTTCTCACCATACCCCTTGATTCCCCCAGTAGTAAGGACTTCATCTAACTCCTTTTTGAATATATTTAGTGAATTGGCCTCAACAACTTTCTGTGGTAGAGAATTCCACAGGTTCACCACTCTCTGGGTGAAGAAATTCCTCCTCATCTCGGTCCTAAATGGCTTCCCCCTTATCCTTAGATTGTGTCCCCTGGTTCTGGACTTCCCCAACATTGGAAACATTCTTCCTGCATCTAACCTGTCTAACCCCGTCAGAATTTTAAACGTTTCTATGAGGTCCCCTCTCATTCTTCTGAACTCCAGTGAATACAAGCCCAGTTGATCCAGTCTTTCTTGATAGGTCAGTCCCGCCATCCCGGGAATCAGTCTGGTGAACCTTCGCTGCACTCCCTCAATAGCAAGAATGTCCTTCCTCAGGTTAGGAGACCAAAACTGTACACAATACTCCAGGTGTGGCTTCACCAAGGCCCTGTACAATTGTAGCAACACCTCCCTGCCCCTGTACTCAAATAAAAAAGGGAAGGTGGCTCAACCGTGGCTATCAAGGGAAATCAGGGATAGCATTAAAGCCAAGGAAGTGGCATACAAATTGGCCAGAAATAGCAGCGAACCCGGGGACTGGGAGAAATTTAGAACTCAGCAGAGGAGGACAAAGGGTTTGATTAGGGCAGGGAAAATGGAGTACGAGAAGAAGCTTGCAGGGAACATTAAGACGGATTGCAAAAGTTTCTATAGATATGTAAAGAGAAAAAGATTAGTAAAGACAAATGAGATGAATATAGAGTTAATGGGCAAAAAATGGAATAGATTAGCGTCACCTGTTAGCACTCGTGTTATCGTCGGGCGCAGCAATATTAGCGCTGCTCGCCAACTTGATTAGGGTTTTAGTGGCAGCACTAATACTTAGCGCCAGGGAATGTTGCACTCGTGTGCAATGCCCCAGTGGCACCACAGAAGCCAACTTGAATGTTTTTGCCTGCCTTACTGCCTGGCACTAATGACGCCAGAAAAAGCAGGTGTTCACAGCTGTCCCGTGGCGCTAATAAAAGGAATGAGTGTATAAAGTAAGTTTTAGAGATTTTATTTAACTTTATTTGCATTGATCTCATTTTTTTTGGTGTTCCTGATGTGTAAATTAGTTGCATTGCAATTTAAAAAAATGTTTAGGTTTTCCAGCTAACCTTCTCTTTGCTAAGATGCTGTTATTTTAGCGGCAAACCTTCAGTAGCACTAAGAGAAGTGTGGAACGCTTAGAGCTTCAGTCCACCCTTAGGGCACTAAAAATCAATATCGGTATCACCAGCGACCAGGCGATATTAGCGCCTCAAAACCGGACATATTCAATTTTTCCCGCAATCTTTTTATGGCCATATTGGCAGAGGAAGGACTGTTATCCAGGAGGAATCCTGACTCTTTGAATAGTGTCATAACATTTTTAACACTCAGCTAAACTACCAGCACAAATGTTCAGTATGCAAACAGTGACTAATGGGGTGTCAAAGGGATCAGTGCTGGGTCCTCAACTATTTATAATCTATATTAATGACTTGGATGAAGGGACCGAGTATAATGTAGCTAAGTTTGCTGATAATACAAAGATGAGTAGGAAAGCAAATTGTGAGGCGGACACAAAAAAAATCACAAAACTATAGACAGGCTAAGTGAGTGGGCAAAAATTTGGCAGATGGAGTATAATCTTGCAAAGTGTGAGGTCATGCACTTTGGCAGAAAAAAAATCAAAGAGCAGATTATTATTTAAATGGAGAGAGATTGCAAAGTGCTGCAGTATAGTGGGACCTGGGGGTACTTGTGCAAAAAATACAAACGGTTGGTATGCAGGTACAGTAAGTGATCAGGAAGGCCAATAGAATCTTGGCCTTTACCGGAAAGGGAATGGAATATAAAAGCAGGGAAGTCTTGCTACAGTTGTACAGGGTATTGGTGAGGCCACACCTGGAATAACATGTGCAGTTTTGGTTTCCATATTTACGAAAGGATATACTTGCTTTGGAGGCAGTTCAGAGAAGGTTCACAAGGTTGATTCCGGACATGAGGGGGTTGTCTTATGAGGAAAGGTTGAGTAGGTTGGGCCTCTACTCAATGGAATTCAGAAGAATGAGAGGTGATCTTATCGAAACTTATAAGATTATGAGGGGGCTTGACAAGGTGGATGCAGAGAGGAGACTAGAACTAGAGGGCAAAATCTTAGAATAAGGGGCCGCCCATTTAAAACTGAGATGAGGAGAAATTTCTTCTCTCAGAGGGTTTTAGGATCTGTGGAACGCACTGCCTCGGAGAGCTGTGGAAGCTGGAACATTGAATAAATTTGAGACAGAAAGAGACAGTTTCTTAAACAATAGGGAATAAGGGTTTATGGGGAGTGGGTAGCGGGGTGGACCTGAGTCCATGATCGGATCAGCCATGATTGTATTGAATGGCGGAGCAGGCTCGAGGGGTCGTATGGCCTACTCCTGCTCCTATTTCTTATGTTCTTATAATGAGGGGGCACGACATGTTGGACGCAGAGAGGATATTTCTACTCATAGGGGAAACTAAAACTAGGGGACATAGTCTCAGAATAAGGGGCCGCCCATTTAAAACTCAGATGAGGAGGAATTTCTTCTCTCAGAGGGTTGTAAATCTATGGAATTCTCTTCCCCAGAGAGCTGTGGAGGCTGGGTCATTAAGGTGGAGATTGAACAATAAGCAAATAAAGGGTTATGGGGAGCGGGCAGGGAAGTAGTGCTGTGTCCATGATCAGATTAGCCACAATATTATTAAATGGCAGAGCGGGTTCGAGGGTGGCCGACTCCTGTTCCTATTTCTTATAAGATGTTATGTTCTTATAACATCTCATCCAAAGACCTCCAACACTAAAGCACTTCTTCATCAGTGCACTGCCGTGCCAACTTCGATGAAGTATTCAAGTTTTAAATTGGCACTTGAACGAACCCATAGTCATCTGCCTTAGAGACAAGAATGCCACCAATGGAACCAAGCTGACAGTACTGACTAAATGAGACTAAACTTTCACAATGTTTAGTTTACCAAATCATTAATCAAAAATATTGAAAATACTGAATACAAAGACAAAGATAAGATTATCACAGATTGAATTGTCTGTTATTCATGAGACACAATGATTAATTTACTTATAAAGATAAGTGTCTGGAATTTCCATGGAGGTTTTCATGCAGAGATCAGCGGATTACCCAGAGAAATGGCCATAAATGAACGTTTCAGATGCGAGATTGGGAGACCCCCATGGAAATCTTGCCTCAATGCAGTTTTGGCCAAGCAGTCAGAGTTCTGTTGTAGAGTTAGGCTGAGGTTAAGTGCCTAGACTGCTGCAGTAAGAACTGATGTCAAATAATTAAAAGAATGTAGTTTGAAAATAGTAAATTCTAGTCATTAATTTAGTAGTAAGGAATTCATTTCTTTGGGTTTGCTATAATCTTCTGCTGAAGTTATGTTGGACAATCAGACAAGCCCCTGCAGAAGTTCAACCACTCACCTCTCTTCCTACTTGCTAACTACTTCATTAGAATACGCACGGGTAAAAAAACATGACGTTCCTCTTTCAACAGAAGCCTATATAAAATGCTGCTCTTTCCGATATTATATAACATCACACTATAGGATTCAGAGCATTCAATTCCATGCTGTGACTCAGAGCTGTTCCGACAAAGTTGTAGCTCCTGCTGCATTGGAATGGGGAGGTGTCTTCTGCCCTTTTAAGGTCCCTGATCACCTCTTCGGCATCCCCACTGTAGCAATGCCCAATATTCCTCCGAGGCACTGGTGGACTACCTCAGCGGTGGAATCTTGCTGGGAGTCTGGCCATGCCGAGACAATGACCCCCTGACCCAGGAGCATGGATCAGGGTTGCAGCTGTGCCATAAAAGCAGGTGGATGTCATAAAAGCATGAGAAAATAAGAAATAGGAGCAGCAGTCTGCCATTCAGCCCTTCGAGCTTGCTCCACCATGCAATAAGATCATGACTGATCTTCTACCTCAACACCACCTTCCCGCGCTATCCTCATATCCCTTGCCAGAATACTGCTACAAAGAGATAAATCCAGCCTGAGGTGTCATCTAAAACCACAGTGTAACTTCCTAAGGCAAAGCATGTTTGAGAATATTGGAACAGGTTAATATCGTCTGGTGTTGATTAGCAGCCTTCAAAGATTGTGAAAACATCCATAATCTGGCCCTAACATGCTTCTATCCCAATTCTACTTTAATTATTAATTCTCTCAGAACATAATACAAAAACCAGACATCTAAACAAAGATGAAAAACTTCGTACTCAACCATTTCTAAGCAGGGCATATGGGTGACAATTTGACTGATGTCTACTAAAATATTGATGCTATTTTAGTTACTTGAGCAGAAAATTTATATTGGAAATGTCACACAAACTGGTTCAGTGCTAACTAGGCATCAATCTCTATGGCCAAATAATTATAATTAACATATGATTGGAACTGTAATACTATAAATACACTTTACTAGTTTTAGATTTACTAGTGAATTTCAACAGTGGTGCTTGATATGGGGTGGCAGCTGGATGGTGAGTAGGGAGATTGTGATAGCAGGGCTGGTTTGAGTACAGTCATCCTGGAAGTAGGTAGGGAGTAACAGTGGATGCCAGGAATGCTACTGACTGGGGGAATGGAAGCCTGACAGGGAGAGGGCTTGCAAAGGTAAATCATGATATTGAATGCTATTAAAGGTGGGAACATCAACTTAAATGTTAGATTTATCCATTTCAGCGTGTAGTTTATTATATTAATATATAAATTGTAATAAAACATACTCATTAGAGAAGGTTTTAATCTACCCATTTGCGTTTGATAGTAGCCAGAATGTGGAGAACATGAATTATGGCTGTATCACAATACTTTTGATGTAATGATTTGGTCATTTACGTGGCTGACCCAAACAGAGGTACTGATCAGAAACAGTAGAAACAATGAACTAATTAGAAAAACCAGGCGTGAGACTCCTGCTCCAAAGTGGTGTTTTACTCCCGGGTGTGAATGTGGCAAAGCGAGCCGCTGCCAGAGAGGGACAGCAGGGAGGCTCAGCTGATTTCAACAGCTGGGCCTCGTCAGCAAGCCACTTTTCCGACTTCCTGACTAAAAGGGCCAGAAAGTTGGTGCACAGCCATTAAAATTAGGGGGACAGATAGCATCCTTTTTAAGCAGGATCGAGAGTCCCAAATGGTATGTTGCTCACCTGGTGCCGGGGTGAGGGACATCTTGAATTGGCTTGAAAGGATATTGGAGAGGGAGGGGGAAGATCCAGACATTGTGGTCCATGTTGGGAGCAACAACAACGGAAAGAGTAGGCAAGAGGTCCGATTCAGA
This sequence comes from Pristiophorus japonicus, assembly GCF_044704955.1. Classification (NCBI taxonomy): domain Eukaryota; kingdom Metazoa; phylum Chordata; class Chondrichthyes; family Pristiophoridae; genus Pristiophorus; species Pristiophorus japonicus. Next base: position 300,040,441 of record NC_091978.1, read on the forward strand.
GTACCAGGAGCTAAATTAAATAACCATAACCTCAAGGATAGGTGCCGATTTTAACTCCAGGTTGGTTCCCCCACTCAGACCCAAGTTAATTACAGTCAGGTCTCAATGATATAATTAGGCACCAACATGCATATGTAAAGAGGGACCCTGTTGGCTCGATGTTCATATCGTTGCTGCTTGCTCAGGAGAGCAGGTTAAAATTGCAGATGTTGCGATCATGGTGGTTTTCGGATAGGTAAGAGTCATTGCTATTTTAACTGCCCACCAAGTTTCTGCTGAGTAAGTACGGTTAAAATCATCCCCTAATTTTAGGATTTTTACCCGAGCCATGTGCAAATTGGCATAGAGATAAGCAGATTAGGGAGGTGAACAGGTGGCTGAAGCAGAGGTGTGGGCAAGAGGAGTTCCATTTCATGGGACACTGGAACCAGTACTGGGATAGGAAGGAACTGTTGGGACGGACTCCACCTGTACCAGTCTGGGACAGGGTCTAGCAGTAAGGATGAATAGGGCGGTCACAAAGACTAAATGGAGCGAGGGTTCAGATGGAAAAGGTGGTATAAATAATAATTCTAAAACAAATGAAAGAGAAAAGATTAGAGAGTGTATTCATCATATTTATGAACAGCTCCAATGAGGGATAGAGAGCCACATGTCCAAGTTGTCCAATGATACAAAGTTAGGTGGCATTGTGAGCAGTGCAGATGGAAGCATAAAATAACAAAAAGATATAAATAAAATAAGTGAGTGGGTAAAACTGTGGCAAATGAATTTCAATACAGTCAAGCATGAGATCATCCACTGTGGACCTAAAAAGGATAGATCAAGGTACTTTCTAAATAGTGAAAAGCTAGAAACAGTGGAGATTTAAAGGCCTAGAAACTGGGGAATGCTGGAAACCTGCCAGTAACATTGGTGGCCAAGGATAACGGCCGCTGGCCGAGAGAGCGCAGGCAGTACCGGCATTTTGGTGATGCCTGCTCATTATCTAGCGATAATTTGCGAGTACAATGTACTCATTGTAGCGCTAATCTCAGAAGGAGGCCAAAGACCGCCTCGGTCTTCCCCTTGCAGTATAGGGGAGTGGGGAAGAAAGGAGCGAACTGAACTATTGCCATATGTGCTCCAATAACATTAGCTGCCACCCAATGTTTGTTGATTTTTTGTTTATTTATGACATGAATGCCAATTTAAAAAACATTTGTTCCAGGATGTGGGTGTCACTGGCAATGCTAGCATTTAGTGCCCATTGCCCTTCCTTGAGAAGGGAAGAAGTTCCAGGACTTTGACCCAGTGACAATGAAGGAACGGCGATATATTTCCAAGTCAGGATGGTGTGTAACTTGGAGGGGAACTTGCAGGTGATGGTGTCCCCATGCATCTGCTGCCCTTGTCCTTCAAGGTGGTAAAATTTGTGGGTTTGGGAGGTGGTGCCGAAGAAGCCTTGGCAAGTTGCTGCAGTGCATCTTGTAGATGGTACACACTGCAGCCACGGTGCACCGGTGTTGGAGGGAGTAAATGTTGAAGGTGGTGTATGGGGTGCCAATCAAGCAGGTTGCTTTGTCGTGGCTGGTGTTGAGCTTCTTGAGTGTTGTTGGAGTTGCACTCATCCAGGTAAGTGGAGAGTATTCCATCACATTCCTGACTTGTGCTTTGTAGATGATCGAAAGGCTTTGGGGAGTCAGGAGGTGAGACACTCGCCACAGAATACCCCCAGGATGTTGATGGTGGGGGATTCAGCAATGGTAATGCCGTTGAATATCAAGTGGAGTTGGTTAGACTCTCGCTTGTTGGAGATCGTCATTGCCTGGCACTTGTGTGGCGCGAATGTTACTTGTCACTTATCAGCCCAAGCCTGAATGTCGTCCCGGTCTTGCTGCATGCGGGCATGGACTGCTTCATTATCTGTGGAGTTGCAAATGGAACTGAACACTGTGCAATCATCAGCAAACACCAATGACCTTATGATGGAGGGAAGGTCATTGATGAAGCAGCTGAAGGTGGTTGGGCCGAGGACATTGCCCTGAGGAACACTTGCAGCGATGTCCTGGGGCTGGGATGATTGACCTCCAACAACCACAACCATCTTCGTTTGTGTTAGGTATGACACCAACCAGTGGAAAGTTTTCCCCTTGATTCCCATTTACTTCAATTTTACTAGGGCTCCTTGATGCCACATTCGGTCAAGTATTACTGACCCACAAACACTGTAAGCCTCCCAGAAGGCTTCCAGAAAATGCAAAGCCTCCCCACCCCCGCCCCCGCCCCACCATCACCACTGATGGGCAAAAATTAAAGTTTAAAAGATGAACCTTGTCAAGGGAGGCATTTGAAGTTCCGACATCCATCCTCATAAATCTTGCCAGACTCCTCATGGCCGGTAATGCTGCCGAAACACCTTTGAGCGATAGCACTCACTGGCATGAATGAATGCAGGTGGCAATGCTCGTGGAGAACTCCACAATGGATGAGCACCGTCAACTTGGCATTGCACGCCAATTGACGTCACGGTCCACCTCATTAAAATACTCTCGCCGATAGCAGGTAACGGTAGCGCTGACAACCTGACGAAAATGGCAGCCGCTCCAGTACCCTTTCCATTTTCTGCCAGGTGGAGGGTGCTTAACCTTTCCCAATTTACCTTTGTAGACCTGACAGGCTTCAAATAACCAATGTGAAGCGTGACTCTCTCCTAAGCACTCACAGTGATGGCCAAGATCAGATACTTTACTTGCAAACAGGAACAAGCATTGTCGCATTCCATGATCCATCATATTAATACACCAATGTACTAATTTCTTAAAGTGAAGTCAAGTAGTTCAGTTGGTTGAGCACTAGATTCAGGGCCAGAATGTCCTGCATTTGGATCCTGACATGGTTTGCACAACCTTTCATTGAAACATAGAAACGTAGAAAATAAGTGCAGGAGCAGGCCATTCGTCCCTTCGAGCCTGTACCACCATTCAATATGATCATGGCTGATCATGCAACTTCAGTACCCCACTCCTGCCTTCTCTCCATACCCCCGATCCCTTTAGCCGTAAGGGCCACATCTAACTCCCTTTTGAATATAGCCAACGAACTGGACTCAACAACTTTCTGTGGTAGGGAATTCCATAGGTTCACAATTCTCTGGGTGAAAAAGTTTCTCCTCATCTCGGTCTTAAATGGCTTACCCCTTATCCTTAGACTGTGATCCCTGGTTCTGGACTTCCTCAATATCGGGAACATTCTTCCTGCATCTAACCTGTCCAATCCCGTCAGAATTTGATATGCTTCTATGAGATCCCCTCTCATTCTTCTAAATTCCAGTGAATATAAGCCTAGTCGATGCAGTCTTTCTTCATATGTCAGTCCTGCCTTCCCAGGGATCAGTCTGGTGAACCTTCGCTGCACTCTCTCAATAGCAAGAATGTCCTTCCTCAGATTAGGAGACCAAAACTGCACACAATATTCAAGGTGTGGTCTCATCAAGGCTTTGTACAACTGCAGTAAGACCTCCCTGCTCCTATACTCAAATCCTCTTGCTATGAAGGCCAACATACCATTTGCTTTCTTCACCGCCTGCTGTACCTGCATGCCTACTTTCAATGACTGATGTACCATGACACCCAGGTCTCATTGCACCTCCCCTTTTACAAATCTGTCACCATTCAGATAATAATCTGCCTTCCTGTTTTTGCCACCAAAGTGGATAACCTCACATTTATCTGCCATGCATTTGCCCACTCACCTAACCTGTCCAAGTCACCCTGCAGCCTCTTAGCATCCTCCTCACAGCTCACACTGCCACCCAGCTTAATGTCATCTTCAAATTTGGAGATATTACATTCAATTCCTTCGTCTAAATCATTAATATAGCAAGAGGAATAAAATGAGAACTATCTCTTAGGATGTGGAGAGAAAACAGGAGACTGCAGTGCTTGCCACACTCTGCTGTATCTCTTACAAAAGCAAAATACTGTGGATGCTGGAAATCTGAAATAAAAACAGAAAATTCTAGAAATACTCAGCAGTTCAGGCAGCATCTGTGCATAGAGAAACAGAGTTAACGTTTCAGGTGGATGACCTTTTGTCAGTTCTGGCGAAAGGTTATCAACCTGAAATGTGAAATCTGTTTCTCACTCCACCCCTGCTGCCTGACCTGCTGAGTATTTTCACCATTCTCTGTTTTTATTGCAGTATCTCTTGGCTATTTGATAATGGTAACGGGAATCACTGCTACATCCAACGGGTATTTCATGCCTAATGGAGGCTAACCTCTGTTAGTAATTTCTTTTTGGCCTTAAAAAATATTAACAAACATTTATAATAGTGCTGTTGACACATGCGCACAAACAAACCCAGGAAAATAGCCAAAGTATAATTGTTGTGAAAACATTTAGTAAAAGGCTCACAAAGATGCATTATTTTCTCTATTATACATTGTCAAATGCTAACCTGAAAATTTCCTTTCAAATATGGAGATTATCACTTATGATTCGAAAGTATTGGACAAGGTGGGTAAATACAGCACCTGATGTCAACAAGTGTAGTAGTGGTCTCAGAGTCCATAGGCAGGAAGTGAAAACTCTGCCCTGGACTCCATTCCAAATGTTGTGACCATTACCATAAAATCTATTGTGTGGATGTTGAATGAGAACAGAACTGGATTTGCTTTTGAGTTTGCCTGATTGACCTGTTGACACTCATTGAGAAGATAGATTTAAAGATGGCTATTACAGCGAGATAGTGGGAGGGCTGCTGGTCTTAATGAAACCCAAACATGAGCTATACCTGGAAAATATCTACTACATCCTAAATAGCAAAATGTGCCTCAACATTACAAAAATATTGAGAAATAAATTAATAATAAGAAAGAAATTATGTTTTATCTTGATGTAAGAAAATGATGGACATCAATTAAAGTATAAAAGGATATTTTGGTGAGTTGCATCAATGAAGAGGATCTAAGTGAGTATTTATCAATTGATGTGTTTTAGCTTTTGCAAGACAATGCAATTCTTCAAATAATTAATGCCCAGATGGCTTTAGCCGAAAACATTTTTGATTGGGGAGATGATATAATTCACTGATGACAAATACTTGCACAGAAGCAGAATAATTACTTACAGAGTGTGGCACATAATACCAATATTTTAGTATATGTGTTTTAACATGACAATGTTTCCTTATCGTGGCTGAGGTGCGGTGAATGAGGGTGCAGGGCCCAGAAGAGCCCAGGGCCCAGAGGCAGCACGGGCCTGCCCACACTGTGATATGTGTGCACACTAGGTCCGTGCAGCAGAGCAGGTCTCCAGTCATCGTGGTTAACCCTCGCCACTGGATAAAGGCCCTGCTCTACCAAGCCCGTGTGGTGGCTGATGTGCAACGGTCACCACAATTTAAAAAATCCACGCACAGGCATCTTCCACCCCCTCAATTGGAGTTCAGGACTGGAACATCGGGTCCCTCATTGAAACACCTGTGAACTCATGTGGAAGCAAGTCATCCTCGTTCGAGGGACCGCCTATGATGATGTTTCCTTATAATTAAATTAATTAGTCTCAAAATAACATTGGCTTTTAGTGAGATCTGAATTGACTATCTTTGTGTACCTAATGCAACGTGTGATATTTTGATTATCATGTAAAGAACAAGTTTGAAAACATAGCTCAATATAAGCAATGCAAAATACAATTGCATTACTCGAATTTGCTTTGGTGATTCTGTCATTTCCTATCAGCACCATTATTGTGACTTCCAAAAAATTGATGTGCTGTTGATCTCTACATTTCTTACATTACGACAGTGACTATACTTCAAAAGTACTTCACTGGGACATGCTGAGGTCATGAAAGGTGCTATATAAATTTAAGTCTTTCTTTCTATCTGACTCGGCTTGGAGATCACAAGAATTCAATCAGAAAATATGCCACAAAAGCAGACCAGAAGAGGGGAAAGAACATGGACAAAGGTCAAGTTGTAAGAAATTATTTATAAACACCAGGAACAAATGAGAAAAAGAAATTCCTAGCAGAATGAATTATACAAACATACTGTCCACGATATTACGGGGAGGCAGGGAGCTTGCGGGGGAAACCGAAAATGGCCGAAGAACCCAGCAAGGCCCGGGACGTGGAAGTCCTGCCAAACTTAATGGCAGGCCCTCATTAACATTCTTTAGTTCCCTTTCCTGCCAGACATCCGGCCAAATAGGCAGCCTTTCTGGCTCCAGGAAAAATGTTGCTGCACAAAGGGAAACGTCAGAAATGTTGAGGAAACAAGCCCACAAGTTCTCTGAAGCCTCCCTGGAGGTCCTGCTGGAAGTGATCAAGAAAGTTCTCTTTTGCAACCAGCGGCAGGAGAATTCTGAATCAGCAAGACCACCAGCCTTGGAAAGAGATAACACAGATTGTTAGCTCCAGGATCATCACCCCTAAGTCCTGGATGCAGGTGTTTAATGCTCTCGCAAGAGTAGCAAAGGTAAGTACAGCTCATCTTCTCTCTCAACAACATGGCAACAATCCTTTCATCCCTCTTCTACAACTCCCAACAATTACTATCCCTCCTTCATATCATTCACCACCAAACAAAAGGCCACACTATAACACTTCTCATCCTCATTACAAGCACCCACTCATCTCTTCTTTGTTCCATTAAAACACCCACTAGCTGTATTCTCTCTTGCTTGCTAGTTTTTGCACAATCACCACTTTCTTTTATAGCTCATTCCTCACTTGCATCCCTTTGTGGACTTCTGAAAAATGCACACCCGTGCAGCTTGACTTCATCAAGTGCATTGTGATCTGCTGCTGTCCAGCCTTTTAGTGCCATCCTAACACCTGTCCCTTTTATTGGAAGACTCGTCAAAGAAATTCAGCACTATGGCTCAAAGTGTGTAAGGGTGCGCCTTCAGTTTGTGTGGTGCCATCTCCCATGGCATCAGCACGTTCAAACCTACATTGGAGAGTGTGGTCACCTTCAGGCCCTCGCAACAAAAGACAACGTTATACTTTGCAGCTTTGGTGGAAGCTCAAGTTGCCGCCATGAGGCTCTGGGCTTCAGCTTGGAGAGACAGGTGTCTACCATGGACAGACTGGGGGATTGAATAGATAAGGGCTTTGAAGGAATCACTCACCTTCTGCAGTCTGCTCTCCTATTGATGTGTTAAGTGCCAACCACTTGGAAATAATATGGCCCACTTTGTAGGGAGCCCCCCAGAGTGATCAAGACATCTGAACCTTTGCTTCAAAAGGCCAATAGTATACTGTATGATGTTTCTGGTAGTTACATGGCTCTCAATGTACCTGCAATGTTCAGGTTGCACAGGGGATATTAGCCATTTGTGAAGGGGGTATTGCTTGTCCCCTAGAAGCCATCGTCTGCCATTCCTCGATTGGCGGAAAGGTGGGCCGATGGATGAGTGTCGCAGAATGAAGTTGTCGTGAGACCTGCTAGCAAAATTGGTGCAGACTTGCATTATCCATCCACAGTGATCTCACACCAGTGGAACACTGATAGACTGTTGACAAAAAATTATTGGCTCATCTTCTGCTGTCCTGATAGCTATATGAATGCAGTATATCATGCCCTGGAGACTACGGAAGCTGACCACTGCTGTAATTCTAGAGATTTCTCATTCTGACTTCCAGCATTTTCTGATTATAGTTCAGATTTTTTTTTATTCATTCCTGAGATATGGGCATCACTGGCAAGACCAGCATTTATTGCCCAACCCTAATTGCCCTCGAGAAGGTGGTGGTGTCTTGAACCGCTATAGTCCTTGTGCTGTTAGGGAAGGATTTCCAGGATTTTGACCCAGCGATGATGAAGGAACGGCGATATATTTCCAAGTCAGGATGGTGTGTAACTTGGAGGGGAACTTGTAAGAATTCGGTGAAAACATACTTCCTGTGTTTGCCACCAAATTGGATAACCTCACATTTATCCACAGTATATCTGCCATGCATTTGCCCACTCACCTAACCTGTTCCAGTCACCCTGCAGCCTTTTAGCATCCTCCTCACAGCTAACACTGCCACCCAGCTTAGTGTGATCTGCAAACTTGGAGATATTACATTCAATTCCTTCGTCTAAATCATTAATATATATTGTAAATAGCTGGGGTGCCAGCAGTGAACCTTGCGGTACCCCACTAGTCACTGCCTGTCATTCTGAAAAGGACCCGTTTATTCCCACTCTTTGCTTCCTGTCTGCCATCCAGTTCTCTATCCACGTCAATACGTTACCCTCCAATCTCATGTGCCTTAATTTTGCACACTAAGGGGTCATGGGGAGCGGGCAGGGAAGTGGAGTTAAGTCCATGATCAGATCAGCCATGAACTTATTGAATGGCGGAGCAGGCTCGAGGGGCCTAATGGTCAACTCCTACTCCTATTTCTTATGTTCTTATGTTTGTTTTACACCATCAGGGTGTGTTTTACTGGGTGCAGGTGTGTGCTTTAACTTGAATAAAGGCATTGTGACGGTTGAGACCGAAAGATCTGGCTATAACTGTGTATTTCTGTTCACCACTATAATTCTGGTGTCGAGAACTGTTGTAAGGGGGATGATTTGAAACCACCAAGGGCAAAACCACTTCCAAACTTGCAGGTGATGGTGCTCCCATGCGCCTGCTGCCTTTGTACTTCTAGGTGTAGAGGTCACGGATTTGGGAAGTGCTGCCAAAGAAGCCTTGGTGGGTTGCTGCAGGGCATTTAGAATTGGACATACTGCAGACACGGTGCGCCAGTGGTGCAGGGAGTGAATGTTTAAGTTGGTGGATGGGGTGCCAATCAAACGGGCTGCTTTGTCCTGGATGGTGTTGGTCTTCTTGAGTGTTGTTGGAGCTGCAGTCTTCCAGGCAAAGGGAGAGTATTCTGCATGCGGACATGGACTGAGGAGTTGCGAATGGCACTGAACATTGTGCATTCATCAACGTACATCCTCACTTGACCTTATGATGGAGAGAAGTCATTGATGAAGCAGCTGAAGATGGTTGGGCCTTGGATACTACCCTGAAGAACTCCTGTAGCGATGTCTTGGGGCTAACATGATTGACCTACAACAACCACAACCATCTTCCTTTATGCTAGGTATGACTCCAGCCAGTGGAGAGTTTTCCCCCTGATACCCATTGACTTCAGTCTTACTAGGGCTCCTTCATGCCGCACTTGGTCAAATGTTGCCTTGATGTCAAGGGCATTCACTCTCATCTCACTTCTGGAATTCAGTTCTTTTGTCCATGTTTGGACCAAGGCTGTAATGAGGTCTGGAGCCAAGTGGTACTGGTGGTATGCAAACTGAGCATCGGTGAGCTGGTTATTTCCACCTGCAGTGTTTTGCTTTTTACTTATAATGGAGATGTTGGGGTACAAATTGCCCACCGCCTGAAATGGAGCGCACCCACCCCGTTTTGGTGGTTTTAACTGCAGTTGCAGTTCAGGTCAACTCTTTCGCGAAATTGCGCTCTTTGCTTTTTTTTTGCTTGGAGCCGAAAGTCGGTCATAATGCGGATGGTGACAACAACTGAGGGGCAAAAATGCAACACCTGAGGGGCGGAAGTTGAGTGCGGTTTGGAGCCACCGCTGCAATGATGTCATCACAGCACCGCGTCACCACGGCTCTCCCTTCACTTAAAGGGAAGAGCCTCTGCGCTTTTAAAACTTCGGGCACTGGGCCACCGGGGAGGGTTTTGGCCAGACCAGTGGCCTGGCACCCAAGAGGGGGTGCCAGGCTGCCAGTTGGCAGCCCAGCCGAACATGGGGGCATATTCGTCGGGCCGACCTGGCAATCATCCGACAAAAAAAACATGGTGGCAGCGGCATTAGCCTCTTTAGGGGAAGCCACACCGGCGCCGTAGAAGGCCACAGCCTCGGTGAAAGCTTGTTTTGGCACTGCAGGCGGGCCGAAGATTTTCGGAGGGGAATGTTGTCGTCGGGGGTTAGATTGGCAGTGTGCTTGGTGATGACGCACATACCGCCGATCGGCAGCAGTGGAGCGGTAAGGGTGTGATCGGGGCACTGCCGGGAAAACTCGGGAGGGCAATTGGGCTATCAGTGACCATTCCACCAAAAGTCGGCAGCCACTCCACTCTGCAGCATGGCTACCGACTTGCGGTGGTAACACGCCTTAAGGGAGGGGGCAATTTCAGCCCCGTTGATTTTTGAAATGTGAAAACTTCCATCATAAATTGTAATATTCACTTTGGTGAAAGCTTCTATCAGTAAATAGAAGCTAAAATCTGTTTGCATTTTGCTATTATATAAATCTACCATTGTAGCTGCAGCAGATTAACCTTGGAAAGATTCCACACTGGGGATTAAGCACCTGCAAAGTCTGTATTTTGAATAGACTTAGGATAAGTAAATTTGCTACATTGCTATTCAATTGTTCAATTTAAAACATTATCATTAATGTCTTTGGTAAAATAGCGCACAAGGGGTTTTATATGAACATATTAATGCTCCACTGATACCAATATGATTTCAACCTTATGCTGATGTATAATTGTGCGAACCATATCACAACAAGGAAGCAGTTTGCAAACCTACAATGTAATGACATGAGCAATAACTATGCAGCTCATAGTCAGTGGCTCCCCACAGATCTTTCGATGCAAGAAATCTGCTCCCATGAATAGTTAATTTTCTTTAAGACAAAGGATGTATTCGACACTGCTTTACTCACAACAGGAATTAGTCATGGTCCCTTAGAAGATGAGAAGGGGGATTTAATAATGGGAAATGTGGAAATGGCTGAGACTGTAAACAATTATTTTGCTTCGGTCTTCACAGTGGAAGACACAAAAACCATGCCAAAAATTGCTGGTCACGGGAATGTGGGAAAGGAGGATCTTGAGATAATCACTATCACTAGAGGGGTAGTGCTGGACAGGCTAATGGGACTCAAGGTAGACAAGTCCCCTGGTCCGGATGAAATGCACCCCAGCATATTAAAAGAGATGGCAGAAGTTATAACAGATGCATTCGTTATAATCTACCAAAATTCTCTGGACTCTGGGGAGGTACAAGCGGATTGGAAAGCAGCTAATGTAACGCCTCTGTTTAAAAAAGAGGGGCAGACAAAAGGCAGGTAACTATAGGCCGGTTAGTTTAACATCTGTAGTGGGGAAAATGCTTGAAGCTATCATTAAGGAAGAAATAGCGGGACATCTAGATAGGAATAGTGCAATCAAGCAGACACAACATGGATTCATGAAGGGGAAATCATGATTAACTAATTTACTGGAATTCTTTGAGGATATAATGAGCATGGTGGATAGAGGTGCACCGATGGATGTGGTGTATTTAGATTTCCAAAAGGCATTCGATAAGGTGCCACACAAAAGGGTCCTGGAGAAGATAAAGGTATGCGGAGTCAGAGGAAATGTATTAGCATGGATAGAGAATTGGCTGGCGAACAGAAAGCAGAGAGTCGGGATAAATGGGTCCTTTTCGGGTTGGAAATCGGTGGTTAGTGGTGTGCCACAGGGATCGGTGCTGGGACCACAATTGTTTACAATATACATAGATGACCTGGAAGACGGCACAGAGTGTAGTGTAACAAAATTTGCAGATGACACAAAGAATATGGGAAAACGGGTTGTGTAGAGGACACAGAGAGGCTGCAAAGAGATTTAGATAGGTTTGTTTCACACACCAGGTAGAGACACTCATAGCACAAGAAAGGATAATTCCTATCTCAGACCACAAACACATAAGTATCAGTCAACGGAACTATACCGACCCTCCAGGAATACACACTGCCTTTTGGATACGATATTCCGCCGTTACCGAACATTTGACTAAGTTATTAAAGGACATCGAGCTATCCCACAAGCACTATTATACATTACACCAAATAAATGAAAAAGGGAGGAAATCAAGGAAATGATGGCCCCTCCACAATGGGATTTGGGATTCAATATTGAGATTCTCCCCTGGGTTCAAATCGTGCCACATGCACTAGTCATTGTACAATTGGTGATAGTGGTGTACCTATTTATCTTATCCTGTAAGTTAAAACAGAAAACTACGGAAGGGAATCTTGAAGGGTTGTTAAGATAAACCAAGGCTAAAGTGTTTGTATTGTATATAAAACTGAAGTCAGATCAAAGTCGAACATTTTTGTTGTAAAAAGTGTTGGTTTGTTGGGAAAAATACTGTTTTTTGTTGTAAAAAGGAATGTAATCTGGAGTTTTTGGCTGAGACTGCAATACACCCAAAAAGGACTTATGGAAAAAGAAGAAATCCACAAGTAATATCTCTAGTTTTATATTAATCGAGACACTAAAAGGAGAGAGTGTAAGGTTACTAATCTTCAGAAATGCACAGAAGGAAACCATGAACTAAAAAATTGATTAATACCTGCTTTTGGAATTAAGCTGAACAATTAAAGACATTCTTTAGTCAGGAACCAAAACTGACTTCATGCATAACAACAATGGAGCTGTTACATGAGGCCCTGAACTTGATTGACCAGGGTGGGGAAAAACAAACCCACTGGAGACACCAAGTCTGTAAAAAGACCGGACAAATAAAGGAACCACATCAGATGCACATTTTTTTGGGACGAGGTGTTAAGATGAGAAATCAACTTGAACCTTGCAAACTCAGTGTGAAAATGGGAAAACAGACCAGTCCGTTATTGCAGTCAATAAACCAAGGGGACCACAAAACAATGTATCGATGAAAACACTTTATCAGAAACCGCATTGATGGAAGATCAGTCAAAACCTGGATATAAATATGCGAGCTAGAAGCAGCTCAGCAGAAGACGGAAGAAGGACAGGAACAGACGGAAGAAGAAACACACAGAAGAAGTAGAAGGACACGTGTACAGATGGACACAGGTCGAAAGAATGAACAGACGAATGGCCGGAAGGACATGTAGTACGGAATGTACATGAAAGGAACAGCACTGCAGAGAACGGCCAGAAGAAGAACCAACCAGTCACAGAACCAATGACCATGAACCTACAATAGCTACAGCCAGGAAGGGTGATTGTATGTTTTCAGTCGATTTCTCTCAGAAGTCTGGTCCTGTAGATTTAGTCGTTTTTTGTGCATAATAAAACTAACACTGGGTTAAGCCTAAATTTTGTGCCATGTGTTGTCCTTTCCCACTATAAATTCCGAGGTCTAAGAACCAGAATAGAGTGAAAAACAAACACGCTACTATAGAGGGGTGGCTGTTTTAGTGAGTTCGTCCATAAAAGAGTCGGTGGACAAGAGATTTTTACAGCTAAAGTTACAAATGGAGGAATTTAATTGTGATCTCTTTAATACCTATGCGCCGAATGACCATTGCAAGCGGCATGAGTTTTTCCGGTGGTTATTCACAGAAGTGACAGAGGTGGAAAAGCCTTGTACAGTGGGGGATTTTAATGTAATTTTATCTTGGATGGACATTTCAGCCTAGATGTCCTTTAAGGATCATAACTCCAAATTGTAAAAATGATGACAAATTTAAATTTGGGAGACTTATGGAGGGATTGGAACCCCATAAAAGGGGAGTTTTCCAGAAGAGGCAGTGTGAGTGATGTTTTAAAGCAGAGTTTAATAGATTTTGTGTTAATGTGCAAAGCGTTAAGCTCTGAGGTGATGGAGATTTTATTATAAAAAAGTTTTTTTTAGTGACCACTTGGCTTTGGTGCAGGGGTATGGATTTTAAACAATCAGTACCTGAAAGATATTGCTTGTAAAGAAGGGATTTTAAATATAATAAAGAATGCTCAGAAGGAACCTTTATTCTTGAAAGAAAAAAGAGTTTGGTGGGACAATTTCAAATATGAGCTAAAAGTTTTTTCAATATGTTATGGGAAAGAAAGAGCAACAGACAAGAAGAGAATATAAACAGAAGGTTTACAGATATTGTAAAGCAGTTGACAGAGGGGATAAGGGAGCAGGTGACCAAGTGGAAGATTTTAAAGGAAGAGTGGGAATTAATGAAAGCTGATAAATACAAGGAGGTAATTTTCCGTGTAAAGGCTAAAGATGCATTGGAGGGAGAAAGATGCACTAGATATTTTCTAGAGCAAGAGAAGTTGTGACAAAGGTTATCATTAATTGGTGAGTTGAAGGTTGGAGAAAAGATAATTAATGAAATTGGGGATATTATGGAGGTGGCTAGTGGCCTTTATTAAGAGTTAAATACAAAAGAATACAAAAGATGACATTTCCAAATTGACGATGGAGAAGGTTAGTGCTTTTATTGAAGAGGGTTTAAGGGAGGATGAGAGAAACATGTGTGTCAAAGGAGTAGGATTAGTGGAAATAAAAGTAGCAATAAGAGGAATGAAGGCAGGAAAAGCCAAGAGTCCAATGGACTAAGTGCAGAATTTTATAAAGAATTTTTAGAAATTTTGGGGCTGAAATTGCCCACCACCGGAAACGGGGCACACTTACCCCGTTTCAGATGTTTTTACCGGCACAGTTGATGCAGTGGCCCCTTGAGCGAAATTATGCTCTTTCACATTTTTTTCCAGCATCACAATGGGGGTGGAAGTGCGGCAGTGAGGGAAGTTCACACATTAAAGGGAAGTTGGGGGTGTCCTCTGCTGTCAGTGGTCATCACGCTGGCGCATCAATTTGTCTCGCCCCTTCACTTAAAGGGGAGAGCCTATGCGATTCTTGAAGTTCAGTCCACTGGGCCACCAGGGAGGGTTTTGGCCGGGCCAGTGGTCTGGCACCCAAGAAGGGATGCCAGGCTGCCTGTTGGCCTGACTTGGCAGTGGGCCAACAAAAAAAATTATGATGGCAGCCGCGGCAGTAGGTCCTCCCCTTTAATGGCAGCTGCACCATCATTTTGAGCACATTCCAAGTACAGTGCACTGGCATATAAAGCTGCTGGTGATACCGAGCGGCGGCAGCAAGATTTTCTCGGCAGAATTTCGTGATCGGGAGGTGAACATCGGCGGTGCACGCTCTGATGACACATTTAAGACGGATCGACAGCAGCAGAGCGGTAGTGGGGGGAGCAGGTCACTGCCGGGATAACGCAGGAGAGGAATTTTCAAAATGACGGCTATTCCACGAAAAATCGGTGGCCATTCCATCCGGCAACATGGCTGCCGATTTCCAGTGGTAACAGGCCTGAAGAAAAGGGGCAATTTCGGCTCCTTTAAGTCCATTGGTCTTAGAGGTTTTTAAGGAGATTAAAACTGAGGTAAGCCTGGCCCCATCTATGAGGAGAAGTATCAGGTAGTATAAATTTAACTTATAAAATGAAAGAGTAGAAGGGATCTAAAGAATTGGAGGCCCATCACATTATAAAATCTGGATTATAAATCTTGGCGAGGGTTATAGCAAATGGTATGAAGGAGGTGATGCTGCAAATAGTTTTTCCCTCTCAGCCAGGACATCGCTGACTCTGTCGTTTCAATCCGAGGTGTGATAGACCTCATGGAAGAGAGTGGGAAGGAAGTTTATGTGCTAAAAATAGATCAAGAGTGTCTGATGAGTTTTTATTGATAGTTTTTGGAAGCATTTGGTTTCGGGAAAAATGTCATTGAGTAGATAAGGATATTTTATTCAAACGTATGAATGTGTGAAATGTGTGAAATGTAATGGTTTTTTTATCCAAGTTTTGGTTACATGATGCGAAAGGATCAAGGCGTAGGCGGGACTGTGGTTCCCAGTTCCCGGCAGATGTCGGTGATACAGCAATATGCAGATGACATAACCTCAATGTTAAGAGACGGCAAGTCAGTGAGGAAAGCTATGGGAATAGTGGAGGAGTATTGTAGAGCTTCAGGAGCCAGAGTGAATTATAGTAAGTTCCAATGCTTGGTTTTGGGAAGAAGTGGTGGGGGTGGGGGGGGGGGGGGTGTAGTTGGAGGAAAGCCCTTGAAGAAAAAGTCGTTGGGAAAAATAATTCTAGAGCCCCCCAGGGGAGGATTAAGAAAAAAAGGGACGCTTATGTCATATACCAACGGCTAAATACTATAGAATCTTTAGAGGAATATAGAAAGTTAAGAGACAAATTAAAAGGGATATTAGGAATGCTAAGAGAGAGCACAAGAAATTCTTGGCCAGTGAAATTAAGGAAAACCCTAAGATGTTCTATAAATATATTAAGAGTAAGAGGGTAACTAGAGAAAGGTTAGGGCCTATTCGAGACCATGAAGGTAATTTTTGTGTGGAGGCGGAAGATGTTGGTAGGGTTCTTAACGAATACTTTGCATCGGTTTCAAAAAGGAAAGGGGTAATGTAGATACTGTTATCGAGGAGGAGCGTGATATTCTGGATGAAATAAATATAGTGAGAGAGGAGGTATTAACGGGCTTAGCAAGGTTCGAAAGTGGTTTAGTCCCCAGGCCCGGATGAAATGCATCCCAGGCTGTTGAGCGAAGTAAAAGAGGAAATAGCAAAGGCCTTGACCATCATTTTCCAGCCCTCTTTGGATCTGGGCATGGTGCCGGAAGATTGGAGGACTGCTAATGTAGTACCCTTGTGGAAGAAGGGAAAAAGGGAATGGCCGAGTAATTACAGGCCTGTCAGCCTAACCTCAGTGGTGGGAAAACTATTGGAAAAAATCCTGAAAGACAACATAAATCTGTATTTGCAAAGGCAAGGATTAATTAGTGACAGTCAGCACGGATTTTTTAAGGAAAGATTGTGTTTGACTAGCCTGATTGAAATATTTAGGGAGGTAACTGTTATGTCTTGAATAAAGAGGCAGACTAGATACTGCAAGCTCAAAGTAAGGTGTGACCGTAGTCCTTTATTACAGATCTCAGAGTGCCTCTCCAGCCTGTGAGGCCTCCTTATATACAGGTGCTCCCAAGGGATTGTGGGATCCCTTGGGACTCCAGGGGATAAGCACTCTGAAGGTTAGACATGGTATTTACAGGTTTACATACATAACAGTAACCAAGAGGGTCGATGAGAGTAGTGCATACGAAGTAGTATATATGGACTTTAGCAAGGCTTTTGATAAGGTCCCACATGGTCGACTGGTCATGAAGGTTAAAGCCCATGGGATACAGGGCAAAGTGGCAAGTTAGATCCAAAATTGGCTTGGAGGTAGGAAGCAAAGTGTAATGATTGATGGATGTTTTTATGACTGGAAGGATGTTTCCAGTGGGGTTCCGCAGGGCTCAGTATTGGGTCCCTTGCTTTTTGTGGTATATATCAACGATTTAGATTGAATATAGAGAGTATGATTAAGAAGTTTGCAAACGACACTAAAATTGGCTGTGTGGTTGATAATGAAGAGAAAAGTCATGGGCTGCAGGAGGATATCAATCTACTGGTCAGGTGGGCAGAGCAGTGGCAAATGGAATTTTAATTCAGAGAAGTGTGAGGTGGTGCACTTTGGGAGGGCTAATAAGAAAAGGTTATACACGTGAAGCGGTAGGCCAATTAATAGTGTAGATGAACAAAGGGACCTTGGAGTGCTTGTCCACAGATCCCTGAAAGTAGCAGGCCAGTTGGATAAGGTGGTTAAGAAGGCATACGGAATGCTTGCATCTATTGGCCAAGGCATAGTATATAAGAGCAGGGAGGTTATGCTTAAATTGTATAATATTTTGGTTAGGCCACAGCTGGAGTACTGCGTGCAGTTCTTGTTGCTGTATTATAGGAAGGACATGATTGCACTTGAGAGGGTGCAGAGGAGATTTACGAGGAAGCTGCCTGAAATGGAGAGTCTTAGTTATGAGGACAGAGTGGATAGGCTGGGTTTGTTCTCATTGGAACAGAGGAGGTTGAGAGGAGACCTCATTGAGGTGTACAAAATATTGAGGGACCTGGACATAATGGATAGTAAGGGTCTATTTCCATTGGTGGAGGAGTCTATTATGAGGGGGCATAGGTTTAAGGTGGTAGAGGGGATTTGATGGGGGGGCTTCATTACGCAGAGGGTTGTGGGGATCTGGAACTCGCTGCCTGGAAGAGTGGTGGATGCAGAAACCCTCACCACTTTTAAGAGATGGTTGGATGGGCACTTAAAGTGCAGTAACCTGCAGGGTTACAGATCGAGAGCTGGTAATTGGGTTTAGACTGGATGACCTTTTGTTGGAAGGCGCAGATATAATGGTAAGTACTGCAGGGAATAGAATACGGCCAGGGTGATCTCCTGGACTAGTTTCGATCGCCTGGGTGGGTCGGAGAGGAATTTTCCCAGATTTTTTCTCCCTAAATTGGCCTGGATTTTTATCTGGTTTTTGCCTCTCCCAGGAGATCACATGGTTCCAGTTGGGGTGGAGCGTAGAATGTTTCAGTATAAAGGGTGTCGCAGTTGTGGTGAGCCGGACTGGTTGGGCTGGGTGCTCTTTGCCTTTCCGTCATTGTTCATAGGTTTATATGTAACCTTTAGGGCTGCTGACCAAGGGCCATGCGGCTCTTTGTCGGCCGGTGCGGACACGGTGGGTCAAAATGGCCTCCTTCTGCTCTGTAGATTTCCATGTTTCTGTGTTTCTATGTTTAAGATGGTGGAGGTTTTGGAAGTTCCGGAGGTGCATATGGAGTGCAAGAAGGATAAGGATGAAGTGGTGAAGTGGATTAATTAAATTGGGAACCGAAGGTTTCGAAAATTAAAAAGATTTTGGGAAGATGGGAAAGAAGATGGTTGAAAGTGCAAGGAAGAGCGACAGTGTTGTCAGCTCTCCTGCTTCCTAAACTGTGGTACTTATTGATGGTGGCGGATATTCCTGAGTGGACAGAAATGTCCATCCGAGAGGTTTGTGTGAGGTTTTTATGGAAAAGGTAACCAACCTTGGTGGCTTACATTATCATCATCATAGGCAGTCCTTCCACTCTTAATATGAGTTCATTGGTGGCTGTACAGTCCAACACAAGAACCACAGTCTCTGTCACAGGTGGGGCAGATAGTCGTTGAGGGAAGGGGAGGGTGGGGCTGGTTTGTCGCACGCTCTTTCCACTGCCTGCGCTTGATTTCTGCCTGCTCTCGGTGACGAGACTCGAGGTGCTCAGCACTCTCCCGGATGCGCTTCCTCCACTTAGGGCGGTCTTTGGCCAGGGACTCCCAGGTGTCAGTTGCGATGTTGCACTTTATCAGGGAGGCTTTGAGGATGTCCTTGTAACGTTTCCGCTGCCCACCTTTAGCTCGTTTGCCGTGAAGGAGTTCCGAGTAGAGCGCTTGCTTTGGGAGTCTCGTGTCTGGCATGCGAACTATGTGGCCTGCCCAGCGGAGCTGATCACGTATGGTCAGTGCTTTGATGCTGGGGATGTTGGCCTGGTTGAGGACGTTAATGTTTGTGCGTCTGTCCTCCCAGGGGATTTGTGGGATCTTGAGGAGGCATCATTGGTGGTATTTCTCCAGCGACTTGAGGTGTCTACTGTACATGGTCCAAGTTTCTGAGCCATACAGTATTACTACAGCCCAGTAGACCATGAGCTTGGTGGCAGTTTTGAGGGCCTGATCTTCAAACACTCTTTTCCTGAGGCGGCCGAAGGCAGCTTACAACATAGGACAGCGAAGTCAGGGACGGCTCAATTTCCCAGATATTGATTTGAAGAAAAAAGCTTTTAGATTTAAATGGGTGAAGAGATTTCTTCAGAAGTCAAATATAAGCTTTTGGAAGAGTTGTTTCAAGCATCTTTTTAAATTAAGTCGGATGGGAGGACAGGGAATATTTTATATGGAATACAACAATATATTTATGAAATCGATTAAACTTCTCCCTAGGTTTTATAAGGGGGTTGTAGAGACTTGGGCCCAATTTTTTTTAAAGTGTACAATTTATGCCCAAAGTTGCTCAGAATTTTTTAGAGCAGCCCTTATTTTGAACAGGTGGATCAACATTGAAGGAGAGGTATTATTTAATCAAGCTTTTATAAAAGCTGGTATTATGTGAAAGATTTATTATATAAGGTAATTCCAGGTTGGTTGCCGGAAGCGGTAGTGAGGGATATGGTTTGGGAGAAGGATCGGGAGACAGAGGAAAAAGCAATTATGATCATGTATGAGAAGATTGTGAGGGCAATGCAACAGGATTGGATGGAAGAAATAAATACGCAAATTTCCAAAGGAGGTAAAATGCTTCCCGCTTTTCCAAGCATTCTGCTGGAGAAAGGGGAGGAGTTGGTTCAACTTGACAACTGTAATACTCGCGATTTCTATGGGGTATTTAGAGAATGGAGATTCAAGACACCTGCTGGTCAGGAGTTTTGGAAGCGTATATACCCACAGCTAGACTTCAACAGGATTTGGAAGGGAGTGTGGGCAAATTTTAAATGACCAGAGTGGATTGAACTGGATTTCAATTTGGCTCATAACCGGATTTTTACCGTGATATTATTATGCAAGATTGGGCGAGTAGAGATGGCAACTTGCCCAGTGTGTGGGACGTGGGAAGAGACTCTGTCTCATTTGCTGGTTTTATGTCCGCAGTTAAAGGATTTTAAGTACTATGTTCGACTGTTGTGCGAGGTTTTCTTGTTGGGTGAGGACTGAAGAGCAGGAATGGAAATCCCATGGGACTCAGTTTTGAGATGGGGATTGCAGGAGAGTCTGCCTGAGTCTAGCGGAGCGGCAATTAATTTAATGTTCATTTTGGCTAGATTTGTGGTTGTGCAAAGAAAGAATGCTGTTTTTTAAGGGGAGGAGAATAAACCTAAAAGAGTATTTTAAATATAAACTAAAAGGTCATTATAAGGCTCTGTGGATGTTTTATTGAGAACAGAATTTAAAGATAGTATTTTATGATCAATTTGTAAAGTACAATAGATTAATAGATGGTACAGGAGACAAATTAAACTTCAGATTTTAATGTTAATATGTGTTGGAGGAAAAGCTGTGCTGAGGGGCGGAATGGATTTGTATGATACAATGGAATGATCACGATGTTGTAAATGTTTTTAATGTTCAATAACTATTCATTAAGTGGTTAGCACACTCGCCTCTGAGTCAGAAGGTTGTGGGTTCGAGTCTCGCTCCAGGGACTTGAGCACAAAAATCTAGTCTGACACTCCAGTGCAGTACACTATCGGTGATGTCGTCTTTCGGATGAGATGTTAAACCTAGGCCCCAGCTGCTCTCTCAAGTGGACATAAAAGATCCTATGGCACTATTTATAAGCAGAGCAGGGGAGTTATCCCTGGTGTGCTGGCCAATATTTATCCCGCAATCAACATAACAAAGAAACAGATTATCTGGTCATTATCACATTGCTGTTTGTGGGAGCTTGCTTGTGCGCAAATTGGCTGTCATGTTGTATACATTACAACAGTGACTGCACTCCAAAAGTACTTAATTGGCTGTAAAGCACTTTGAGATGTCCGGTGGTGATGCAAGGCGCTTTATGAATGCAATCTTTCTTTCTTTTCAATAAATGTATGTGACCAGTGATGTTACAGGGCCATACCACAACCTATTGGTCCCCTCTATTAGTTTCCAAATTGCTAATTTTAAAATATAATTCTTGATACTTCTAATCATGTAAAAAAATTAAACTCACCTGCTACAAATTATGAAAACTTATGAATTTACTCTTGCTGCACCGGAACGTCTCCTATCCCCAGAACTAAATAAGTAATGCTCAGATGAGACACAGAATAACATGGAAAGAAATATAGAAACTCAGAAAAATAGGTGCAGGAGTAGGCCATTCGGCCCTTCGAGCCTGCACCGCCATTCAATAAGATCATGGCTGATCACTCCCTCAGTACCGCTTTCCTGCTTTCTCTCCATACCCCTTGATCCCCTTAACCGTAAGGGCCATATCTAACTCCCTCTTGAATATATCCAGTGAACTGGCATCAACAACTCTCTGCGGCAGGGAATTCCACAGGTTAACCACTCTCTGAGTGAAGAAGTTTCTCCTCATTTCAGTCCTAAATGGCCTATTCCTTATCCTAAGACTATGTCCCCTGGTTCTGGACTTCCCCAACATCGGGAACATTCTTCCCGCATCTATCCTGTCCAGTCCCGTCAGAACCTTATGTTTCTATGAGATCCCCTCTCATCCTTCTAAACTCCAGTGAATAAAGGCCCAGTTGATCCAGTCTCTCCTCATATGACAGCCCAGCCATCCCTGGAATCAGTCTGGTGAACCTTCGCTGCACTCCCTCAATAGCAAGAACGTCCTTCCTCAGACGAGGAGACCAAAACTGAACACAATATTCCAGGTGAGGCCTCACAAAGGCCCTGTACAACTGCAGTAAGACCTCCCTGCTTCTATATTCAAATCCCCTAGCTATGAAGACCAACATACCATTTGCCTTCTTTACCGCCTGCTGTACCTGCGTGCCTACTTTCAGTGACTAATGAACCATGACACCCAGGTCTCGTTGCACCGCCCCTTTTCCTAGTCTGCTGCCATTCAGATAATATTCTGCCTTCATGTTTTTGCCCCCAAATTATACTCACATTATACTGCATCTGCCATGCATTTGCCCACTCACCTAACCTGTCCAAGTCACCTTGCAGCCTCTCTTAGCATCCGCCTCACAGCTCACACCACCACCCAGTTTAGTGTCATCTGCAAACTTGGAGATATTACACTCTATTCCTTCATCCAAATCGTTAATGTATATTGTAAAGAACTGGGGTCCCAGCACTGAGCCCTGCGGCATTCCACTAGTCACTGCCTGCCATTCTGAAAAGGACCTGTTTATCCCGACTCTCTGTTTCCTGTCTACCAACCAGTTCCCTATCCACGTCAGTATATTACCCCCAATACCATGTGCTTTGATTTTGCACAACAATCTCTTGTGCGGGACCTTGTCAAAAGCCTTCTTAAAGTCCAAATACACCACATCCACTGGTTCTCCCTTGTCCACTCTGCTAGTTACATCCTCAAAAAATTCCAGAAGATTCGTCAAGCATGATTTCCTTTTCATAAATCCATGCTGACTTGATCCGATCTTGTCACCGCTTTCCACGTGCGCTGCTATCTCATCCTTCATGATCGATTCCAACATTTTCCCTACTACTGATGTCAAGCTAACCGGTCTATAATTACCTGTTTTCTCTCTCCCTCCTTTCTTAAAAAGTGGTGTTACATTAGCTACCCTCCAGTCCAATGGAACTGATCCAGAGTCGATAGACTCTTGAAAAATGATCACCAATGCACCCATTATTTCTAGGGCCACTTCCTTGAGCACTCTGGGATGCAGACTATCAGGTCCCGGGGATTTAGCGGCTTTCAATCCCATCAATTTCCCTAACACAATTTCCCGCCTAATAAGGATATCCGTCAATTCCTCCTTCTCACTAGACCCACTGTCCCCATGTACCTTCAGAAGGTTATTTGTATCTTCCTTTGTGAAGACAGAACCGAAGTATTGGTTCAATTGGTCTGCCATTTCTTTGTTCCCCATTATAATTTCACCCGAATCCGACTGCAAGGGACCTACGTTTGTCTTTACTAATCTTTTTCTCTTCACATATTTATAGAAGCTTTTGCAGTCAGTTTTTATATTCCCTGCAAGCTTCCTCTCATACTCTATTTTCCCCCTCTTAATTAAACCCTTAGTCCTCCTCTGTTGAATTCTAAATTTCTCCCAGTCTTCAGGTTTGTTGCTTTTTCTAGCCAATTTATATGCCTCTTCCTTGGCTTTAACACTATCCTTAATTTCCTTTGTTAGCCATGGTTGAGCCACCTTCCCAGTTTTATTTTTACTCCAGGCAGGGATGTACATTTGCTGAAGTTCATCCATGTGATCTTTAAATGTTTGCCATTGCTTATCCACCGTCAACCCTTTTAGTATCGTTTGCCAGTCTATTCTAGCCAATTCACGCCTCATACTGTCGAAGTTACCTTTCCTTAAGTTCAGAACCCTAGTTTCTGAATTAACTTTGTCACTCTCCATCTTAATAAGGAATTCTACCATATTATGGTCACTTTTCCCCAAGGGGCCTCGCACAACAAGATTGCTAATTAATCCCTTCTCATTACACAATACCCAGTCTAGGTTGACCAGCTCTCTAGTTGGTTCCTCGACATATTGGTCGAGAAAACCATCCCTAATACACTCCAGGAAATCCTCCTCCACCGCATTGCTGCCAGTTAGGTTAGCCCAATCAATGTGTAGATTAAAGTCGCCCATGATTACTGCTGTACCCTTATTGCACACATCCCTTATTTCTTGTTTGATGCTGTCCCCAACCTCACTACTACTATTTGGTGGTCGATACACAGCACCCACGAGCGTTTTCTGCCCTTTGGAATTCCGCAGCTCCACCCATACCGATTCCACATCATCCAGGCTAATGTCCTTCCTTACAATTGCATTGATTTCATCTTTAACCAGCAATGCCACCCCGCCTCCTTTTCTGTCTATCCTTCCTAAATGTTGAATACCCTTGGATGTTGAGTTCCCAGACTTGGTCTCCGTGATGCCAATCACATCGTTTCCGTTAACTGCTATCTGCGCAATTAATTCATCCATCTTATTCCGAATACTCCTCGCATTGAGGCACAGAGCCTTCAGGCTTGTTTTTTTAAACGCACTTTGCCCCTTTAGAATTCTGCTGTAATGTGACCTTTTTTGGTTTTTGCCTTGGGTTTCTCTGCCCTCCACTTTTACTATTCTCCTTTCTATATTTTGCTTCTGCCTCCTTTTTATTTCCCTCTGTCTCCCTGCATAGGTTCCCATCCCCCTGCCATATTAGCTTAACTCCTCCCCAACAGCACAAGCAAACACTCCCCCTCGGATATTGGTTCCGGTCCTGCCCAGGTGCAGACCGTCCGATTTGTACTGGTCCCACCTCCCCCAGAACCGGTTCCAATGTCCCAGGAATTTGAATCCCTCCCTTCTGCACCACTCCTCAAGCCACGTATTCATCTGAACTATCCTGCGATTCCTACTCTGACGAGCACTTGGCACTGGTAGCAATCCTGAAATTACAACTTTTGAGGTCCTACTTTTTAAATTTAGCTCCTAGCTCCCTAAATTCGCCTCGTAGGACCTCATCCCGTTTTTTATCTATATCGTTGGTACCTATATGCACCACAACAACTGGCTGTTCACCCTCCCTTTTCAGAATGTCCTGCACCCGCTCCGAGACATCCTTGACCCTTGCACCAGGGAGGCAACATACTATCCTGGAGTCTCGGTTGCGGCCGCAGAAATGCCTATCTATTCCCCTTACAATTGAATCCCCGATCACTATCGCTCTCCCACTCTTTTTCCTGCCCTCCTGTGCAGCAGAGCCAGCCACGGTGCCATGAACTTGGCTGCTGCTGCCCTCCCCTGATGAGTCATCCCCCTCAACAGTACTCAAAGTGGTGGTATCTGTTTTGCAGGGGGATGACCGCAGGGGACCCCTGCACTACCTTCCTTGCACTGCTCTTCCTGTTGGTCTTCCATTCCCTATCTGGCTGTGTACCCTTTACCTGCGGTAAGGCCAACTCACTAAATGTGCTATTCACTTCATTCTCAGCATCGGCATGCTCCAGAGTGAATCCACCTGCAGCTCCACTTCCGCAACGCGGTTTGTCAGGAGCTGGAGGCGGATACACTTCCCGCACACGTCATCGTCAGGGACACCAGAGGCGTCCCCAATTTTCCACATAGTACAGGAGGAGCATAACATGTGTCCGAGCTCTCCTGCCATGACTTAACCCTTAGATACACTTAAATTGGCAACAACAATGCTAAATGTTACTCACTGATATAGAAAAGAAAAAAGAAAAACTACTTACCAATCACCAGCCAATCACTTACCCCCTGTGACGTCACCTTTCTATTTCTTTCTACTTCTTTTTTGCCTTCTCCCTGTAGTAGCACAAGCCACGCCTCTCCGACGTACCTCCCGACACCTCTCGCGCCTTTTGTAGGCCTCTCGCCGACCCCAGACTCACGCCTCTCCGACGCACCTCCCGACACCTCTCGCGCCTTTTGTAGGCCTCTCGCCGACCCCAGACTCACGCCTCTCCGACGCACCTCCCGACACCTCTCGCGCCTTTTGTAGGCCTCTCGCCGACCCGACGTACCTTCCGACACCTCTCGTGCCTTTTGTAGGCCTCTCGCCGACCCGACGTACCTCCCGATGCCTCTCGCGCCTTTTGTAGGCCTCTCGCCGACCCGACGTACCTCCCGATGCCTCTCGCGCCTTTTGTAGGCCTCTCGCCGACCCCGGACTCACTCAAAAATTTCATTCACAGACTGGACTACTAACAAGCAATATATGATAAGGTGTAATAGGATATGATTTATATCCTGCGGATCTTCATAATGCATTCTACTTGTAGCATTGCACACCAGGGAATAAATATCAGCTGTTGCAGAGATCGCCAAGTGGTTCTGGTGATGTTATTGCTTTATCCTGCATGCCGTCTCTTCTCAAATATGATGAGATTTCAACAACAACAACAACTTTTATTTATAGAGCACCTTTATCGTAGTAAAACGTCCCAAGACGCTTCACCGCAGTGTTATAAGATAAAACAGATAAATTTGACACCGAGCCACATAAGAAGAAATTATGGCAGATGACTTGGTTAAAGAGGTAGGTTTTAAGGAGCATCTTAAAGAAGGAAAGAGAGGTAGAGAGGCTGAGATGTTTAGGGAGCGAGTTCCAGAGCTTAGGGCCCAAGCAGCTGAAGGCACCAATGGTGGAGCAGTTACAACCAGCGATGCTCAAGAAGGCAAAATTTGGGGAGCACAGACATCTCGTGGGGTTGTGAGGCTGAAGGATATTACAGAGATAGGGACAGGCAAGGCCATGGAGGGATTTAAAAAATAAAAAACATTTCACAGAATTGATGTACGAATACATCATTAACTGCTGCATATCTTCAGGATAAATCTCAATTTGGAAAGACATGGATTAATCAAGGACAGTCAGCATGGATTTGTCAAGGGAAGGTCGTGTCTGACTAACTTGATTGAATTTTTCGAGGAGGTAACCAGGAGGTCAGTGAGGGGAGCGCATATGATGTGGTGAAACTGGATTTTAGCAAAGCTTTTGATAAGGTCGCATGTGGCACACTGGTGATGAAAGTAATAGCCCATGGGATCCATGGCAAAGTGACAAGTTGGATCCAAAATTGGCTCGGAGGCAAGAAACAAAGGTTAATGATTGATTGGGTGTTTTTGTGAATGGTAGGCTGTATCCAGTGGGGTTCTGCAGGGCTCAGTGCTGGGTCCCTTGCTTTTTGTGGTATAAATCAATGACTTGGACTTAAGTGTTGGGGGTATGATTCAGAAATTTGCAAATAGGCTGTGAAGTTGACAATGAAAAAGAAAGCCGAGTACTGCAGGAAGATATCAATGAACTGGTGAGGTGGGCAGAACAGTGGCAAATGGAATTCAATCTGGATAAGTGTGAGGTAATGCATTTGGGGAGGTCTAACAAGGCAAGGGAATACATATTAAATGGTACAACACTGAAAAGTGTAGAGGAACAAAGGGACCTTGGAGTGCAGGTCTGCAGATCCCTGAAGGTAGCAGGCCAGGTAGATAAGGTGGTTAAGAATGCATATGGAATACTTGCCTTTATTAGTCGAGGCATGGAATACAAGAGCAAGGACGTTATGCTTGAACTGTATAAAACACTGGTCAGGCTGCAGCTGGAGTACTGTGTGCAGTTCTGGTCACCACATTACAGGAAAGATGTGATTGCACTAGAAAGGGTGCAGAGGAGATTGACAAGAATGTAGCCTGGACTGGAGATTTTTGGCTTTGAGGAAAGCTTGGAGATGCTGGGTCCGTTTTCTTTGGAACAGAGGAGTCTAAGGGGAGACCTGATTGAGGTGTATAAAATTATGAGGGGTCTGGATAGAGTGGATTGGAAGGATCTGTTTCCCTTGGCAGAGGGGTCAACAACCAGGGGCATAGATTTAAGGTAATTGGGGTGAGGTTTAGAGGAGATATGGGGGGAAATCTGTTCACCTAGAGGGTGGTGGGAGTCTGGAACTCACTGCCTGAAAGGATGGTAGAGGCAGGCACCCTCATCACATTTAAAAGATACTTGGATGTGCACTTAAAGTGCCGTAACCTACAGGGCTATGGAGCAAGAGCTCGGAAGTGGGATGAGGCTGCATAGATCTTGGTTGGTCGGCGTGGACACAATGGGCTGAAATAGCCTCCTTCCGTGCTGTAAATTTCTATGTTTCTATGATTTATTCTTCCCCTCCCCTCCTGAAGGCGTTGATCTCATTGGTAGGACGCAGTCCCATAATGCCAGTTGCACTCCTGTACCTCCCCGAAGTGACAATTATTCATGTGTGGTACATGATAGTGAGTTTTGACAGGTCATTCGACCAAGAAGTGTAACAAAGCCAAGACCGACCATGTCCTTACCTAATACCGACATATGCATACTTCCAGTTATGTTCCAAGTTAAGATTAGCTATTTTAGCCCAGACCAGGGATTAATCACTCGACTTTACTGTTGTGTTTGAGTTAGCCACTCACTTTTTAAACTCAAGGAAACTGGAGGTTATCACTCTCCATCCATGCTTCCCAAAGAAGTTTGAGTACTTTGGTAAGCTGGTTTTCCAGTGCTGATCTAGGAAATCTGCTTTAAGGTATTTAAGAAGAGCTTAGTGTGCTTGTAAGAACAGAAACTGACTTGTTCTGTTGCCAGCACTTTGCTTCACTAGACACTATATTTATATAGCAAAGTATAGTCACTGTTGTAATGTAGAAAATGCACTGCCAATTTATGCACAGCAAGCTCCCACAAACAGCAATGTGATAATGACCAGACTATCTGTTTTAGTGTTGTTGGTTGAGGGATAAGTATTGGCCAGGACACCAAGGAGAACTCCCCTGCTCTTCCTCAAAATAGTGCCACGGGAGCCTTCGTGTCCATTTAACATTTCATCCAAAAGACAGCACCTCTGATAGTGTAGCAATCTCAGTACTGCACAGATGTGTCAGCCTAGATGTGCACTCAAGTCTATGGGGTGGGATTTGAACCTTCTGACTCAGAGACAAGAGTGCTATCACTGAGCTGCGGCTGATACTGAAGGTCCCTGTTGGCACTGCTCCATGATGGATTTCCCACCATTCCCCCTGCTTGGCGAGCTGCCTGTCAGCGCTCACTTAGTGCTAGCAGCTTGCCGATTTTATAATAATGGTGGCTGATCACCAAAATCAATCAGGCCTCCCGCCAGCAACATTGGGCGTGCATATATCATCGGCCACCTGAACCGAAAGTTGTTTTCAGGTTTTCAATATTAAGGAGATTTTAAATTTCAGTTGATATAGCGGCACAGAAGATATATTTATAATGCGATAAAAAGCTTTTGGGCGTAATCAATTGTCCTAAGAGAGCCAGTTTGTTCAAGAAACAAAACAGATTAGATCTTGCTTGCATTGGATTGTAAATCATATCCTTTTTACCAGCATTCGAGCCATGAATTTTTCGGATTAAAATTAAATAAAATGATTAAAACAGTTGTAATTACGATACACCTTCTCACCGAGGCTTAGTATGGGTTCCGCAAGGATCATTCGGCTCCAGACCTCATTACAGCCTAGGTCCAAACATGGACAAAAGAGGTGAGGGGAGAGTGATTGCCCTTGACATCAAGGCAGCATTTGACCAAGTGTGGCATCAAGCAGCCCTAGTAAAATTGAAGTCAATGGGAATCAAGGGGAAAACTCTCCACTGGCTGGAGTCATACCTAGCACAAAGGAAGATGGTTGGGCCTAGGACACTGCCCTGAGGAATTCCTACAGCGATGTCCTGGAGCTGTGATGATTGTGTTGGAGGCCAATTATCACAGCTCCAGGACATCGCTGTAGGATTTCCTCAGGGCAGTGTCCTAGGCCCAACCATCTTCTGCTGCTTCATTGATGACCTTCCCTCCATCATAAGGTCAGAAGTGGGGATGCTCGCTGATGGTTCACAACTCCTCAGATAATGAAGCAGTCCATGTCAGCATGCAGCAAGACCTGGATAATATTCAGGCTTGGGCTGACAAGTGGCAAGTAACATATGCACCACACAAGTGCCGGACAATGACTATCTCCAACAAGCGAGAGTCTAACCAGTGCCCCTTTACATTCAACAGCATTACTATTATCAAATCCTTCACCATCAACATTTTACCTCCTGACTTCCCAAAACATTTCCACCATCTACAAGGCACAAGTCAGGAGTGTGATGGAATACTCTCCACTTGCCTGGATGAGTGCAGCTCCAACAACACTCAATAAGCTCAACACCTTCTAGGACAAAGCAACCTGTTTGATTGGCACCTAATCCACCATCTTAAACATTCACTCCCTCTACCAAGGCTGCATTGGGTACCATCTACAAGATGCTTTGCAACAGCTTGCCAAGGCTTCTTCGAAATATCTCCCAAACCCACGACCTCTATCACCAAGAAGGACAAGGGCAGCAGGTGCATGGGAGTACTACCACCTCAACGTTCCCCTCCAAGTCACACACCATCCTGACTTAGAAATACATGTCCGTTCCTTCATCGTCACTGGGTCAAAATCGTGGAACTCCCTCCCGAATAGCACTGTGGGAGTACTATCACCACAGGACTGCAGCGGTTCAAGAAGGCGGCTCACCACCAGCTTCTCAAGGGCAATAAGGGACGGGCAATAAATGCTGGCCTTGTCAGTGACGTCCACAACATTCCATGAACGAAGAAAAAAAAACACCTGGCAATGCAACATCGCAGTTACCAGGTGAATAATGTTTACTGGGTCACTTTTCTGGAAGTGTGAGTGTCCTGGCAAAACATGGGCCTTGATTTTAACTGGCAGAGGTGGGGACGGCGGGTGGTGGGGCGGGGAACGACGATTTTAATTTTTAACCTGTTGTGAAAGCGCTAAAGCTTCAATAAGACCCTTTGGCCATAATCAGTTGTCCTAAGATAGTCAGTGTGCGCAAGAAACAAAGCAGATTAGACCTTGGTTGCCTTGGATTGTAAATCATATCCTTTTTATTTGCATTCGGGCCATGAATTTTTTCAGATGAAAATTAAATAAAATGATTAACACAGTTGTAATTGCGATACACCTGGGTCACTTTTCTGGAAGTGTGTGTCCTGGTGAAACATGAGCCATAATTTTAAAGGAGGGTGGGTAGGTACGGTGTGCGTGAGCTCTTGCTGGATGACGATAATATCTGAAATCTCTGGTAAATTGGGGAGGAGGCTCTGGAGGAGATTGGGGGAGAGGCGAGCCCAGGGCAAGGTAAGGCCAAGGCTTCCTTGTGAGGCTCTGGGCAGAACTCCTGCTGGGCTTCTCCTGGCCCACGATTCCCCCTCCTGACAGGTTTGGCCTGCTGAGGAAGCAAGTGTCACCGTCTGCCCCACTTCCACCTCCAACATCATTGGACCCGGGTCTGCAGATTTGAAGAAGGATGCTAGTTCCTTCCTCAGCTGCTCAAAAGAGCAGGTTAGGATTGGGACACAGTGGGAAGGCAGTGGGATCAGAGGAAGTAAGTGAGTGGCTTCACTTAAACTGCCACCCCCTGTTCAGTTTGCGCCAGGCTGGGGGAAGTAAAATGGGGCCAAAATTTTCTGAAGACTTGCGCAATTATAATGGTACATATATGGTGCTTTGTTAATTAACTCTTCCCTGTTTTCACAAAGGAGTGATGCAATAGTCCCAGGACATAATGGCATAAGTGGCTTACTGCATTACTTACATAATGCCATAATTAGCCATAATTTCCTGGGACATTTCACTGCTCTGCTGTTTCCCTTGCCAAACCATGAAGAGTTAATTAACATAGCTCAGTCCTCCATTAATTGCAAATTTGTTGCATTGACGCCAATTTAAGTACTGCTGCCACTTAGATCAGAAAATAATGTGGCTGGAGCCTGGGAAACTGCTGGTGACTTGGCAACTGTGTGATTTATTGCTCCAGGATTGCTTTCCTTTAAACATCTTAGTCAAGTGATGTTCAATTCTTCAAAGTCACCTTCATAACTAAATGGAATTTAAAAGGTGAATAATTATCATTAATACAAAAATATTTTCATCACTGCTTCAACGAATCAAGCACTTTCAATTCAAGTCTATTTAAGATTAAATAATAGAACTGCGAATGACCCAAATGTGCCAAAATATGCTGCTCCAATAAAGATGCCAAGATAAAGGAAGGAGTGTACAAACAAGATCAGAAACTTTTGCAAATTAAAGAAAGACTTGCATTTATATAGTGCTTTTCATGACCACGTCTCAAAGCGCTTTACAGCCAACAAAGTACTTTGGAAGTGTAGTCACTGTTGTAAGGTAGGAAACACAGCAGCCAATTTGTGCACAGCAAGCTCCCATAAACAGCAATGTGATAATAACTAGATAATCTTGTTATGTTGATTGACGGATCCATGTTGGCCTCTACCAACCTGCCCCCACCACTCAGTAATGCCCTCCGATTATCAAAATCCATGACGAGGCCTTGGACAACGTGAACCATTTTCCATACCTCGGGAGCCTACTCTCAACAAGGGCAGACTTCGATGACTAAGTCCAACACCGCCTTCAGTGCCAGTGCAGCCTTCGGTCACCTGTGGAAGAGAGTGTTTGAAGACCAGGAACTCAAAACACAGAGCAGTAGTGATACTCACCCTCCTATATGCTTCAGAGACATGGACTATGTACAGCAGGCACCTCAAATCACTGGAGAAGTACCACCAACGCTGCCTCTGCAAGATCCTGCAAATTCATTGGCAGAATAGGCGCACCAACGTCCGTGTTCTCACTCAGGCCAACATCCCCAGCATCAAAGCATTGACCACACTCGATCAGCTCCGATGGACGGGTCACATCGTCCGCATGCCCGACACGAGACTCCCAAAACAAGCGCTCTACTCAGAGCTCCGACATGGGTACCAGGTGGGCAAAGCCTCCTTGAAAAAGTGCAACATCCCCACTGACACCTGGGAATCCCTGGCCCAAGATCACTCCAAGTAGAGGAAAAGCATCCTCGAACAGCTCGAGTCTCTTCGCCGGGAGCAAGCAGAAGCAAAGTGCAAACAGCGGAAGGAGCGCACGACAACCCAGGCTCCTCACCCACCCATCCCTTCAACCACCGTCTGCCCCACCTGTGACAGAGACTGTAGGTCCCGCATTGGACTCATCAGTTACCTAAGAACTCATATTAGTGTGGAAGCAAGTCATCTTCGTCTCCGAGGGACTGCCTGAGAAGAAGAACATATTGGCCAGGACACCAGGGATAACTCCACAACTCTTCTTCAAAAGAGTGCCATGAGAAATTTTACATCCACCTGAGAAAGCAGGCGGGGCCTCGGTTTAACATCTCATTCGAAGGAGTGTTCCAACAATACAGCACTCCTTTAGCACTGCACTGGAGTGCCAGCTTCGATTTTTGTGCTCAAGTCTCTGGGGCGGGATCTGAACCCACAACCTTCTGACACAAGAGGCAAGAATGCTACCCACTGAACCACAGCTGTTAGCAGAATTCTAGATAAACATTAGATGGATACACTCAAGCGTTAAGACTTCACTCCAAGTGTCATTAAAATCAAATGTTAAAAAATGTGTGTAGATAGAGGTAACAATCTTCCCCACTATCAGCAAAATAACTATTACACAGCCGTTGCTGTAGGATAACAATGCGGATTAATTAAAGAAAGCTAGCACAGATTTGTTAAAGGCAAATCATGTTTAACCAATTAGATAGAAACATAGAAAACATAGAAAATAGGTGCAGGAGTAGGCCATTCGGCCCTTCGAGCCTGCACCACCATTCAATATGATCATGGTTGATCATGCAACTTCAGTACCCCATTCCTGCTTTCTCTCCATACCCTTTGATCTCTTAGCCGTAAGGGCCACATCTAACTCCCTTTTGAAAAAAGCTAACGAACTGGCCTCAACAACTTTCTGTGGTAGAGAATTCCACAGGTTCACAATTCTCTGAGTGAAGAAGTTTCTCCTCATCTTGGTCCCAAATGGCTTACCCCTTATCCTTAGACTGTGACCCCTGGTTCTGGACTTCCCCAACAATGGGAACATTCTTCCTACATCTAACCTGTCAGAATGTTATGTTTCTATGAGTTCCCCCCACGTTCTTCGAAATTCCAGTGAATATAAGCCTAGTCAATCCAGTCTTTCTTCATATGTTAGTCCTGCCATCCCGGGAATCAGCCTGGTGAACCTTCGCTGCACTCCCTCAATAGCAAGAATGTCCTTCCTCAGATTGGGAGACCAAAACTGTACACAATATTCAAGGTGTGGCCTCACCAAGGCCCTGTACAACTACAGTAAGACCGACCTCCCTGCTCCTATACTCAAATCCTCTCGCTATGAAGGCCAACATGCCATTTGCCTTCTTCACCGCCTGCTGTACCTGCATGCCAACTTTCAATGACTAATGTACCATGACAACCAGGTCTCGTTGCACCTCCCCTTTTTCTAATCTGTCACCATTCAGATAATATTCTGCCTCCCTATTTTTGCCACCAAAGTGGATAACCTCACGTTTATCAACATTATACCGCATCTGCCATGCATTTGCCCACTCACCTAACCTGTCCAAGTAACCCTGCAGCCTCTTAGCATCCTCCTCATAGCTCACACTGCCACCCAGCTTAGTGTCATCTGAAAACTTGGAGATATTACATTCAATTCCTTTGTCCAAATCATTAATGTATATTGTAAATAGCTAGGGGCCCAGCACTGAACCTTGTGGTACCCCACTAGTCACTGCCTGCCATTTTGAAAAGGACCTGTTTATTTCTACTCTTTGCTTCCTGTCTGCAACCAGTTCTCTATCCACGACAATACATTACCCCCAATACCATGTGCTTTAATTTTGCACACTAATCTCTTGTGTGGGACCTTGTCAAAAGCCTTTTGAAAGTCCAAATACACCACATCCACTGGTTCTCCCTTGTCCACTCTACTCGTTACATCCTCAAAAATTCTAGAAGATTTATCAAGCATGATTTCCCTTTCATAAATCCATGCTGACTTGGACCGATCCTGTCACTGCTTTCCAAATGCGCTGCTATTACGTCTTTAATAATTGATTCCAACATTTTCCCCACTACCGATGTCAGGCTAACCAGTCTATAATTCCCTGTTTTCTCTCTCCCTCCTTTTTTAAAAAGTGGGGTTGCATTAGCTACCCTCCAATCCATAGGAACTCATCCAAAGTCTATAGAATGTTGGAAAATGACCATCAATGCATCCACTATTTCTAGGGCCAATTTCTTAAGTGCTCTGGGATGCAGACTATCAGGCCCTGGGGATTTATTGGCCTTCAATCCCATCAATTTCCCTAACACAATTTCCTGACTAATAAGGATTTCCTTCAGTTCCTCCTCGCTAGACCCTCGGTCCCCTAGTATTTCTGGAAGGTTATTTGTGTCTTCCTCATTTTTCCCAGTCCTCAGGTTTGTTGCTTTTTCTGGCCAATTTATATGCCTCTTCTTTGGATTTAACACTATCCCCAATTTCCCTTGTTAGCCACGGTTGAGCCACCTTCCCCGTTTTATTTTTACACCAGACAGGGATGTACAATTGTTGAAGTTCATCGATTGAGTTTTTTGATGAGGTAATAGAGAGTGTTGTTGCGGTTGATGTGGTGTACGTGGATTTCCAAAAGGCTAACAAAGTGCCATATAATAGGCTTCCCATGAAAATTGAAGCCCATGGAATAAAAGGGACAGTGGCAGCATGGATACAAAATTGGCTAAGTAACAGGAAACAGAGAGTAGTGGGGAACAGTTGTTTTTCGGATTGGAGGAAGATACACAGTCATGTTTCCCAGGGCTCCGTTCTAGGCCCACTGCTTTTCGATATATATTAATGACTTAGATGTGGGTGTAAAGGGCACATTTTCAAAATTTTCAGATGGCATAAAACTTGGAAGTATAGTGAACAGTGAGGAGGATAGTGATAGATTTCAAGAGACAGGCTGGCAGAATAGGTGGACACGTGGCAGATTAAATTTAACACAGGAAAGTGCGAAGTGATACATTTTGGGAGAAAGAATGAGGAGCGAAAATATAAACTAAAGGGTACAATCCTAAAGAGGGTGAATGAATAGAGA
This sequence comes from Pristiophorus japonicus, assembly GCF_044704955.1. Lineage (NCBI taxonomy): Eukaryota > Metazoa > Chordata > Chondrichthyes > Pristiophoridae > Pristiophorus > Pristiophorus japonicus. The sequence goes on from NC_091978.1 coordinate 300,076,333, forward strand.
GACCTAGGGCTGTATGTGCACAAATGGTTGAAGGTGGCAGAGCAGGTTAAGAAAGCAGTTAAAAAAGCTTATGTGATTCTGGGCTTCATGAATAGAGGTATAGAGTACACAAGCGTGGATATTATGATGAACCTGTATGAAAGACTGGTTTGGCCTCAACTGGAGTATTGTGTCCAATTCTGGGTACTGCATTTTATGAAGGATGTGAAGGCATTAGAGAGGGTGCAGAAAAGATTTAGAAGAATGATTCTAGGAATGAGGAAATTCAGTTACGTGGATGGACTGGAGAAGCTGGAGTTGTTCTTCTTAGAGCAGAGAAGACTGAGAGGAGATTTGATAGAGGTATACAAAATCATGAGGTTCTACACAGAGTAGATAGAGAGAAACTGTTCCCAGTGGCAGAAGGGTCGAGAACCAGAGGACACAGAATTAAGGTGATTGGCAAAAGAAGCAAAGGTGACATAAGAAAAACATTTTTACACAGCAAGTGGTTAGGATCTGGAATGCACTGCCTGAAAGGGTGGTGAAGGCAGACTCAATCATGGCTTTCAAAAGGGAATTGGATAAGTACCTTAAAGCAAAAAATTTGCAGGGCTACGGGGAAAAGGTGGGGAAGTAGGACTAGCTGAGATGCTCTTGCAGAGAGCCGGCATGGACCCGAGGGCCGAATGGCCTTCTTCCGTGCTGTAAAGATTCTATGATTCTATAACAGAAGACGCTGAAGCATCTATTTCTGGGAATGAGTTTAGTTATAGCTTGTTTGAGCTAACATGAGCTTATCCAAATCTCTGCTGCCCATATCCTCACGTGCACCAAGTTCCACAAACCCATCACACCTGTGCTCGCTGCCCTACATTGGTCCTGGTCCAACAACGGCTTGATTTAAAAATTCTTATCCTTGCTTTCAAATCCCTCACCCTCTGTAACCTCCTCCAGTCCTACAATCCTCTGAGATCTTTGCGCTCCTCCAAATCTGGCCTCTTGTGTACACCCAATTTTCATAGTTCATGTCTTCAGCTGCCTAGGCCCAAAGCTCCCGAATTCCAACCCTAAACCTCTCAACCTCTCTGCCTCTCTATCTCTCTATCTCTCTCCTCCTTTAAAATGCTTCTTAAAAGCTAACTCTTTGACCAAGCTTTTGGTCACCTGTCCTAATATTTCCTTAGGTGGCTTAAAGTCAAACTTTGCTTGATAATACTCCTCTTGACCCCATGACCAGTGCCGGAGATGGGCGGTCGCAGCCCAGCACTTATACCAGGATATCGGTCCTGCAAGTTTTTGGCCCTATTATATCTGATGAGACCTTTTTTAGCAATCTATTTTTCTAAGCTGTTTTTCTTGATCATTACTCAGAATGATTACAATGTTACAGTAGGATGAAGTTACTTTTCCCTTTCATATAACACCAGTCACTATATCATGCATGAAATAGAAATTGTGTTATTATTTGTATTGCTTAGTCCCAAATATTAGTTGGGATGAAGCAGTTATTAAAATAAAATACAGACTGTCAGCTCCAATACTGCGATACTGCTTGTCATTACGTCTTTCAATTCAGTCTGACTTTGATTGTGGCAGTGAGATTTTAACCTGTGATACAGATGAATGCTTTTGATGGATTGCCTTCTTCTCACTGTTAAGAACTTCTTAAAATGAAGGAAGGAGCTTCCAATGTCAGAAGCCAAGTATTGCCTTATGTAAAGGTTGAAAGTCTTTCATTCACTGGAAGACCTGTGATGAACAACAATTAACAGGAAACAACTAGAGAAACAATGCATAATAACGGGCTATGTTCTGGTCAGATTTGTGGATCACAGGTTTACATCATCTGGGAAATTTCAAAAATTAGAATCGCTTCATGAAAATGATCTTTGAGTTTGTGGACAGCATACAATATACTGGTGCTGAAATGTATTTGCAACTTCTTTGTAAGTTGCTGTTTGTTTATTTTGCAGTAATTACAATCGCTATTCTGGGCTTTCAAGCACATGGATAGTCACAAGAATTCCAGGTTTTCTCATGAATTTCCAAAGTATCACCTTCTCTAATGCAGTCATGTTTCCCAGTTTACCTAGAAAGAAAGGTAATTCACTACAAATTGCAAAACAAGCTAAATTAATAGTGAGAAAATTAATAGTGAGAAAATTAATAGTGAGCAAAACCTACAATAAGTATCTTCAATTTAAACAAACAGCACAATATAGATTGACTGTTAACCCAAATAATCAACAGGATTATTAACTATTTGCGTGCGCATTTTGGCTGCCGCTTCAAACCCGAGCCATTTCCTTTTATATCCACTTCCTTCTCCCGCTTTTTCTTTTCTCTCTATCCCTCCCTGACCAATCACTCGTGTCATCATGAGCTGCCTTTCATCGCTCCTCTCTCAAATACTTTGTCCTCCAAAATCCCTGCACCAACCCTTCATTACTCTTTGACCTTCCTACTCTCCTGCCGCCGTCCCAGGCTTGACTCCCTCCTACAGCTTCCCTCTGTGCCTCTTTTGGCATCCTCCGAAGGGTCCATCGTGGCACTCGTCGCTGTCTCCTCACGAGTAGCAACCCCAACTGTCCCATCGTACTCTCTCACCGATTTGCTTCCCAGCTTGCCTATGGGGGACTAATCTTGTCAAGCTCCTCTCCATCCAACTCATCCCTCCAAGCGCTGACCCTATGTATGCTGGCAGTGGATCAGCCATTAGCGATCCTCTCTGGATCTGCTTGCAGAATGTCTGTTCAATTGTGACCAAGGCTCTTACCATCCATGAGCTTATCTTGGATGATTGCATCATCATCATGGCCCTGACAGAAACTTGGCTAAGGGGTGCTGACACCTTACCTTTAAACAAACCCTCCCCCCGCCTGGCTATACATTCCACCACTTGCCCCGGCCAGACCGCCGTGGTGACGGTGTGGCTCTCATCACCAAATCATACCTTGGTCTGTGCCCCTAGTCCTCTGAAACTTTCTCCTCCTTTGAACAGCTTACATTATTCCACCCCTCTAACCTCTCATTTAAAATTTTCGTTCTCTACCGCCCACCCAAGCATGATAAAAAATCATAACGGAGATATCTTCACTACTTTCCTCCTTCAGTCTCTGCACCGAACGATTTCTCATTCTCGGTGATTTCAACCTCCATCTCAATTCATCATGCTCTCTCTCCTCTGAGTTCACTACCCTCCTATCCTCCCTTAACCTCTCCCTCCATGTGAACTCCCCAACCCATAATCACAGCCACCCCCTTGACCTTGCCATCTCTCGTGGAGTCGCTATTCCTACTGTGTCAATTACAGATAAGGCCATCTCTGACCATTTCCTTGTATCGCTCTTCACCCACATTCCTCTGCCTCCCACCCAAACCTATTTCCTTCTGTGTCCATCCCTGGAAAAAACTCTCTCCAAACTCTTTTACAACTGCACTTATCAACTCCAAACTGTCCAGCCTTTGGCCTTCCGTTCACCATGACATTTCTGCAGCCACCAATCTGCTCAACCGCACCCTCACCACCATCTTTGATGCCCTAGGCCCTATTAAAACCATTACTCTTTCTCTCACCCTGGCCATTCTCCCTGGTACGGCCCTCATCTTCACTCTCTCAAGTCCAAGGGGCGCAAACTTGAACCGATGTGGTGGACAACTGGTTTAACCATTTACCGCCAGATCTGACTGGAGCACATAAAGCATTAGCGGGTCCTACTCTTGTCTGCAAAAACTGCTCACTATTCCAGGATTATTCTGGAATGCAAATATAACCCCCTGCTACTATTCTCTACTGCTAACTGTCTTCTTAAATCCCTTTCCCCTGTCTCCATCACACTCACCTGCAACAACAAGTGTGAGGACTTCTTTGTCTCAAAGATTGAGACCATCTGATCAGCTGTCTCTGCCTCTTCCCTTCCTTCCCCTAGCCCATCGGGCCAAACTTCCTCTGAAGTTCCACCCTGTCTTAGCCTTAAACTCACATCTTTAGTTTCTCTCTGATGTCCCCTCTTGGCCTCTCCACACTCATCTTTCCATGAGACCCACTTCCTGCTCCCTTGACCCCATTCCCACTAAACTGCTTACTACCTATGTTAGCAGACATTGTTAACGGTTCTCTCGCCTCAGGTACTGTTCCCCTCTCCTTCAAATCTGCCGTCATCACCCCTCTCCTCAAAAAGACAACTCTTGACCCCACTGTGCTTGCTAGCTACTGCAAAATCTCCAGTCTCCCTTTCCTCTCCAACGTGTTGTTGCCTCCAAAATCTGTGCCCATCTTTCCCGGAACTCCATGTTTGAATCCCTTCAATCTGGTTTCCGCCCCTGCCACAGTGCCGAAACGGCTCACATCAAAGTCACAAATGACATCCTTTGTGACTGTGACAAAGGTAAACTCTCCTTTCTCATCCTCCTCGATCTGTCTGCAGGCTTTGACACGGTTGACCACTCCATCCTCCTCTAACACCTCTTCACCATCATCCAGCTGGCTGGGACTGCACTCGCCTGGTTCCATTCTTATCTATCTAATCGTAGCCAGAAAATCTCCTGCAATGGCTTCTCTTCCCGCCCTCGCCTCGTTACCTCTGGTGTCCCCCAAGGATCGATCCTTAGCCCCCTCCTATATCTCATCTATATGCTGCCCCTTGGCGATATCATCTGAAAATGCGGAGTCAGTTTCCACATGTACGCTGACGACACCCATCTCTACCTCTCCACCACTTCTCTTAACCCCTCCATGGTCTCTAAATTGTCAGACTGCTTGTCCGACATCCAATACTGGAGGAGCAGAAAGTTTCTCCAATTAAATATTGGGAAAACCGAAGTAATTGTCTTTGATCCCCGCCGCAAACTGTGTTCCCTAGCCACTGACTCCATCCCTCTCCCTAGCATCTATCTGAGGCTAAGCCAGACTGCTCCCCGCCTAGGCATCATATTTGACCCTGAAATAAGCTTCCGGCAACATATCCGTGGCAGAGCTAAAACCGCCAATTTCCAACTATGTAACATTGCCTGCCTCCACCCCTGCCTCAGCTCATCTGCTGCTGAAACCCTCATCCATGCCTTTGTTACCTCTAGACTTGACTACTGCACTCCTGGCTGGCCTTCCACACTCTACCCTACATAAAATTGAAGTCATTCAAAACTCGTCAGCCCGTGTCCTAACTCGCACCAAGTCCTGATCACCCACCACCCCTGTGCTCGCTGACCTACATTGGCTCCCGGTTAAGCAACGCCTCAATTTCAAAATTCTCATCCTTGTTTACAAATCCCTCCATGACCTCGCCCCTCCCTATCTCTGTAATCTCTTTCAGCCTCACAACCCCACGAGAAGTCTATGCTCCTCAAATTCTGCCCTCTTGAGCATCCCTGATTATAACTGCTCAACCATTGCTGGCCGTGCCTTCAGCTGCCTGGGTCCTAAGCTCTGGAATTCCCTCCCTAAACCTCACCACCTCTCTACTCCTCTTTCTTCCTTTAAGACACTCCTTAAAACCTTCCTCTTTGACCAAGCTTTTGGCCATCTGCCGTAATTTCTTCTTATGTGGCTCAGTGTCAAATGTATTTGTTTTGTCTTATAACACTGCTGTGGAGTGCATTGGGACGTTTTACTACGTTAAAGGTCGATATAAATACAAGTTGTTGTTCTTGTTGTACATATTGATTAAGATGGTGTTTTAAGATTTCAATCATTTCAGGTTGTTTCTGTTAACAAATCATTAACAGTGCAAAGCTTTACACTAACATCTATTTTTAAGCAATATCATAGCATTTGATCTCCAGAATACCACTTAATGATTTTTTAATACATCTGGGAGAAATTGTTGCTTGTTGTGCCTGTTTTCCAGGCAGAAAACTGAGGCAAAAGGATCCAACATTGTGTCGAGCAATATTCCAACATCCCTGGAGGATGCCTAAAACAATTGTTAAGCTCCTTGAATTTGTAAATGAGGGGCCTAATGCCTGTCTACGGACCTTTCCATAAGATTCATTGGTGCGGAGGGCTCCACTCAATTTTTTGGATTTTAATGCGGCCTAACTAGCGGTCCTTGAAAGGACTGCTGGAAGCTTCCACTAAAAAGGGAACTAATTTTTTTTAAACATATCCTTATGCAGAGCTGGATGGAGCAGGAGTGCTCCTTCCAACTCCCTAGCACTCTTGAGGGCTGCTGCCAACCTCCAATTGCCTCCTCTCATTCTTCTCCCCTCCCACAAATGAACTCATTGATGGACCAAACCCCATTGCTGTCTGCTGACGAAGCCAGAGGACCAATTTCAGTTGTGCCTCAGGACTCTAGGGATTCCAGTTTATTTCAGGCCTGAAAATGAACCTAGACCAATTGAGTCTACATTTAGCACAATGGAAGAAAATGAATCAACAGCATATTATTTAGGTTAAATCTATAAGAGCCAAAACTGTTTCTGATTAGAGATTATGGAGGGAATTTTAACCCCAAAAAACAGATGGATTGGGGTCGGGTGGGAGGTTAAAGATTTAAAAACTTGAATCCTGACCCACCAACCTGCCTCCGACCCGCACATTTCCAGTTTTAACGGTGATGGAACGGGGGGTCTGGTGGTCAACTTGCTCCCAGGAGGCGGGTTGGCACTTCAAATATTAAAATGAGGCTGCATGCCTCATTTTGAATTTAACTGTGGGTGGGTTTCCCAGGCCTCAGAGAACCCACCAGCTAAAGGGAGGAGAGAGCTTCTGGATCCAAGAGCTTCAATCGTCAACGCCCTGAATCCTGCTCTGGTTTCCGATCCCCCTTCCAGCCCCCGACCTCCCCTACGGCCCTCCCATCACCTCTGGCCTTCGGACCTCGTCCCTCCAGACCCCGATCACCCTTCATATTTCCGACCTCCTCCTTCCATCCCCCAGTCACCTTTTGACCTCACCCCCCAGCCTCAATCACCTTTCAACCTCCCCCCACCGGCCCCCGATCACCTTCTGACCTCTGACTCCACCCCATCATCCACAATCCCTACCTTCCTCCTCTGCAGCACAATGCCACATGCCTACCTGCCCGAGAGTCAGCTGGCCTCTTCATCTAGCTGGCTACAGGAAGTACAGGCCAGTTAGCCTGACTTCAGTTATCAGGAAAATTCTGGAATCCATTATTAAGGAAGTGGTAACAGGACACTTAGAAAATCATAATAAGATTAGGTCGAACCAATATGGTTTTACAAAAAGGAAATCATGTTTAACAAATTTATTAGAGTTTTTTGAGGATGCAACTAGCAGGATAGATAAAGAGGATCCAGTGGATGTAGTATATTTGGATTTCCAAAAGGCACTTGATAAGGTGCCACTTAAACGGTTGCTATGCAAGATAAGAGCTCATGGGGTTGGGGGTAATGTATTAACATGGATAGAGGATTGGAAAACAGAAAATAGGGATAAATAGGTAATTTTCAGGTTGGCAGCCTGTAACTAGTGGGGTGCCACATGGATCAGTGCTTGGACCTCAGCTATTTACAATCTAAATTAATGACTCAGATGAAGGGATCGAGTGTAATGTATCCAAGTTTGCTGACGATACAAAGCTAGGTAGGAAAGTAAGCTGTGAGCAGGACACAAAAGTGCCTGCAAAAGGATCGAGACAGGTTATAAAAGTGGGCAATAAGGTAGATAGAGTATAATGTGGGGAAATGTGAGGTTATTTACTTCGGTAGGAAGAATAGAAAAACAAAATATTTTTAAATGGTGAGAAACTATTAAATATTGGTGTTTAGAGACATTAGGGTATCCTTGTACAGGAAACACAAAGATTGAACGTGCAGGTATAGCAAGCAATTAGGAAAGCAGATGGCATATTGGCCTTTATTGTAACAGGTGTTGGAGTACAAGGCTAAGGAAGTCTTACTATAATTATACAGGGCTTTAGTGAGACCACACCTGGAGTAATGTGCACAGTTTTGGTCTCCTTATCTGTGGAAAGACATACTTCCCTTGGAGGTAGTGCAACAAAGGTTCACTAGATTAATATCTGGGATGAGAGGGTTGTCCTATGAGGAGAGATTGAGTAGATTGAGCCTATACTCTCTGGAGTTTAGAAGAATGAGCAGTGATCTCATTGAAACATATAGGGGCCAAAATTGCCCCCTTTTTTTAAAGAGGCAGTAATGGGGCAGATAGGAGTTACCGCTCAGTCTGGGCGGAGTGCCCGATATTCGAGACATTGCCCTCATTCCTTTTTCTGCCCCGTCAGCCAAACACTGACCACTTACCGCCCGGCGGCGACCCCTTTTCGACCAGCAAGGGAAATTGCCCTACGGGAGTGGAGCGGCCGCCGGTCAGTGTCCCTGACAGCTTTCCACAGTGGGAAGCTGCCAGAGTCTGGGCGACGCATCCGCCCTTAAAGGGGAGGGTGCTCTGCTGCGGCCGCCATTTTATTTTAATTGTCGGCCAACTCTAAAGTTGGCCCAGCAATGGCGACCATGGGTTCGGCTGGGCAGCCAACAGACAGCCCGGCACCCCCCCCTTCCTGGCTACAGAGCTCGCAGCGGCCCTGCCCTTTAACCGAAGGGGAGGGACGTTGTGACATAAGAACATAAGAAATAGGAGCAGGAGTAGGCCATTTGGCCCCTCGAGCCTGCTCCGTCATTTAATAAGATCATGGCTGATCTGATCATGGACTCAGCTCCACTTCCCTGCCTGATCACCATAACCCTTTATTCCCTTATCGCTCAAAAATCTGTCTATCTCCGCCTTAAATATATTCAATGACTCAGCCTCTACAGCTCTCTGGGGCAGACAATTCCATAGAATTACAATCCTCAGAGAAGAAATTTCTCCTCATCTAAGTTTTAAATGGGCGGCCCCATATTCTGAGATGTCCCCTAGTTTTAGTTTCCCCTATGAGTGGAAATAGCCTCTCTGCATCCACTTTGTCGGGCCCCCTCATTATCTTACATGTCTTGATAAGATCACCTCTCTTTCTTCTGAAATCCAAACTACTCAACCTATCTTCTTAAGTCAACCCCCCATCTCCGGAATCAACCTAGTGAATCTTCTCTGAACAGCCTCCAATGCAAGTATATCAATGGTCTTCCTTAAATACAGAGACCAAACTGTCCGCAGAACCCTAGGTATGGCCTCACCAATACCCTGTACAGTTGTAGCAGGACTATCCCACTCTATCCTACTTGCAATAAAGGCCAACATTCCATTTGCCTTCCTGATTACGTGATGTACCAGCATATGAACTTTATGTGTTTCATGCACAAGGACCTGCAGGGGGGCCGTGAGTTCGGGAGGTCCGTGAGTTCGGGAGGTCCGTGAGTTCGGGAGGTCCGAGAGCTTGGGAAATCCGAGAGTTTGGGAGGTCCGAGAGTTCGGGAGGTCCAGAGGTCCGAGAGTTTGGAAGATGCAGGTTAAACCTGCAGTCGGGGAGGTGCAGCAAGGCCTATAAAAGGCCCAGCAGCAACGAGGAGCAGCGGCAGTCGGGGAGGAGCGGCCAGCTGCAGCAGGGTCAAAACTAAGAAAGAAGTCAAAAGTAATCGAAGCGTGACGTCACAGCCAAGAGGGTAAGTGATTGGTTGGTTGATTGGTGAGTAGTTTTCTTTTTCCTTATCTTTTTTCTTTTTCTTAGCAATAAGAAACCTTGTCACTGTTGCCAAATTAAGTAATTTAAGGGTTAAGTCATGGCAGGAGAGCCCAGACCCATGCTCCTCCTGTGCTATGTGGGAAGTCAGGGACGCTCCCAGTGTCCCTGACTACTATGTGTGCGGGAAGTGTATCCAGATGCAGCTCCTGACAGACCGCATTGCGGCACTGGAGCTGCGCATGGATTCGCTCTGGAGCATCCGCGATACTGACGATGTCGTGAATAGCACGTTTAGTGAGTTGGTCACACCGCAGGAAAAGGTTACACAGGGAGATAGGGAATGGGTGACCATCAGGAAGAGCAGTGGAAGGAAGGTAGTGCAGGGGCCCGTTGCGGTCATCTCCCTCCAAAACAGATATACAACCTTCGGTGCTGTTGGGGGAGATGACCAATCAGGCGAAGGCAGCAGCAGCCAAGTTCATGGTATAATGGGTGGCTCTGCTACGCAGGAGGGCAGGAAAAAGAATGGGAGAGCTGTAGTGGTAGGGGATTCTATTGTAAGGGGAATAGATAGGGGTTTCTGCGGCCGCAATCGAGTCTATCGGATGGTATGTTGCCTCCCTGGTGCAAGGGTCAAGGATGTTTCTGAGCAGCTGCAGGGCATTCTGGAGGGGGAGGGTGAACAGCCAGTTGTTGTGGTGCATATAGGTACCAATGATATAGGTAAAAAGCGGGATGAGGTCCTATAAACTGAATTTAGGGAGCTATGAGTTAAATTAAAAAGTAGGAACTCAAAGGTAGTAATCTCAGGATTGCTACCAGTGCCACGTGCTAGTCAGAGTAGAAATAGCAGGATAGTTAAGACGAATAAGTGGCTTGAGAAATGGTGCAAGAGGGAGGGATTCAAATTCGTGGGATATTGGAACCGGTTCTTAGGGAGGTGGGACTAGTGCAAATCGGACTGTCTGCACCTGGGCAGGACTGGAACCAAAGTCCGAGGGAAGTGTTTGGTAGTGCTGTTGGGGAGGGTTTAAACTAATAGGGCAGGGGTGTGGGAACCTATGTAGGGAGACAGAGGGAAGTAAAATGGTGTCAGAAGCAAAAGGAGAAAAGTAGAAGTGGAGGGCACAAAAATCAACGGCAAAAATCAAAAAGGGCCACATTACAACATAATTCTAAAAGGACAAAGAGGGTTAAAAAAACAAGCCTGAAGGCTTTGTGTCTCAATACGAGGAGCATTCGTAATAAGGTGGATGAATTAACTGCGCAGATAGCTTTAATGGATATGATGTAATTGGGATTACGGAGACATGGCTCCAGGGTGACCAAGGCTGGGAACTCAACATCCAAGGGTATTCAATATTCAGGAAAGATAGACTGAAAGGAAAAGGAAGTGGGGTAGCGCTGCTGGTTAAAGAGGAGATTAATGCAATAGCGTGGATGATGTGGAATCAGTATGGGTAGAGCTGCGGAACACCAAAGGGGAGAAAACGTTAGTGGGAGTTGTGTACAGACCACCAAACAGTAGTAGTGAGGTTGGGCATGGCATCAAACAGGAAATTAGGGATGCGTGCAATAAAGGTACAGAAGTCATCATGGGTGACTTTAATCTACATTTAGATTGGGCTAACCAAACTGGTAGCTATACGATGGAGGAGGATTTCCTGGAGTGTATAATGGATGATTTTCAAAACCAATCTGTCGAAGAACCAACTGGAGAGCTGGCCATCCTAGACTGGGTGCTGTGTAATGAGAGGGGATTAATTAACAATCTTGTTGTGCGAGGCCCCTTGGGGAAGAGTGACCATAATATGGTAGAATTCTTCATTAAGATCGAGAGTGACACAGTTAATTCAGAGACTAGAGTCCTGAACTTAAAGAAAGGTAACTTCGACAGTATGAGACGAGATTTGGCTAGGATAGAATGATACTTAAAGGGTTGACGGTGGAAAGGCAATGGCAGACATTTGAAGATCACATGGGTGAACTTCAACAATTGTATATCCCTGTCTGGTGTAAAAATAAAACGGTGAAGGTGGCTCAACCGTGGCTAACAAGGGAAATTAGCGAAATTAAATCCAAGGAAGAGGCATATAAATTGGCCAAAAAAAGCAACAAACCTGAGGATTGGGAGAAATTTAGAATTCAGCAGAGGAGGAAAAAAGGTTTAATTAGGAGGGGGAAAATAGAATATGAGAGTAAGCTTGCAGAGAACATAAAAACTGACTGCAAAAGCTTCTACAGATATGTGAAGAGAAAAAGATTAGTGAAGACAAATGTAGGTCCCTTACAGTCAGAATCAGGTGAATTTATAATGGGGAACAAAGAAATGGCAGACCAATTGAAGAAATACTTTGGTTCTGTCTTCACTAAGGAAGACACAAAAACCTTCCAGAAATACTAGGGGACCGAGGGTCTCGTGAGAAGGAGAAACTGAAGGAAATCCTTATTAGTCAGGAAATTATGTTCAGGAAATTGATGGGATTGAAGGCCGAATAATCCCCAGGGCCTGAAAGTCTGCATCCCAGAGTACTGAAGAAAGTGGCCCGAGAAATAGTGGATGCATTGGTGATCATTTTCCAACAGTCTATCAACTCTGGATCAGTTCCTATGGATTGGAGAGTAGCTAATGTAACACCGCTTTTTAAAAAAGGAGGAAGAGAAACCGGAATTATAGACTGGTCAGCCTGACATCGGTGGTGGGGAAAATGTTGGAATCAATTATTAAAGATGTAATAGCAGCGCATTTGGATGCAGTGACAGGATCGGTCCAAGTCAGCATGGATTTATGAAAGGGAAATCATGCTTGACAAATCTTCCAAAATTTTTTGAGGATTTAATTAGTAGAGTGGACAAGGGAGAACCAGTGGATATGTGTATTTGGACTTTCAAAAGGCTTTTGACAAGGTCCCACACAAGAGATTAGTGTGCAAAATTAAAGCACATGGTATTGGGGATAATGTATTGACGTGGATAGAGAACTGGTTGGCAGACAGGAAGCAAAGAGAAGGAATAAACGGGTCCTTTTCAGAATGGCAGGCAGTGACTAGTGGTGTGCCGCAGGATTCAGTGCTGGGCCCCCAGCTATTTACAATATACATTAATGATTTAGACGAAGGAATTGAATGTAATATCTCCAAGTTTGCAGATGACACTAAGCTGGGTGGCAGTGTGAGCTGTGAGGAGGATGCTAAGAGGCTGCAGGGTGACTGGGACAAGTTAGGTGAGCGGGAAAATACATGGCAGATGTGGTATAATGTAGATAAATGTGAGGTTATTCACTTTGGTGGTAAAAACAGGAAGGCAGATTAATATCTGAATGGTGACAGATTAGTAAAAGGGGAGGTGCAACGAGACCTGGGTGTCATGGTTCATCAGTCAATAAAAGTTGGCATACAGATATAGCAGGCGGTGAAGAAGGTAAATGGCTTGTTGGTCTTCATAGCGAGAGGATTTGTGTATAGGAGCAGGGAGGTCTTACTACAGGTGTACAGGGCCTTGGTGAGGCCACACCTTGAATATTGAGGACAGTTCTGGTCTCCTAATCTGAGGAAGGACATTCTTTCTATTGAGGGAGTGCAGCGAAGGTTCACCAGACTGTTGCCCAGGATGACAGGATTGACATATGAAGAAAGACTGGATCGACTAAGCTTATATTCACTGGAATTTAGAAGAATGAGAGGGGATCTCATAGAAACATATAAAGTCTGACGGGATTGGACAGGTTAGATGCAGGAAGAATGTTCCCGATGTTGGGGAAGTCCAGAACCAGGGGTCACAGTCTAAGGATAAGGGTAAGCCATTTAGGATCGAGATGAGGAGAAACTTCTGCACTCAGAGAGTTGTGAGCATGTGGAATTCTCGACCACAGAAATTTGTTGAGGCCAGTTCGTTAGATATATTCAAAAGGGAGTTAGATGTGGCCCTTAAGGCTAAAGGGATCAAGGGGTATGGAGAGAAAGCAGGAATGGGGTACTGAAGTTGCATGATCAGCCATGATCATATTAAATGGCGGTGCAGGCTCGAAAGGCTGAATGGCCTGCTCCTGCACCTATTTTCTTTGTTTCTATGCTTCTATCTCTGTGGTGCAGCACTTTGCAATTTTTCTCCATTTAAATTATAATTAGCTTTTCTATTTTTTCTGCCAAATTTTTGCCCACTCACTTAGCCTGTTTATATCCCTTTGCAGAGTGTTTTATGTCCTCCTCACAATTTGCTTTCCCACCCATCTTTGTATCATCAGAAAACTTGGCTACATTACACTCGGTCCCTTCATCCAAGTCATAAGATTCGCATTCATGACACTGCCCACCTTCCGCTCCATTCCCGACCCACTTTCCATCCCGCAGCCGCCCTGAAACACCACCCCAACACTTTGAAATGGAAAAAGAGGGCAAAATCGCTCAAATCATCACCCCATCGGTTAGGGCAGTAAATCAACAATTTTATCGGTAAGTGCGCCCCCTTTGGGACGGAGGACAATTTCGGCCCCATAATATTCTGAGGGGGATTGACAGGGTAGATGTTGAGAGGTTATTTCCCCTGGCTGTAGAGTCTAGAACTAGAGGGCATAGTCTCAGAATAGGGGGCCAGCCTTTTAAGACTGAGATGAGGAAAAATGTCTTCACTCAGGGTTGTGAATCTTTGGAATTCCCTACTGGAAAGGGATGTAGCTGCTGAGTCACTGAGTTTATTCAAGGCTGAGGTTTTTAGATTTTTGGACTCTAGTTGAATCAGAGATATGGGTGGGAAAGTGGAGTTGAGGTCAAAGATCAGCCATAAACATATTGAACGACAGAGCAGGCTCGAGGGGCCATATGGCCTATTCGTTATGTACATATGAAATGTTAATTATAAATGTTAACCAGGCCCTACCGTTAAATTCGTCAGGGCCTGCAGGAAACCTGTTCTCCCAGGTTTTCGAACGCTTTCCAGTCCCCCTTCCTCCCAACTCCCTATCCACCTCCAAATTAAAATTACGCCCATAACTCAAAGGTTTGATTGTGAGTATTTGCACATACTCATCATCTAGGGTTGCTAAATCTGTTTGATCATATTCATGGAGGTTTTTTGACTTGACCGCCCTCATGGAAGAAATGTGAATACTATCTTACCATATTGAATCATTCAGCTTCGTATTAACTCTGAGTTTGGGCTCAAATTTTGGCTCTTGCCAGTATACTCTCATGAGTACCATAGGATAACTAATGTTTGATATGTTGTAATGATTGGGTAACTTGCTGTGCTTAGGTATATGAATCACTCAAGGGGTTATGATAGCTGTGCACTGAGAGCTTCTTATAATCCCTTAAAACACATTGGTCTAGAAATTCGTTTGCGATGCCGATTAACCCATGCTCGTTGAAAGGAATGCAGGTAGCACATGAATTCTGTGCTGCCTGCGCATTTCAATGATTCACAAGCACAAGCTAAATGCATTGCTGAGTGGCTGAATGCTCAGTGGGAGCCCCAAGTTTGTGCGAGGGGTGCACCAATGAAAGCTATCCCACACTTCTCAAATTCAATCTGCACCTCTTAAAGGGGAGGTGTATTCTGCCTGCACTGGCTGGTGATGATAATCGGCTGAATGTTAATGGGGAAGGTCGGTTGGGGCAACGGGGAGGGGGGGTCCCAAGGTGGTCGGGAAAGCAGGGAGAACGGGTTTCCCACAGGCCCTGCCGAATTTAATGGCAAGGTCTGATTTGAATGCGAAGCCTCTGTTTCTCACCCACAGCCAGGCAGATTGAGAGGCTGGCTAGCTCCAGGTGTTTAGGTCTGGGGCACGAGGCCTCACAGAGGAGGGAGGGAGGGATTATGTAAACCAGCAAACGTTAAATACAAAATGGAGGTTAAAGCAAAGGCTTCCAGCCTCATTATAATATTAAAATAGATGACCCGCCTCCTGGCAGTGGGTTGGCTGCTCGTCCCCTATCCCACCTCCATTAAAACTAGAAGTGGGCGGGTTGGAGATGGGTTCAGGTCGCGATTCAGATTTTTGCAATTTCTAACTACCCACATGCCCCCAATCCACCCATTATTTTAGGTTAAAATTCCCCCAATGAAAGTAGGACAACAGAAAAATCATGTCACAACAGGGGAGACAGCATATGCTTTGGTTCTCCGCTGCAGCACTGGAGGCCTTGGTGCAGGAAGTCAACACGAGGAGAGATGTTTCCACAGCAGGCCAGGAGGTCCTCCAGGCAACAGCATAAAGTCCAATGGAAGCAGGTGGCCACTGTGGTGAATGCCAGCAGTTTAGCCCTGAGGACGTGGAAGCAGTGTAGGGAATAGTTTAATGACCTCACAGGAGGTATGGTTAGCGTGGGTGCCACTCCCCGGAAGGCGAGGTCGCACACGAGTTCTGCTGCAGAGAACTCAGATAAGGACTGCGATGGGGGCCTACACAAGGCTGTTGGGTATGCACAATGAAATGCTTGGTGCAATGGCAAGCCTGCCAGAAAGCCTGAGTGCAATGTTAAGTAGCATGGAGGAGTCTGCCACCAACCTTGCACAGGGCATTGTGCAGAGCTTGGAGCTCATGATTTCCAGCATGGAAAGGCTGGGCAGATCCATTAACGCACTTGTGGACCCAACCATGATGCAGAATCAGATGGCTGATGTCTCAGCTTCCAATGTAGCACAAGCAGATGCCAACTAATGTCTTAGTGCTGCAGTTGAAGCTCAGACTGTTACCATCGTGGCTGGGTTTACAAATGTGAAAAGGGGCTTGCAGGGTGTTACAGCAGTCCAGCAATCTGTCCTCCAACAAATGGTTATGAATGCTCAGGTGCAGCCCTGGGGGAGTGGCAGTGACTCCGTGGAGCAAGAATCTGCTGTCCTCTCTCAGGATGACAGCATTCATTCACCCACCACTTCCATTCTGCCAGTGCCCTTGCTGTTGCCTGTTAGTCAGCCAATCCAACTGCTGCCGCTCATGCCGAGGTGGTGCAGTCCACAGCCAGGCCTTCTAGATTCAGAACTGCTCGAGCCATAGTGGGGGCGGGAGTGAATATTTAAGGTGGTGGATGGGGTGCCAATCAAGCGGGCTGTTTTGTCCTGGATGGTGTCGAGCTTCTTGAGTGTTGTTGGAGCTGCATTCATCCAGGCAAGTGGAGAGTATTCTATCATATTCCTGGCTTGTGCCTTGCAGGTGGTGGAAAGGCTTTGGGGATTCAGGAGGTGAGACACTCGCCGCAGAATACCCAGCCTCTGACCAGCTCTTGTTGCCACAGTATTTATGTGGCTGGTCCAGTTAAGTTTGGATTTGCCATTGAATGTCAAGAAGCGATGATGGTTAGAGTCTCTCTTGTTGGAGATAGTCACTGCATGGCACTTGTCACTTATCAGTCCAAGCCTGAATGTCGTCCAGGTCTTGCTGCATGCAGGCATAGACTGCTTCATTATCTGGAGAGTTGTGAATGGAACTGAACACTGTGCAATCATCAGCGAACATCGCCACTTCTGACCTTATGATGGACGGAAGGTCATTGATGAAGCAACTAAAGATGGTTGGTTCCATAAAACAGCCCTGAGGAACCCCTGCAAAAAATGTCCTGAGGCTGAGATGATTGGCCTCCAACAACCACTACCACTTTCCTTTGTACCAGAAGAGTTTTCCCTCTGATTCCCATTGACTTCAATTTTACTAGGGCTCCTTGATTCCACACTCAATCAAATGCTGCCTTCATGTCAAGGTCTGTCACTCTCACCTCACCTTTGGCATTCAGCTCTTTTGTCCAAACTTGGAACAAGGCTGTAATGGGATCTGGAGCCAAGTGTTCCTGGCGGAACCCAAACTGAGCATGGGTGAGCAGATTATTGGTGAGTAAGTGCCACCTGATAGCATTGTTGACAACACCTTCCTTCACTTTACTGATGATTGAGAGTAGACTGATGGGGCGGTAATTGGCCGGATTGGATTTGTCCTGATTTTGGTGGACAGAACGTACCTGGGCAATTTTCCACATGGTCGGATAGATGCCAGAGTTGTAGATGGACTGAAACATCTTGGCTCGAGGCGCGGCTAGTTCTGGAGCACATGTCTTTAGCATGACAGTGGGTCCCATAGTCTTTTCTGTATCCTGTGTGCTCAGCCGTTTTTTGATATCACGTGAAGTGAATCAAATTGGCTGAAGACTGGCTTCTGTGATGGTGGGGACTTCAGGAGAAGGCCGATATGGATCATCCACTCAGTACTTCTGACAGAAGATGGTTGCAAATGCTTCAGCCTTGTATTTTGCACTCAAGTGCGAGACTCCACCATCATTGAGGATGGGGATGTTTGTGGAGCCTCCTCCTCTCATTAGTTGTTTAATTGTCCACCATCACTCATGACTGGATGTGGCAGGACCGCAGAGCTTTGATCTGATCTATTGGTTATGGGATTGCTTAGCTCTATCTATAGCATTCACTCCTGCTGTGTTGCAACTTCCCCAGGTTGGCACTTCATTTTTAGGTATGCCTGGTGCTGCTCCTGGCATGCTCTTCTACACTCCTCATTGAATCAGGATTGGTCCCGTGGCTTGATGGTAATGGTAGAGTAAGGGATATGTCAGGCCATGAGGTTACAGATTGGGGTGGAATACAATTCTGCTGCTGATGGCCCACAGCGCCTCATGGATACCCAGATGAGCTGCTCGATCTGTTCTGAATCTATCCCATTTAGTACGGTGGTAGTGCCACACAACATGATGAAGGGTGTCCTCAGTGTAATATTGGACAGATTGATGTACAAAATTAGTTTGGAATGTTTCTTTTGTGGTTGCTTTTATTTCAGCATTGTGGCCAAGAGGACACTATGATGGTCAGTAACAGAGGGAAGGTAGGGTGTGGGACTATTGTCGAATGGGGAATTTGAGTTACGTGCACTGGTACCGCTGTCGGATGAGTTGCTCACGGGCAGCCTGGGCAGAAAGGGGCTGTCTGGGTTGCGTCCTCCCTTCTGTTTCATCTTCTTCCGCTTCCACCTCCTCCTCTTCCTTCTGCTCGTCTTCCAGTTCCTCCTCCTCCTCCTGCAAAATCCACAATCTGGGTTGGCTCAATGTTGAGTACTGTGCGGGCTAGGCTTCGGTTTATGCGATGTACTGTTTATCGGCTAGGTTTTGGTTTATGCAATGTACTGTGGTCCCTCAAATGAGCCTGCGCTATGTGAGCCTACTCATGTCACCCTACCCCCTCCCCTCCTGCTAACCAGTCATCTGTTATATTTTGCAGATGATTCAGAGACATCCAATAATGGAGAAGACCCCGCCAGCTCGGCAGAAGTGGTAATGGACAATACCGACCTCAGCCAGCCTGACGAACATCTACAGGAGGAGGAGGAAGAACAAATGGATACGGTGGGGGTTGGGTGTTGTTGTTGAACGTGGAGGAGGGCACGCAGGCACAAAGAGCTTCATCTGCAGCTAGTAGTAGAGAGGATCGGGGGGGGTAACTGGGACATTCCCCAGTTACACAACATCTGAGGTCATGGATCCCAGTGGGTTGCAGCAAAGTACACCCAGGGCAGCAGCAGGCTGTCTGCCATCTGTGCAGAGGCTGCTCTGCCGAAATGTAGGCTGAACGGGATGTAGTAGATTTGATAGGAATGACTGGGGGGGAGCGTCCAGCTCACCAAGTCGCTCCTCAAGGCTATGGGTGGGATCTTGGTAAGTATCACAGCACTATCTACAGAGATTAGGGAGGGCATGTCACAGATAGTAGCTGCAACGCGCGACAACACCGAGGCTGTCAATACCCAATGGCAACTGACTGTCTCGACTGTTGCCACTCCAATCCCCAGACCAACCTTACCAGTCAGTGTTCAGGCTGAGCAGCAGGATGAACGCTCCAAAGGCAGGACTCCCACAGCCCCAGATTCTCGAGGGCTTGCATTGCCGTCAGCGCCCTTCCAGCAATACTAACAAAAAACAGCTTGGAGTCACCAGGACTAGGGGTAGCCTACGGTTACGGGCAAGACTAATGATAAGGGTAAGAGGGGGGAGGAGGGTTTAAATAGGGGGAGGGGGGAGAGGTGGCTGCAGCTGAACTTTGTTTGCTGCTGTGGTTGTTGTTGCTTTGCTGTTCGTTTTTCCTCTTTTGTTGTTGTTGTGGTTGGTGGTTTGCTTTATTGTTATTTAAGTGGCGTTAATTTAGAAGTTTAATATAACACAAATTTTTTTGAATAAAGTTAAGAAAATTGCTTTTAAGTATGTGTACAAATGTTTAATAAATTTCAAATTATTTTTTCAACTAAACCAAACTTATGCAGTGTCTCATTCACAGAATAACAGGGGGAAATAGTCAACATGGTGGGATACAGTGGCCAATGATGAAACATGCCGTACAGCCTTCATGCAAAGCAATGAAGTATCAGCTGCTGACGCAAGGCTGTTGCAATAAGGTAAGGTCCACAAGGCCTCCTTCCCTGTCATCCTGGGGGTGGTAGTAGTGTCATAGATTCCCCCTCCTCCACCTACCCCCCCCCCCCCTCTCCTGAGGTGGTTCTGCAATCCACAGTGGCAAATCTTGTTCCCTCATGGTAGCATGCAGCACACCACTGTGAACTCAGCGACCTGCTATTGCAGGGAGCCGCCAGAGTGGTCCAGGCATCGGAAGCACTGCTTTAGCACTCCAATTGTCTTCTTGACGATGTTGATATGGCTGGTATTGTAGTGACGCTCACTTTCTGTCTGCAGTTTGAGGAGGGGGTTCATGAGCCAAATCGCGAGCCCATAACCATTGTCCCCCAGCATCCAGCTCTGGCCTTCTGGCTGATGCTCAAATAGCTATGAGACACTGCTCTCACTTAAGATGAAAGCATCATGGTGCTCCCTGGAAATTTTGCATTTACTGCCATGATACGCAGTAAATACATATGGTCGCAGACAATCTGTATGTTCAGCGAGTGGAATCCCTTTCGGTTTTGGTAAACTTCCGAACAGTCAATGGCAGCTTGTACCTTGGGGCAGCCAGCAAATTGTGCAAAGCCTACAGCTTTCTCATTCTGTGCCTCCCTGGTCATTGGGAAGTTGATGAAGTCCTTCCTGCATGCAAACAGTGCAGTAGTCACCTGGCGAATGCAACGATGTGTAGCGTACTGCAAGATGGAGCATATGTCCCATGCTAATGCCTGAAAGGAGCCGGAGACATGGAAGGCAAGTGTTGCAGTCACCTTGACCTCAACGGTCAATGCAGTCCTCGTCATGCTTGTAGGCTGTATGTCTGCCTGTATGAGCTGGCATATCTCTGTGACCATCTCTTTTCGAAAGTGCAACCTTCTAATGCACTGTGCCTCAGACAGGTGCAGGTATGAGCGCTGTTCCTGAAAACTCGTTGGTGGTAAATCCTCCTCTCCATAAGTCTGCGACCTCTTTGATTATGCTGTTAATGCTGTCGAATAATCTCTCTACTGGATAGCATAAGCTGTCAGCAAATATAGCACAGATAGAATAGGCCCCATTCTTTCATGTCCTTAAATCCTTAAATGTCCTTGAAAACAAAATAAAAACTCACAAAAAGCTCAATCTGTCAAACTCAGCCTTCTCTCCAAAAGCTTTCATTCACTGAACTGTAGCTTCGTTTTCCAAGATGGTGCCGTTATCGACGACTTTGATCGGACTCAACTAGGTAAGACAAGCTTTTTTTGTGCGGTATTTATTTTTATTTTGTGCGGCTCTTTGCAAATTTTCTCCATTTAAATTATAATTTGCTTTTCTATTTTTCTGCCAAAGTAGATAACCTCACATTTTCCCACATTATACTCCATCTGCCAAATTTTTGCCCACTCACTTAGCCTGTACATATCGCTTTGCAGATTTTTTGTGTCCTCCTCACAATTTGCTTTCCCACCCATCTTTGTATAATCAGCAAACTTGGCTACATTACACTCAGTCCCTTCATCCAAGTCATTAATATAGATTATAAATAGTTGAGGCCCCAGCACCAATTCCTGCGACACCCCACTAGTCACTGTTTGCCAACCGGAAAATTACCCATTTATCCCGACTCTCTTTTTTGTTAGTTAGCCAATCCTCTATCCATGCTAATATATTACCCCCAACCCTGTGAACGTTTATCTTGTGCAGTAACCTTTTATGTGGCACCTTATCGAATGCCTTCTGGAAATCCAAATACACCACATCCACTGGTTCCCCCTTATCCACCCTGCTTGTTACATCCTCAAAGAACTCCAGCAAATTTGTCAAACATAAATTTCATAAAACCATGCTGACTCTGCTTGATTGAATTATGTGTTTCCAAATGTCCTGTTACTGCTTCCTTAATAATGGACTCCTGCATTTTCCCAATGACATGTTAGGCTATACTTTCCTGTTTTCTGTCTGCCTCCTTTTTTAAATAGGGGCATTACATTTGCAGTTTTCCAATCCGCTGGGACCTCTCCAGAATCCAGGGAATTTTGGTAGATTACAACCAATGCATCCACTATCTCTTTTAAGACCCCAGGATGAAAACCATTAGGTCCAGGGGACTTGTCCGCCTTTGCCTCATTATTTTGCCGAGTACTACTTCTTTAGTGATACTGATAGTAAAGGGAAGTTCCTCCTTCTCTTTAGCTCCTTGATTATCCATTATTGGGATGTTTTTAGTGTCTTCTATCATGAAGACCGATACAAAATATTTGTTCAAAGTCTCTGCCATTTCCCTGTTCCCCATTATTAATTCCCTAGTCTCATCCTCCAGGGGACCAACATTTACTTTAGCCACTCTTTTCCTTTTTATGTACCTGCAGAAACTCTTACAATCTGTTTTTATATTTCGTGCTAATTTATTTTCGTAATCTATTTTTCCTCTCTTTATTAATTTTTTAGTCATTCTTTGTTGGCTTTTAAAATTTTCCCAATCCTCTAGCCTCCCACTAGACTTGGCCACTTTGTATGCCCTTGTTTTCAATTTGATACTATCCCTTATTTCCTTAGTCATCATCATAATAGGCAGTCCCTCGGAATCGAGGAAGACTTGCTTCCACTCTTAACATTCTTCGGTGGCTGTACAGTCCAATATACGAACCACAGTCTCTGTCACAGGTGGGGCAGATAGTCATTAAGGGAAGGGGTGGGTAGGACTGGTTTGCCGCATGCTCTTTCCGCTGCCTGAGCTTGATTTCTGCATGCTCTCGCGATGAGACGCGAGGTGCTCAGTGCCCTCCCGGATGTGCTTCCTCCACTTAGGGCGGTCTTTGGCCAGGGTCTCCCAGGTGTCAGTGGAGATGTTGCACTTTATCAGGGAGGCTTTGAGGGTGTCCTTGTACCGTTTCCGCTGTCCACTTTTGGCTCGTTTGCCATGAAGGAGTTCCGAGTAGAGCGCTTGCTTTAGGAGTCTCGTGTCTGGTATGCAAACTATGTGGCCTGCCCAGCGGAGCTGATCAAGTGTGGTCAGTGCTTCGATGCTGGGGATGTTGGCCTCGTCAAGGATGCTAATGTTGGTGCGTCTGTCCTCCCAGGGGATTTGTAGGATCTTGCGGCGACATTGTTGGTGGTATTTCTCCAGCGACTTGAGGTGTCTACTGTACATGGTTCATGTTTCTGAGCCATACAGGAAGGCAGGTATTACTACAGCCCTGTAGACCATGAGCTTGATGGCAGTTTTGAGGGCCTGGTCTTCAAACACTCTTTTCCTCAGGCGGCTGAAGGTGGTGTTCGATCTTGTTGTCAATGCCTGCTCTTGTTAATAGGAGGCTCCCGAGATATGGGATGTGGTCCATGTTGTCCAAGGCCGTGCCGTGGATCTTGATGACTGGGGGACAGTGCTGTGCGGCAAGGACAGGCTGGTGGATTTCCTTTGTTAGCCACGGATGGTTATCCCTTCTCTTACAGCCTTTCCTTCTCATTGGAATATATTTTTGTTGAGAGTTATGAAATATCTCGTTAAATGTCTGCCACGGTTCATCAACCATCCCACACCTCAATCTATTTTCCCAGTCCACTTTAGCCAACTCTGCCTTCATACCTTTGTAGTCTCTTTTATTTAAGCTTAGGACATTGGTTTGAGATCGAAATTTCACACCTTCCAACTGAATTTGAAATTCAACCATGCTATGGTCACTCATTCCTAGAGGATCTTTTGCTAGGAGATCGTTTATTAATCCTGTCTCATTACACATTACCAGGTCTAAGATAGCCAGCTCCCTGGTTGGTTCCACAACATGCTGTAAATGGAAACTATCCCTGATACACTCTATGAACTCTTCCTCAAGGCTACCCTGGCCAATTTGCTTTGTCCAATCAATATGAAGGTTAAAATTGTCTTACCTTTCTAACAAGTCTCCATTATTTCTTCATTTATACTCTGTCCTACAGTGTAGCTACTGTTAGGGGGCCTATAGGCTACTCCCACCAGCGACTTTTCCCCCTTATTATTCCTTATCTCCATCCAAACTGATGCAACATATTGATCTTCTGAGCCAATATCATTTCTCACTAATGCACTGATCTCATCCTTTATTAACAGAGCTATCCCACTTCCTTTTCCTTTATGTCTGTCCTTTCGAATTGGCAAATACCCCTGAATATTTAGTTCCCAGCTTTGGTCACCTTGCAACCACATCTCTGTCATGGCTATCAGATCATACCCATTTGTATCTATCTGTGCCATCAACTCATCTATTTTTTTTACGAATGCTGCGTGCATTCAGATAAAGAGCTTTTAAATTTGTTTTTTTTACCTTTTTCTTCTGCTTTGACCCCACTTTCTGATACACTTTAATGTTTATACATTCTGTCCCTTCCTGTCATGCTCTGGTTTTCATTTCCCCCAGTGCTATCCTGCTCTATTGTCTTTTCCTTATTCCTTGACTTTTAAAATTTCCGCTCACCTGAACTTACCCCCACACTAATTAGTTTAAAGCCCTTTCTACAGCCCTAGTTATTCGATTCGCCAGGACCCTAGTCCCAGCACGGTCTAAGTGGAGCCCGTCCCAACGGAACACCTCCCTCTTACCCCAGTACTGGTGCCAGTGTCCCATGAACCAAAACCCGTTTCTCCCACACCAGTCTTTGAGCCACGTATTTATGTCTCTGATCTTATTTACCCTATGCAAATTTGCTCGTGGCTTAGGTAGTAATCCAGAGATTATTACCTTTGTGGTTCTGCTTTTTAATTTGGCCCTTGGCTGCTCATAATCCCTCAGCAGAACCTTTTTGTTTGTCCAATCTATGTTGTTGGTACCCACGTGGACCACAACAACTGGATCTTCCCCCATCCACTCCAAATTCCTCTCCAGCCCAGAGGTGAGGTCCTTAACTCTGGCACCAGGTAAGCAACACAGCCAGGAATAAGTAGGGAACTAAGATGCAGCAGAATCCCCCATGAGCTCCCAATGAGCCATGTGTGAAGTCTTTGCTTTGTAAATTTTGTTTTGTACCCTTTATTCAAGTTTTCCAAGTTCAAGATGTAGTTCTTTGGTATCTTCTCGGGTGGCTGGGAACAGGCTATGAAGACCCCCGATTAAATAAAGGAAGGAAAGAGTTTCTAATGCAATGGAGGTATCTATTGAAACCTGAATGTCCACGGAGTGGTGATTTTGAGTACTAAATCCCATATGCCCACAAAAGGGAAATACCGCATAACTTGTGATGTGAGGCTTGTCGATTTCCCTATACCTCTATCCTATGAGGATACGTTCTTTAAGTAACCTAAATAGTAGAGCATTTGCCATTAATTGGAATTCCTGAACAAGGTTGAAGATGTTCTCAGCACATATAAGGAGAACTGTAAGGCAATGAAAATAATTCCTGCTTAAAATCTAACTCCAAAACAGCACGCCAGTTATAGAAACATTTCGAATCAGAGTTCTAATGGAACAAAAGCCCCTTTTAGTGAGATTTAAGCACACCGGATGTAGTAATATCTTCTATTTTTATCTTTTCTTTATCCATAAATCATATTTTGGCCAATTTTTCCCTCCTCTTGTGAAAGCACTGGTTCTTGCTGAGGTGTGGTCTATGGGTACTGCCTGCCCTCTGGTACACTGCCCAACTAAACAATCTTCACTGATGAGTGTACACATTGGGTGTCAATAGATGGTCAGATTGTGGAGACCATCCCATAAGGCTCTCTCCTTATCTGTCTATTGTAAGCATACTTTCCAGCAGGCATGACCATCATCATCATAGGCGGTCCCATGAATGAGGATGCATTGCTAGCAGTTGGAAGCAGGAAGCCTGGCTGATTTTTCTGTTATCCCATATTGCAGGGATACAGAGACCAAACTATGGAATTTTATATGTATATATGTTGGAGAAAGGGAAGAATATTTATCTAATACTCTTCCACTAATGCAGGTTATATATTGAAGTTTTTGAACAAAGATGAAGCACCCCATGCATGACACCAATCTTCATGCTTCTTCCTCTCTTCCCTTGTTTCTACATTTCAGTCCCTCTTTGCCTTTTTGCTTCCTGGTCCTACCTAACTGTCTTCGAGCAGCTCTGATTTTATAGTTGTGGAATTCCTTAATTTCCCATAGAATACAAAATGCATGATTAGCTTCTGACAGCAGTCAGAATAAATTATTGTCCAAAATCTATCAGATTAGCAGGATCTGTTGCTTTCGTGTTCACATGACCTGATTATCATATTGACTACAAGAACTCTTATTTACACGTCATCTACCCTTCAATCAGAATTGTTTCTAAATATGTTCTCTACTCTCGATACAATAAATGTTGGGGTAGATCTTTGTAATCTGGCAGAGTGGATTGCTTGCTTGCATATAGAACCCACCCAATTTTCATTCCATTGATTTCAGTGCAATGAAACTTGGATGTGCTGTACAATGCGCAGATAATGCACTCCACCAGATTACCATCCAAGTGATCAAGCTGAAACTTTACATTATGTTCACCCAGGTCTCGCCCTTCGTGTGCATCTTCAACACCTGTGTTCCTCTGTGTGACTGAACACTCTCCCAGGATACGGTACACTTTTAAATTCAGTGCGCAAAGAGAGGCATGAGCTTTGTGTCTGCCAATCCCATAGCCCTTGGATACATTTGGCCAACTGCCATGCCTCCAACTCCACTCAGCATGTACTATCCACTAGGGGAATCAAGGGATAAGTGGATCAGGGAGGAAAGTGGAGATGAGGTCGAAGATCAGCCACATTCTCACTGAATAGCAGAGCAGGCTCGAGGGATGGTATGGCCTACTTCTGTTCTTATGTTCTTATCCAAGCCTCCCTCAACTGTGGAACCTCTGGAGTCTTTTGGATTTTGCATCCTCACGGTGAAGGAATTCCTCTTGGCAGTTGGAATCTTGGCAGTCCCTCGAAGTCGAGGATGACTTGCTTCCACAATAAAAATATGAGTTCTCAGGTGAATGATGCGTCCAATGTGGGACCTACAGTCTCCGTCACAGGTGGGCAGACGGTGGTTGAAGGAACGGGTGGGTGGGGCGCTTGGGTTGCCATGTGCTCCTTCCGCTGTCTATGCTTGGCTTCCACGTGCTCCCGGTGAAGAGACTCGAGGTGTTTGGTGCCTTCCCAGATGCTTTTCCTCCACTTTGAGCGATGTTGGGCCAAGGATTCCCAGGTGGCGGTGGGGATGTTGCACTTTTTCAAGGAGGCTTTGAGGGGTCCTTAAAGCATTTCCTCTGCCCACCTAGGGCTCGCTTGCCGTATCAAAGCTCTGAGTAGAGCGATTGTTTTGGGAATCTCGTATCGGGCATGCAGATGACGTGGCCAGTCTAACGGAGCTGGTTGAGCATGGTCAATGCTTTGATTCTAGGGATGCTGGCCTGAGCAAGAACACTGACATTGGTACGCCTATCCTGCCAATGGGGAATTTTCAGAATCTTGCAGAGGCAGCATTGGTGGTACTTCTCCGGTATTTTGAGGTGCCTGTTATACATAGTCCATGTCTCTGATCCATATAGGTGGGCGGGTATCACTTCTGTTCTGTGGACCATGAACTTGGTAACGGGTTTGAGGTCCTGGTCTTCAAATACTCTCTTCCTCAGGTGGCCGAAGGCTGCGCTGGCACAATGAAGGCGGTGTTGGACTCTGCATCTCTAATGACTCCCAATCAGAAAACTAGGTTGAGGTCCTGGGAGTGTTGGAGAGCCAGTGTAAACCCTGTGCCACCGCAATACCATTGCTGGGAGGATAATCCCAGCCGATGTCTTCTGACTGTTCATCCAGCATTTCTGACTTCCCAAACCTCCCTAAATCTTCCACAACTCTGTTTAAAAAGCTGGCTACCCTTGCAGCCTTTCTGTTTCAAGTAACTTCTCTGCTTTTGTGTCTCTATTTATCTCCCTCTTCACAGATAGAGAAAATGATTTTCACACACAGTGAGGGGGAATTTTTACTTTGGAATTAGCGTAAAAAGCATGATATCGGCTCAGCCACTCATTAAACACCTCTCCTGATTTTCATCCAAAGTCAAAACTGTCCCTATGAGCGTGATGCTCTTTGATTACAAGACAAGCTAATGAATTCCTTTATAATTTAGTCTCCGGGGTAAACAATTTCCATTTAACATATTAATCGCCTTTCATCTGAAGACCTTTTTGAAACTTCTACGGTTTCATTTTGCTTAAAAATGGCAACATTAAGAGTAACTCTCAGCTTCAAATCCTTTTTGCGGAAATATTTAAAAAATATTGTGAGATATTACAGGCATAAAATTAAGTTGAGAATTAACCTATTAACATTAATTTGTAGAATGTTTTATTATCACTCAGCTTTAATGGTACATGTATATTTCAAGCTATTTATGATAATCCAATATAACCAAACATAATATTTGATTAAATATTGTTTGTGTTATTTTCAAGGAAGTAATTTACATTGAAATTATATTTAATTACAATATGATTAAATATTTAATGGTACTATCATATGTTGTAAAAAATTAACAATTTATTTAACAATGCTACTTTAATGATCAAAGTTGCACAAATTTATTTCTTCATTAAGTAAAACATCTCTCCGCCCCTATTTTCAACTTGCTGGATTTTTGGCACCAGTAACATATTAACGTGCGCTTTTTTTGTGTACGTTTGCACCAGTAAAAAAAAATCGAGACTTTTGCCAACTAAATATTTGAATTTGGCACAGCGCTCTCCGAAGTTAGTCTGGGGGCGGAGCTTCAAGTCTGCACTAAAAACTCTCTGGGCATGCGCGAAAAGCTGCAGTTGCCAGGGCAACCAGAGATGCTGAAGCCCACTCCCCACCGCTGCCGAAACAGCCACAAAGGACCTCTCCCCCCAGCTGCACCCGTGGCCATCACCGCCCCTCTGGCTAGATCTGCTGCCACCGTTCCCCCCTAGCTGGACCCGCTGCAATCCCAGGCCAAAAGGACTGCTTCACCCTGGCTGGACCCGCGGCAATCCCGGGCCGAATGGCCCTCCCGCTCCCGAACTTCAACTCGCAGGCGGTGGGCATTCAACCCGAGATTTCAGGGGGTCCAGCGGCGGGGGGAGCAGTCCTTTCGGCCCAGGATTGCAGCAGGGTAGCAGTCCTTTCGGCCCAGAAATCTTTTTTCCTTGCTCCGAAAAGAGTTCCCTGTGGAAAAAAAAGTATTTTATTTTGTATTCTTATTGTCCTGCTCCTGTCTTCTTGTGCGCCACGCCGATTCCTTAAGTTAACATACATTTTTGTTTGCAGGGCTTTTGGGCAGTGTGCGCTGCGCTGTAAAAAATCGTGGACGGCCAAAATCGATTAAGTCCACAAAAACGGTGCCCGATCCCGTTTTGACTGGAGCAAAAAATTTTAAACTGCCGTACATGGTCGGCGCCGGTGTCCAAAAGTTGGCAAAAGTTGGAAAGTGAATATTTCATGTCAAAAAATGGCGCACAATCATGGCGAAAATAGAGCCCATAGAGACTCATTAAATTCTATTATGACATCAGCAAATCACACTACAGCGGACATTAGTTATCAGTATCTTGTCAATAATTTATGCTCCTGATCATTATTTTATCTCCAATAATAGGAATATATTAAATTCATTGCATGTTAGCTCACTGGAGTTGAACTGTTGGCTTAAAAACAACTTGCCTTGAACACAAATAAGCTTGATTACATTGCTTTTTGAGAACAATAGGGAATTTCTGAATAACAGTTAAAGGTGCATTCTTGTTACACTAACAAGTGGAAAAGACACTTGTTAGTGTAACAAGTCTCTGCTGTCACCTTGGATACAGAAGGTGGTGTATTTTGCTTGCAATCATAAGCTATTACTTTCCCAAATACAAATTCCTGACAATAATCTAGAGAATAGATATAATATATCATAGAATAGATATTCCCAATGTTCATGATTGTTGTCTACTGAGGAATTGTGAAGAGTGATTGAAAAACTGGTAAGTAGGCCTCAGCCCTATTTTTCACCCAAATCCTCTTCCTGTGACATTCCAGCTGCCTGTATTGATGCTTCAGATTGCTTTCATACATTATGTGTAAGAGCCTCATTGAGTGCTCTAATTTATGTAAAAGTATTTAAATTACAGCTTGCCCCAATTTCCAGGCTTATATCGCTTTTAAAGGAGCACGGGATTTGTATTTTTTCTTTACAGACTGTTTTCAATATTTTTGAATGTTTTTTTGATCAACCTTTTTCTGGGACAATTTTAATTACTCAAAATTTATAGAAATCTTTAGAAATCCCTACAAAAAGTAGCCCATTATTGTTCGCTAAACCACTGAAAAGCCAACTGTGAGTGAAATATTTACAAAAACAGCAGAACTGGAACAGAGGAACAAAAGCAGGAGTGTGAAAAATAAGCTCTTCCATTACAATATTTTGTGAGAGCTCAGGGAGCCATAAGGTATGTAAGTGCAAGCTAGAGAATCTTATCGTAGTCAGCAAATCAGTGTAAGATTAATAAAGGTGGATTGGTTTGGAGTCACCCAAATGCTATGGTTGTAGCAGTAAAGAAAGACTTGCATTAATGTAGCACCTTTCATGACATCCCAAAGTGCTTTACATCCAATGAAGTACTTTATGAAGTATAGTCACTGTTCTAATGTAGGAAACACAGCAGCTAATCTGTGCATAGCAAGCTCCCACAAACAACAATGTGATAATGACCAGATAATCTCTTTCAGTGATATTGGCCAGGTCACCAGGGAGAACTCTTCTGCTCTTCTTCCAAATAGTGCCATGGAATTTTTATGTCCGCCTGAGAGGGCAGAAGATGACACGTCCAAATGTGTAGCACTCCCTCAGTACTGCACTGGAGTGTCAGCCTAGATTTTTGTGCTCAAGTTTCATGGGCCGGAATTTTAGCGGCACTGAGAGGGTGGAATCGGAGGCGGATCAGCTGTCAAAATAGAAATTACTGGCAACGGGTTGGGAACCCGCTGTCAAGCCACATCCACGCTAGTCTCCCCAGTGTTGGGTCTATCAGTACTGAACAGATCCGACACCAAGCGGCGGGGGAGGTAATTTAGATTATTAAGAGGTTGCTAAAAAGCAATTAAACACTATTTTGTGCTGTACTTACCATTTTTACAGTTTTTTCACACAGTTCACGGTTCTTGAGGATCACACAGGTAAGTAGGTTGGGTTTTCAATGTGTATCCATTCTTCTGAATAGTTGACAGCTACAAACATGGTATAAAAGCTACCATTTCACAGCTGTTCACTTTCCAATCTCAGAAGCTGGAGCCTTCAGGACTTAGAAGACACATCTGAGCTTTATGCAGGTTGGAATGTTTGGAGTAAAATCTCTATCCACTGTCACCTCCTTGGAATAACCTCTCTCACCATTGACAGATCGCTTCTGTCATCTCAACTTCACCTGTCATCATCGAGGCCCTTAAAAAAATCTCACCTTGGTCCTCAGAATCCCACAATAATCAGCGCCAACACCAACATCACCAGGCACACCAGCAGCAACAACAACAACATCAACCTTCTCCTCAATCAACTGATGCTGCACAGGACAGAGGGCATCAGTCCCCGACCACATTGTTGCCCGGGATGCCATGGACACCTCACCAGAGCCAGATTTACTCCAGTTAATACTATACACACTGGCAGCCACATGATGCGCCAGGTTGGCACCACGCCACACCAGCACCATAAAGCATCCCTGCAATGCCCAAGCCATTCCTTTCACACTCATCACCTTTGTGGGGGTTACCGTTATGTCTCACCATTCACTGCAACTCACTACCAAAGGTGCACACAAATTTGTCCAAGGCGGAAAAGTGTTGAAAATAAAGATTTCAATGTTTGACAACACATTAACAGAACATTTACATGAACATTGGCGAAAAGGGTGTGTTGTTAGTTGGTATGATTGGACTAGGATGAGGGTATAAGGGGTGCTTAGTGAGATGGGGATATGATAATGTAGATGGAGAGGGATGGGTGGAGGTGCAAGGTAAGTTGCTGTCAGTAAGGATGTGCAGGAATAGGGTAGCGAAGGTAGAGTGATGCGGCTGTGATGAGAGGCACAGCAGGATGAGGTTCAGTGTGACTTTGCAGTTATGTTCCTGATCCACTTAAATCATAGAATGGTTACAGCACAGAAGAAGGCCATTCAGCCCATCGAGCCACTACTGGCTTTCTACAAGAGCACCTCAACTAGTCTCACTCCCTCGCTCTTTCCCCGTAACCCTGCAAATGTTTTTCTTTCAGGTATGTATCCAATTCCCTTATCAAAGCCGTGATTTAGTCTGCCTCCACCACCTTTTCAGCCAATGCATTCCAGATCCTAACCACTCATTGCATTAAAATGTTTTTTCTTACATTGCATTTGGTTCTTTTGCCAGTCACCTTAAATCTGTGTCCTCTTGTTCTTGAACCTTCTGTCAATGGAACAGTTTCTTTCTATCTACTCTGTCCAGACTCCTCATAATCTCCTCTCAATCTTCTCTGCTTTGAGAACAACCCCAGCTTCTCCAGTCAATCCACATAACTGAAGTCTCTCATCCCTGGAATCATTCTCGTAAATTTTTTCTCCACCCTCTAAAGTGCGGTACCCAGAATTGCACACAATACTTCAGTTGAGGCGGAATTAGTGTTTTATACAGGTTCATCATAATTTCCATGTTTTTGAACTCTATGCCTCTATTCATGAAGCCCAGGATCACGTAATCTTTTTTAACTGCTTTCTCAACCTGCCCTGCCACCTTCAACAATTTGTGAACATATACCCTGAGCTCTCTTGTTCATGCACCCACTTTAGGATTGTACCCTTTAGTTTATATTTCCTCTCCTCATGCTTTCTACCAAAATGAATCACTTCATACATATCTGTGTTAAATTTCATCTGCCACTTGTCCACCCATTCCACCAGCCTCTTGACGTCTATTACTATCTGTTGTAACTCAGTAGATCCATAGGATAGCTGATGACTGTTGATAAATGTGCGTGTGTGTGTGTTTAATAAACTATTCTGAATTGTTTTAAAAGAATCAGTCTCGCTGTCAATTTAATGCCAGAGATTTAGAGATCTTACAAAAGTCTGGGTGCAGCCATGCACCTTTGTGCAGTGCTTGTCAATGTTTGCAGCAGCTCAATACTGTAGAAACTGACAGTACAACTGTCAAAATCAATTTGGACATGGTCCCTTTATGGAAACCGGCTGATGATGTGTCACTTCCTTTTAATTGGCCGAGAACCTTGATGGGCAGGTTTAAGAAGCCTAATCAAGGTAAAATCACTTGTAGAGAGTGGGATGGAACTGGCAGCAGGCCGCGACCTCGCTACTGATCCCAGCCGCCTCGCTCCCGACCCGGTAGGCAAACTCACGGCCATGGAGTGGGACTTGAACCCACAACCTTCTGAAACTGAGGCCAGAATGCTACCAACTGACCCACTGACACCTAATGATCCATGCTGGGACTGAAAATCAACCCTTATTTTCATAAATTGTTACTGAAGAATGTGGTTTTATTTTATAACTTTCTTATTTCATTCTACATATGATACTTGATTACATTTTGTGATGTTGCTCACAGGTGAAAAGAATTCTGCTTCCCTTATCCTGTAACTGACTCTCAACTCTCTCTTGTGCTCTCTAATTCTTTCTCTCACTTTCTGTTTGTCTTTCATTTATTCTATCGCCCTCAATCTCTCTTTGCTTGTCTGGCTCTCATGCACTGGGGGAGATTTTCCAGATGCACACTGGGCAGAAATGTAACGGTAACACCTTGAAAATGGTGAAGTACTATTTATCACCCCATTCCCACCGATACTACGACTTACAGGACTCATTAGA
This sequence comes from Pristiophorus japonicus, assembly GCF_044704955.1. NCBI lineage: Eukaryota > Metazoa > Chordata > Chondrichthyes > Pristiophoridae > Pristiophorus > Pristiophorus japonicus. Next base: position 300,110,036 of record NC_091978.1, read on the forward strand.
GTCGTGTTGGTAGTGCAGCTGAAAAGGAGCCCAGATAATAAGTTTTAATTTATTTTTGTGCGTCTGGGAAGAGCAGGATTGCTCCTCTGAACTTCATAAAAACAACCAAGGCCGCTGCTGCACTGGGTCCCCTCCTCTCAAAGAATGGACCTGCTCCAGCCCTAACTTTTTCCGGGTGCTGAAGCTGGCTGGATTGCCCAACATTGTGATGGCCCTGAACTGGTCTCTTGCTTCCGGGGCGCTCATTTCCCACCCACAACCCGGTGGTCCTATTTCAATGAGATTAGGTCCTCAAAATGGTAAGGGCCTCCTACCTTTTATTGGCAGCTGACTGGTGCTCCTCTGACCGGCAGTTCGAAAATCACACAGAGGAAAAATCTGCTCTACTTTCTCGGCTTGTGACTATTTTTCTCAATTCTTTTGGTTTCTTTCTGGAAAACTTGCCTTTCCTTTGCCACCTCTCTCCATGTATGTTCTCTGCTCTTTTTACATACATCTCACAATTTTGGTTCCCATCTCTCTGTAAGCCTCTCTCTTTTTCTCTCTTATACATGTGTATGTGTCTCCTTCGTTTACTGACCTTCCACTAGATCTGCAACCCAGTTATAGTGCAGCAATTATCTAATATCTCTGTATAAGAACATAAGAACATACGAATTAGGAGCAGGAGTAGGCTATTTGGCCCCTTGAGCCTGCTCTGCCATTCAATAAGATCATGGTTGATCATTTACCTCAACTCCACTTTCCTGCACTATCCCCATATCCCTTGATTCCCTTAATATCCAAAAATCTATCGACCTCTGTCTTGAATATACTCAAAGACTGAGCCTCCACAGCCCTCTGGGGTAGAGAATGCGAGATTTACCACCCTTATCTCTGTCCAAAATGGCCGACCCCTTATTCTGAGACTGTGACCACTGGTTAGAAACACGGGGCTAGACTTTCCACTAGGGGGCCATCGCCCAAAAAAGTGGGCGATGTTCCAACAATGTGGGACGTCTCGGCCTTGCTGCTCGCCAGCACGTCGCCCATTTTTTTTTTTTTTTGCGATTTTCCACTCGGCCTTCCCCAGCAATGTCAAATGGGCGATGTGATTTTTCAACGATCTCACGCTCGCCCACCGAAAACAGAAGTTTAAAAAAAAAGCTTCCCTAGCAACGCTATTGTGTACATATGTGGGATTTTTTTTTGTGGTTGAGTTTCTTTGCCATGTTTTGAGAGGTCAGGGGTCATCACACATGCTCAGAAGCACAGGGAGGGTCAGAGAGAGAGAGAGAGGAAGGAAGGGAGGAGTAGCTGTTCGAGTGTGAATTGAAAATCTAAATCTTGTTAAGTATTCATTCTTTTTGTGTTTCAAATAATTTTTTTTGACCTATTTATAGATAATATACAATATACAATATATTATCTAATATAATTAAAAATATATTTAACTATATATTAGAATGGAGGGAGAAATGGAACGTAAAAGGGCTAAACCCTTTAGCGAGGAGGCCAATGAGGCATTGGTAAATATAGTGAGCGGCAGGTGGGCTGATTTAACACGGGGTGGGCAGAGGAAACCTCCACCCCGTGCATATAGGAGAATCTGGGCCGAGATTGCCGATGCAATCACATCGGCATCTAACAAAGTGCGTACACCAGACCAGTGCCGCAAAAGATACAACAGCCTGCTGGCAGCAGCCAGAGTAAGTTGCATTTTATATTTAAAATTATACATATGTAATATCTAAATGATGTATGGAAATTTTCATTGGAAACTTCAAGGTCATTTCGTTATCGTATTAATTATTTAAATTATGAAATAATTTATGCATCCTAACACTAAGTTGAATTTTATATTATGGAATATTGTTCATATGCAATGCAAGGTTCTAATCGAACATTTAAATGTCAATGTTAAATGTTTATCACCAAGCCAATTAGCTTATGCCATGCACAGAAGAAGATTTCTAAGAATAGAGCCGAGCAGAGGAGGACAGGCAGGCTCGGCTCAACTTCAACAACTTTCTGAATACGAGGAGCTTGCGGTGGGGCCTGACAGCCGTTCGGTCACAACCCGTGGAGTGGCCAAACCCACCCTCGAGTCTCGTGAGTAATGGGAACTGTGCAATGTATCAAACATTATCAAATACATCTTTAAAATATCTTGGTTACGCATGTAATGTCCTGCAATGATAATACTTTATGATATATACTTTTGAGGTAATCATGATTCACGAATGAGGTCATGTCATCCCTGGTGAAGCATTATGCATATGGGGTATTGAAAATTATTCTTATGTAATGGGTTATTGAAAAATTGATATGTATTGTTATGTATGTTTAATAATAATGAGCACCGTTAATGTCCTAATAAGTTGTCTTGAAATGTTTAGAAATGTCATTCGTCTTTTTAAGGTCAAGTGTCGTTAGAATCTACAACTCCTCCTGGAACGTCAACTACCTCGCAGGAGGAAGAACAGGAACATCTTCCAAATGTGGAGGAAGAGCAGGAGGAGGAGGTGTTGGAGGAGGAGGAGGAGGAAGAGGACAATCGTGTTTTTGTGGAGGAGGAACAACCTGTGGCCATCTGGTGTACAGGTGGTGACGCCAAGGCGCAAACTATTGCCAACGCCGACTCCACGGAGGTCGGGTCAGCTGGGTGGGCAATCGCCTACCATGGAGGGCCAGATGGAGAGCTTGATATCCCTGTGCAGGGAGATGGTCGAGATCGGTCGCGACCTTATCCAGGGTTTCGCAGGTTTACTGGAGCCAGTTCTCCGCAACCTGGAGCCAGTTCAGCATGAACTTCTCCAACTGGTCTTCCGTGCAAACACAGACAGCACGGGAGATGTTGGAGGCAATTCATTAGCAAACCGCCGCAACCAATGCCCTTCAGCATGAGTTGATGGCTGCACACGGCGCTGCACCCCAAGGTGTCGTGTCAGCTCGCAGCGAGACCCCGAGCACGCAAGCGAGTACGGAGGACACAGTTCCTCGTGAAGCAGAAGTGGAGCCTCAGGCTTCAACTTCCTCTCCTTCACCTCCACCATGGCAGGAAGTCTTGCTGTCCCACACTGCACAACGTCTTCTCGTCATGTCGGACCAAAACGGGCGGATGGGGTAAAAACACGGGGCGGGAAAGGACTCGGAGGGAAACGTGGTCGCAGGTAGGGTGGGGGGTTTGTTTAACATCATTTAATTGTTGAATTGTTGCATTGTTTTTTGTTGTTGTTTGAAAATTGTTATCGTTATCGTTTTGTTCAATGTTCATTGGGATTTGAGGGAAGGGTGGGTTGGGGGCGGCCGGAGGGGAGGGGGGCGGGTGGAGAGATGGTGTTAGTTTTTTTTAAAGTTTTGTTAATAAAAAAAAATCTTTAATTCAACAAATGTTTTTGTGCCTTCTCTCTTAGTTACATTAGTTAACAAATTTACAGTTGTTCATCCTTATTTGTTTATTCTTTTATTGTAGCAGTACTTTACTTAAACTTTACTTAAAGTAAGCATTAATGCCGATGATAGGCCAGTACAGGCAAGACACCAATGAAACCTTACGCAAATGAAACTTCTGATTAGCCATAACTGTAAATGAACATTTGAATATCCACAATGAAAGTTCATGCAAAGCGTTCATTAATTAGCTGCTGATGCAACAGCTTAGCGGCCGTGTAACTGCCCCTGGCTACTGGTCTTCGGGAGGGGGGTGGTGGTCCCGGTGTTAGATCGCCGGGCTGATTATGCTCCCCTATGTCCTCATCTGCATCCTCTTCCGTCTCTTCCTCCTCTTCATCCTCGCCGGCTGGTTCTTCTGTCTCCCCTGCTTCTGGAGGTGGACCTGCAGCCCGATCTGGCATTACTTGTCCTCTCCTTATAGCTAGGCTATGCAGCATGCAACACACCACAATAAACTCTGCGACCTGGTCAGGGTGGTACTGTAGGCTGCCTCCAGAATGATCCAGGCATCTGAAGCGCTGCTTTAGGACTCCAACTGTCTTTTCAACGATGTTGCGTGTCGCTGTGTGACTGTCATTATAATGTTTCTGTGCTTCAGTGACAGGATTACACAGAGGGGTCATCAGCCAACTGGCAAGGCCGTATTCTTTATCCCCAAGCATCCAACCATGACCTTCTGGCTGAGTGACAAACAGGTCAGGGGTAGCATTTTCACGTAGGATGTGCGCATCATGGATACTGTCAGAATTGTTTGATTGTAGTCAACAACAAGCTGCACATTTAGTGAGTGGAACCCCTTTCTGTTACAAAGCGCCTCCGTGTTCTTTAAGGGTGCTTTCAGGGCAATGTGTGTGCAGTCTATTGCTCCCTGCACCTTGGGGAAGTCTGCTATTCTCGAGAAACCCAAAGCCCTTTCGGTCTGTGCCTCTCTGGTCATTGGGAAGCTTCTGAAGTCCATCTTGCGAGCGTAAAGGGCTTCAGTCACCTGTTGAATGCAGCAGTGTGTAGCGTGCTGAGAGATATGGCAGATGTCGCCAGCTGAAGCCTGAAAAGATCCCGATGCGTAAAAGGCTAGGGCAGCAGTAACCTTCACCTCAACGGACAGTGTGGTTCTGATGGTGCTGGAAGGCTGCAGATCATCCTTGATGAGTTGGCATATCTCATCGATGACCTCCTTCTGGAATTGCAGCCTCCTAAGACAAGCATTTTCAGACAAGTTCAGGTAAGATTGCTTTTCCAAGTACATTCATTGGCTGTACGGTCTCCTCCTCTGTCTTCGTCTCCGTCTACGCAATTCTCTGCCACCTCTTCGATTGATCTTTTCAGCAACCAGTGTGTGAGCAATTACAATTAATGGCAGGGAAAGAATAGTCCCATATCACTATCAAGAATTATTTTACTAATTTCATATATAATCTCTCTACTCTATACTTTCTAATCACTGTACTCTCTACTCTCTGTACGCTCTACGCTGTTTTCCAGTCAGTTTAATAGGCTCCAACAATATCAGTAAATAATTTCACTATGTAAAAGCTATTTCCAAAATAATGTCAATTATATGAAACCTACTTCCAAAATAACTTGATAATACCTACTTTATATACCCTGATCTAATATTCTGAGTAGAATTATCTTTAAATTAACTCTCTAAATAACTCACAACTATTGAGCTCCTTCTTTTCTCCTCCACCCTTCCTCCGATCTTCAAAATAGCATCCGTAGTGCCCATTTCCTTCTGTTAAGCCCAGTAAAAGCAACTATTTCTCAGCACTCTTTTGGGCCTTGCATCGGCCCAGCAAAGTGCATGCTAGGTGCCAAAACTTGGGATGGGCCTTGTGTGTGCGATCATTTCGGTGATCAGAGTGGAAAATTGGGCACCTGTTTTTCCGGCGATCTTTCTGGCCTAGTTTCCACTTTCTGCTCAAAATGGGCAATAGAGGTCCGTTTTGGGTGATAGATGGGCCTTAGATGGGCGATGTGAAGTGGGAAGTCTAACCCATAGAAACATAGAAAATAGGAGCAGTAGTAGGCCATTTGGCCCTTCGAGTCTGCACTGCCATTCAATATAATCATGGCTGATCCTCTATCTCAACACCATATTCCCGCTTTTTCCCCATGCCCCTTAATGTCTTTTGTTTCTAGAAATCTATCTATCTCTCTCTTAAATATATTCAGTGACTTGGCCTCCACAGCCTTCTGTGGTAGAGAATTCCACAGGTTCATCACCCCTCTGAGTGAAAACATTTCTCCTCATCTTGGTCCTAAATTTCCTACCCCGTATTCTGAGAATGTGACCTTTTTTCTAGACTCCCCAGCCAGGGGAAACATCCTCCCCGGATCCAGTCTATCCAACCCCATCAGAATTTTATGTATTTCAATGAGATTCCCTTTCATTCTTCTAAACTCTAGTGAATACAGCCATAGTCGACCCAATCTCTCCTCATATGACAGTCCTGCCAACCCAGGAATCAATCTGGTGAACCTTCGCTGCACTCCATCTATGGCAAATATATCCTTTCTTCGGTAAGGAGACCAAAACTGCACAAAATACTCCAGGTTCTAGACTTCTCAGCCAGAGGAAACATCATCCCTACATCTGCCCTGTCAAACCCTGTATGTTTCAATGAGATCACCTCTCATTCTTCTGAACTCTAGAGAATATAGACCAAGTCTACTCAATCTCTTCTCGTAGGACAATCCCCCATCCCAGGAGTCAGTCTGGTGAACCTTCATTGCACTCCCTTAATGGCAAGTATATCTTTCCTTAGGTAAGGAGACCAAAACTACACAATACTCCAGGTGCAGTCACACCAGGGCCCTCTCTAATTGCAGTAAGACGTTGTTACTCTTATACTCAAATCCTCTTGTAATAAAGGCCAACGTACCATTTGCTTTTTTAATTGCTTGCTACCTGCATGTTAACTTTCAGTGATTTGTGTACAAGGATACCCAGGTCCCTCTGAACACCAATATTTCCCTATCTCGCATCATTTAAAAAATATTCTGCTTTTCTATTTTTCCTACCAAAGTGGATAACTTCACATTTCTCCACATTATATTCCATTTGCCATGTTCATTGCCCATTCACTTACCCTGTCTATATCCCCTTGAAGCCTCTCTGCATCATAGAAACATAGAAAATAGGTGCAGGAGTAGGCCATTCGGCCCTTCGAGCCTGCACCGCCATTCAATGGCTGAACATGCAACTTCAGTACCCCATTCCTGCTTTCTCGCCATACCCCTTGATCCCCTAGTAGTAAGGACGACATCTAACTCCTTTTTGAATATATTTAGTGAATTGGCCTCAACAACTTTCTGTGGTAGATAATTCCACAGGTTCACCACTCTCTGGGTGAAGAAGTTTCTCCTCATCTCGGTCCTAAATGGCTTACCCCTTATCCTTATCCTCCTCATAACTTACATTCCCACCTAGCTTTGTATCATCAGCAAAATTGGATATATTACATTTGGTCTCCTCATCCAAATCCTTGATATAGATTGTGAATATGAAGGTTGTCAAGGCCCAGAGACTGGACCTGGGTTGGAAGGAAATGTAAGCCAGGAGGAAACAGAAGGCCGAGACACTCACATGCACAGAAACACATTCACACATACACTCACAAAACCACACTCACACAAACAGGTTCATACTCACAGAAATAAATTGACAAAGTCACAAACATGTTCAAATTCACAAGTTTTTTTTAGCAGTTTCTGTTCTGCATAGAATATTGGATCTTTGGTAATTTAAAAGTGACAAGCCCTCTCCTTTTGCATTTCACATGTCCCATGCATTTCCCCATACACAAGAGTACAGAAATCTAATTGTCAAGTCAACGAAGACCAATGACAGAATCGCACTCACAGCTTGAACTCGCGATCCCATGAACAGGCAAGGAGAGAGGTAAAATTGCGCTGGAAGCTTTAGACTGAGAAGTTATAGCATGGAGCTATTCGAATCACGTGGCTAAGAAGGAAGCAAATTGGGTTTGTACCAAAGTGGGCAGAGAAGTACAGTTCAAAGTCAGGGCAGACAGAGAAGCAGAGTGAGCTGGGACCTGACTGTATAGAAGACTTTTGCCTAGAAAGTGGACGTTGACAGAAACCTGCTGATGCCACCGTGGTCTAGGGTTTATGACCACTGAAAATGGCCGCAGTGCTATCGGGCAAAAATTTGCACTGGAAGTTGGAGATTAATAGCGCAGCGCTAACTTACCATGTCTTCTTCTCCTTCTTCTTAGGCGGTCCTTCGAATTGAGGATGATTTGCTTCCACGCCAAAAAGGGATGAGTTCAATGAGTTCACAAGTGTTTCGATGAAGGACTTAATTGCATGTTGAAAGGTGCCTGTGCATGGATTTTTTAACATGTGGTCGCCGTTGCACACCAGACACCACATGGGCGTGACAGAGCTTGGTCTTGGTCCAGTGGCAAGGGTGGAGACTGGCTGTGTGGCACAGACCTAGTGCACACACATATCGCAGTGTGGGCTGGCCAGTGCTGCCCCTGGGCCCTCGCCTCTTCTGGGCCCCGAACTCACGCCTCTCCTGCACCCCAATCACGTCACTCTGCAATCTCTCGCCGTTCCTTGCACCCTGCTGTACCTGTCCACGCTCCAATCACCGACCTGGGTTATGGTGACATCCAATCCAGTCGCCCACTTAATTGCCGTCAACCTCCTGCACCAGCTCGCGCTGCTCCCTGGAGTCGTACGTCGCCACGCTGCTCCCAGGCTGCCACTCGCTACTCCTTTTAAGGCCCTGATCTGCCGCAGATGTTCCCTCGCAGGTTAGGCCCTTAAAAGGAGCGGCGAGCGGCAGCCTAGGACCTACCATGTAAAGCCCTCCTAGTGGTATTAGTAGAGACATCCGACCCGAAGTTCCCGTCCAGGAGAGGCGTTACAGCTTCTTACACCCGCCGGTAGTGAGGCTGGGGAGTTTGCAATGAATTGTGGGCATTAAAAGGACTATGAATTAAAGGGGCAATGCATTCAGAACTAATAAAAGTTAAAATCAAGTGAAAAAATGCATTGTTCAGCCCTTACTACCTTTCAAATAAAACATTAATATTAAAATGAATTCCCAAATAGGAATTCAGCACTTATAGCTGAATTCCCTTCAGAACCCCCAAAAATGGGAAAAGTGCTTCAGCACTAACACAAATGGCTCAGCAAGCTAGGGAAGGGGCACCCAGGGACTCTTACGCAGCACTCCAGGGGGCCAATACTGCAAGAGGAGTCCTCTACCCACACAGGCTAGGAGGCCCGCCAGAAAGATGAATATGGGACTACATCACTGAGGCCGTCACTGCCAGCAGTGTCGCCCTCACCACCTGGCATCAGTGTCCAAAGAAGCTCCATGACCTAAGAACATGGGTCAAAGTCAGTGAATGCATGTTCAAAAATTGTCGCCTCCCAACTGAATCACTAACCTCACACACTGCTCAATTCACGACTCCCCCCCACCCACCCACCCTAATTACTCACCTACCAATCACGAGGCACATCTTCCATTCCCAGCCTCACCTCACCCCCTTGAAGGAGATGGTGCAGGCCATTCTTGGCAGGGTCATGGCTGAGCCCTTGGCCAGCAGTGGAGCACAAAGGATACAAGACGCTGGTATCCTCATCTGTTATCCTCCTTCTGGCATGTTTTCCCACCCTCCCCTCACCACAACTCCACCTTTGTGCCTTTCTCATTTCACACATACAAGAAATGCAGCCTGCCCAGCCAACGATTGGCCAAGAAGAGAGAGTGGGAAGACGGAAGAGGAGGAGGTTTCTTTTTTTAAATCATTTGATACAAATTTTATCTCAGTACATCTTTTGAAATTTGCTTTCTTGATATTCCAAATTATTGGAAGGAAAGCTACTGACAGAAAGTGCTAGGAGCTAAAGAAAAATACCCCAGTTGACTGAATAGTCCTGATGCACCATGGGGAATTAGATACACTGAACATGCTATAGTGCGTCCTCAATAAAATGCTCACCCCAAATACTGAATTTAATATATAATAGATAGATAACAATATAACTCATTAAATTATTTGTTTTTGATTATTTTGACTTTATGGGTAATATATGCAAAAATAAAATCAGTCAATGTTTTTAAAATTACATTTCATAGCACAGGGTGACATATTTTGTCAATTTGAAAAAAGACCCCTTAATCTCTAAATAGAGCCAATGAGTTCTGCTTGAAGCAGAAATTGCCACTGTCTTGATACAGCTGCAAAGTCTCTTATTTCTATCCATCAAACCATGGTACACTGACTATAAGAACAATAAACCTGACGATTTTCATGCGTAAATAATCTGTCACAGGTTATCAAGACTCAAAGCAATAGCCCACAGGGAAGGACATGGGATAACTGTGACACTTAGTGTATTCAGATTTTGTGTCTCCACCATTCCCTGTTGCTAAAATTATGGATGCGCTTATTTGCAATGCAAAAATGGCCAACCTGCTCCACCCTTTGTTTCTGATTAGTCCCGTTGGAGGATAAGCCACACCCTGAAGTTTCACAGGAATGTGTCAATGGAAGCGCCCATTCCAAGGTCTCACTGACTTTGCAAATTGTTACTCGATCCACTTTGACTTCCTGAAGCACCATAGAAACATAGAAAATAGGTGCAGGAGGAGGCCATTCGGCCCTTCGAACCTGCACCGCCATTCAATGAGTTCATGGCTGAACATGCAACTTCAGTACCCCATTCCTACTTTCTCGCCATACCCCTTGATCCCCCGAGAAGTAAGATCAACATCTAACTCCTTTTTGAATATATTTAATGAATTGGCCTCAACAACTTTCTGTGGTAGAGAATTCCACAGGTTCACCACTCTCTGGGTGAAGAAGTTTCTCCTCATCTCGGTCCTAAATGGCTTACCCCTTATCCTTAGACTGTGACCCCTGGTTCTGGACTTCCCCAACATTGGGAACATTCTTCCTGCATCTAACCTGTCTAAACCCGTCAGAATTTTAAGCGTTTCTATGAGATCCCCTCTCATTCTTCTGAACTCCAGCGAATATAAGCCCAGTTGATCCAGTCTTTCTTGATATGTCAGTCCCGCCATCCCGGGAATCAGTCTGGTGAACCTTCGCTGCACTCCCTCAACAGCAAGAATGTCCTTCCTCAAGTTAGGAGACCAAAACTGTACACAATACTCCAGGTGTGGCCTCACCAAGGCCCTGTACAACTGTAGTAACACCTCCCTGCCCCTGTACGCAAATCCCCTCACTATGAAGGCCAACATGCCATTTGCTTTCTTAATCGCCTGCTGTACCTGCATGCCAACCTTCAATGACTGATGTACCATGACACCCAGGTCTCGTTGCACCTCCCCTTTTCCTAATCTGTCACCATTCAAATAATAGTCTGTCTCTCTGTTTTTACCACCAAAGTGGATAACCTCACATTTATCCACATTATACTTCATCTGCCATACATTTGCCCGCTCACCTAACCTATCCAAGTCACTCTGCAGCCTCATAGCATCCTCCTCGCAGCTCACACTGCCACCCAACTTAGTGTCATCCGCAAATTTGGAGATACCACATTTAATCCCCTCGTCTAAATCATTAATTTACAATGTAAACAGCTGGGGCCCCAGCACAGAACCTTGCGGTACCCCACGAGTCACTGCCTGCCATTCTGAAAAGTACCCATTTACTCCTACTCTTTGCTTCCTGTCTGACAACCAGTTCTCAATCCACGCCAGCACACTACCCCCAATCCCATGTGCTTTAACTTTGCACATTAATCTCCTGTGTGGGACCTTGTCGAAAGCCTTCTGAAAGTCCAAATACACCACATCAACTGCTTCTCCCTTGTCCACTCTACTGGAAACATCCTCAAAAAATTCCAGAAGATTTGTCAAGCATGATTTCTCTTTCACAAATCCATGCTGACTTGAACCTATCATGTCACCTCTTTCCAAATGCGCTGCTATGACATCCTTAATAATTGATTCCATCATTTTACCCACTACCGATGTCAGGCTATTTTCTCTCTCCCTCCTTTTTTAAAAAGTGGGGTTACATTGGCTATCCTCCACTCCATAGGAACTGATCCAGAGTCTATGGAATGTTGGAAAATGACTGTCAATGCATCTGCTATTTCCAAGGCCACCTCCTTAAGTGGACAGAGCTCCCCAGAAGACAGCAAGGGTCAGCCGAAGTGCCTTACCCCAGTCCAAGTGCATCCCTCCCCCAGCCAAAATCCCGCACCCCAGCGCAAGTGCATGCTTCCCCCAATCGAATTGCCTTACCCAGGTGCAAGTGCATCCTCCCACCCCCCCCACCCCACCGCCACCATAGATTGGGCATTGTGTACGGATTGTTAACAGGTTTATTGGGTATGAAGTGAATAGTGACAGTGTCATGACTTCTGGATATCATCCATTCCAGCGATGTTCCTTGTAAAGGATTGGAAGAACGTGATCCGTCTTTCCCGAGTTCCCTCTCTCCCCTCCGATCCCCCCCCTCCGTGTCGCTCTCTCCCCCCCAGCCTCTCTCTCCCCCCCAGCCCCTCTCTCTCTCCCCCAGCCCCTCTCTCTCTCTCTTCCCCCAGCCTTTCTCTCTCCCCTCCCCGCACCCCAGCCTCTCTCTCACTCTCCCCCCAGCCTCTCTCATTCTCCCCTCCCCCCCAGCCTCCCTCACTCTCCCCCCCAGCCTCTCACTCTCCCCCTCCAGCCTCACTCTTCCCCCCAACCTCCAGCCTCTCTCACTCTCCCCCACCAGCCTCTCTCACTCTCGCCCCCAGCCTCTCTCACTCTCCCCCCCACCAGCCTCTCACTCTTACCCGCAGCCTCTCTCACTCTTCCCCCAGCCTCTCACTTCCACCCCCCCAGCTTCTTTCACGCTCCCCCCAGCCTCTCTCACTCTCCCCCTCAGCCTCTCTCACTCTTCCCCCAATTCTCACTCCCACCCAGCCTTTCTCACTCTCCCCCCAGCCTCTCTCACTCTCCCCCCCAGCCTCTCTCACTCTCCCCCCCCAGCCTCTCTCACTCACCACCCCCCCCAGCCTCTCACTCTTCCCCCCCAGCCTCTCTGCCCCCCCAGCCTCTCTCCCCCCCCCCCAGCCTCTCACTCTCCCCCCCCAGCCTCTCACTCTCCCCCCCCCCCAGCCTCTCACTCTCCCCCCCCCCAGCCTCTCACTCTCCCCCCCCCCCCAGCCTCTCACTCTCCCCCCCCCCAGCCTCTCACTCTCCCCCCCCCCAGCCTCTCACTCTCCCCCCCCCAGCCTCTCACTCTCCCCCCCAGCCTCTCACTCTTTCCCTCCACCTCCAGCCTCTCTCACTCTCTTCCCGCCCCCCCTCCCCCAGCCTGTCTCACTCTCCCCCAGCCTCTCTCTCTTCCCCGCAGCCTCTCTCACTCCCCCTCACCCCCAGCCTCTCACTCCCCCCTCCAGCCTCTCACTCTCGGCCCCAGGCCGACCCGGGCGGAAAGTGTTGGAGCCTCAGGTCCTGCTTCTCGGCACCACATGCATGGAATGATTAGGGCTGGGAGCGGGGGGTGGCGGAGCTTGCCGTATGTCTGTCAAAAAAGTGCAATACGGGCAGGGTGGGGAGGCGGGGCTAGACAGACACCTGTCTGTC